>NW_027611651.1:1800000-2233000 GCF_964261635.1 Lissotriton helveticus | reverse complement strand
TGGCCCTCTCCAGCCTATAGATCGGGTGATCCGCAGATACATGGAGCCATTCATTTATTGGTGCGAGATGTTCGGCCCAATAGTATGCCTCCACGTCCAGCAGGGAGATCCCCCCCATTATACTGAGTTCGCTGGAGCATAGCTAAGGCTATTCTAGGTTGTTTCCCTAACCATAGGAAGGCGCGCAGCTCAGCATTTATTGACTGGAATGTCTGTCGAGGTAGGGTAAAGTATTCATTCTGTAGGGCATACAGAGAGCGGGGCAATGTAATCATTTTAAACATTGCCGCTCGGCCCAAGAGCGTAAGGGGGAGGGACTTCCACCGGAGGGCGTCTTCTGCACAGTTCTTAATCACCCTATGTATATTGTTTTGATAGGAGACTTGTTTGTCGATTGTCAGGTAAACCCCCAAGTATTTAAACCCTGACTGGGTGACCTGTAACGCTCCCGGTAGTGGGGGCCATTCTTTCTCCAGGCGTGGGCTATATGAAATCGATTTGTGCCAGTTTATCATGTAGCCTGAAAAGGAGCCATACCTGTCCAAAAGTTTGAACAACGCAGGGACCGTAATCGGCGGCTGTGTCACGTACAGGAGGATATCATCCGCATATAGCGAAATCTTCTCCTCCCGTAGGTCTGCGTGCATTATACAGAAGCCGTGCACCTCTTCCGCTTGACAGATGGCACAAGCCACTATTTCGACCGTGAGGGCGAATAGCAGTGGGGACAGGGGGCATCCATGGCAGGCCCCCCTTCGAACAGGGAAATCGTCAGACAGTACTCCATTTACTTTAAACCGGGCCCTAGGATCCGTATACAAAAAACCCAACCATCTTCGAAAATTGGGGCTGACCCCGAACTTCATCAGTGTCACCTCCAGAAAGGGCCAATGAACCGCGTCAAACGTTTTTTCAGAGTCTAAGGAGAGGAACATATGTGGGTCTTCCCTCTGCTTCACCTCCATGAGCCAGTTGTTTGTCCGTCGGAGGTTTTGCCTTGTCGCCCTATCCGGTAGAAATCCCGTCTGGTCCTGATGTACCAATCCAGAGATCACCTGACGCAGTCGGAGGGCCAGAACCGTACCAAAGAGTTTAGCCTCCACATTGAGGAGGGAGATCGCCCTATACGACTCGCAGGCGTCAAGCGGCCTGCCCTGTTTTATACAGGCACGATCGTGGCCATTATCAGGTCCAGCTGGAAAGTACCGGCTTGGGTTGCGTCTCCGTATAGCGCCAGAAGGTGGGGTATTAAAAGGTCTGCTCCTTTCGTAAAAAATTCTGCTGGGAGCCCATTCGGGCCCTGAGCCTTCCCCGGCCGGAGCCTGGCTATTGCCTCCATTATTTCCGTGGCCGTTATGTCGGCCTCGAGGGTCTCATTGTCGTCATCAGGTAAGATAAGCCACGATGTTGTCCGGGCTACCTAAGTCCCTGGCCGCATAAAAATCTCGAAAATAGAAGGCGAACGCCTGGGCAATCTGGGGGACTCCCTTATGCTGCTGTCCTTGCCTATCAGTCACGCCCTCTACCCACCGTGTCTCTCTCTCCCCCTATGGCTCAGCCAAGCCAAGAGATTTCCAGATTTGTCTCCCAACATCGTATAACCTACGCAAGGTTGCAAGTGCCTGCACCTTTGCTTCGTTGGGCCAGGTCCCCGTACTGTTGTTGGGTGTGGAGCAGGCGCCGAAGCACCTGTGTATCTCTGTCTGTCAAGCGTTGCCGTTCAAGATCTAGAATTTTGGTTTCCAATGCGCACAACTCCTCTTGGGCTTTCCGTTTCTCCCACGATATCCTTCTCTGTGCCCTATCCTGGAGCACAGTTTTGTAGGCTTCCCATAAGGTTTCCCCTGACTGCACGGAGCCCATATTTTCCGCAAAATAAACCTTTGTGTCTGCCCGGAGGCCCTGTAGTATCTTAGGGTTTTGTAGGTCCCACGGCGTCAGTCTCCAGCCCCCGTTCCGAGGTCGCGGCCTCTCTCCCAGTCAGACCAGCAGAGGCGAGTGGTCCTCGATACCCCGCGCCAGGTAGTCAGCTACGTCATCAACCCTAAGGGCGTGTCGGGGGAGGAAGACATAATCTAGCCGGGAATGTACGTTGTGTGCTCCCGAGTAATAGGAATAACCTCTCATGTCCGAATGCAACCATCTCCAAATATCTGTCAACCCCAGCGTCCCAATGGTCCTGGCTAGAAGCGTTGTGAGGGGGCTGTCAAGTCGCGACCCAGACCGGTCCAGAGGAGTGGACATAACTTCATTAAAGTCACCGGCTATGATGTGTAGTGTGTCTGGCGTGTCCAGCAATATTTCTGCACACCCGGTCAGCATCCTGGCCTGCAATTGTGGGGGGTGCATATACCGAGACTAAGGTAACCCGTTGTCTCCCCCATGTTACCATCCCCCCTACGTAGGTCCCCTGTGGGTCTAAAATTCAACACTAGAAAAAAGGAATAGAGTTTCACAAAGAAGAATAAGCAAGCACGATAAGACAGTGAGAGCAAAGAAACAGAACAAACAAGGAGGGGGTGTCCAACCACGAGTTAGAGTCCAGGGGGTCCCCCTGAGATGCCACTGCGTCCGGTGTCTGCCCTTGTTCCAGCTCATTGATTTCCACTGCCAGAGGATGTAGAGACTGCACATCCACCTCCTCTCCTTCAAAAGAGGTACCCGGCGGATCTTCTTCCCCCTCGGAGCGCTTTATTCCTTCCAGGCACTGAAAGCGAGACCCTGATGGTCGGTGAGAGTCCAGGGAGGCAGCACTCCGACGTCTCCGCCTTGTAATTACGGCCGTGGAGTATAGAGTTACGGCCAGGGAACGGGCTCCCCATCCCTGTCGAGAGCTCTGCGGCTTTGGCGCCCTCCTGGGGCCCCCCCGTGGGTCTCTCTACCGTATTCGTCTTTGGAGCCTCAGACACCCGCCGCGTCAACGTTGGGCGTTCCTCCAACCATTGCCACGCTTCCTCCGGGGTTTGAAAAAAGAGAGCCTTGTCCTTATAAATCACTTTTATGTTGGCAGGAAACAATAACATGTATTGGATTTGGAGGTCTCTCAGTTTGGATTTTATCGAGTTGTAAGTGCATCTCTGCCTCTGCACTTCCTGGCTGTAGTCCGGGAAAATCATTATGTGGGCATTATCAAGACTGATTTCCCCAAGTTTACTAGCTTCCCGCAGTATCATGTCTGTCCAAACAATTTAGGAAACGGGCTATGACAGGCCATGGTCTCGCTCCTACAGGTGGCTTAGCCAGCAGCGCTCGATGGGCCCTTTCAATGATGAAACAAGTTGAGAATTTTTCTTGGGAAAGGTGTGTAGCAGCCAGGAGTGTAAGAACTCAGCCATATTTGTCCCCTCAATTCCTTCTCTAAATCCCACAAAGCGGAGGTTGTTGCATCTCGCCCTATTTTCTGCATCGTCCACCTTCCATAGCAGTTACGTATGAGACGATTGGAGCTCCTCCATACCTTTTCTCAGGTCTTGTAGTGTTGATAGAGCGCGCAGGTCACCCGACTATAAAATTTACCATATTCGCATTGGGCCCATAAATTCAATTCACCATATTTATTAATCGGGTAACCTTACACTCTACTACCAGCAAACCCTTGTTCTTTCCTATTTATTCCTAGTGTACCCGACTTACCAATCCACTGTTTCGGGTACCTATGATCACCATGGATCAGAGAGCTAGCTGTAAAAGAAAGGCAGACACAGAATACTAATCTCATTTAATTTCTTTGCACTCATAAAATAACCACAGACTCAAGAAGTTTTAAAATCTTTATCTAAATTTCATCAGATTCAAAAAGCATTAAGTTTACAGCAACTAAACTGTCAATAACTAAAATTATAAAAAGCACATATCCATATAGAAAATAGACAAGGCCAACCATTTATGAATCTAAAGGAAGGTAAGAAACAGGGGACATACTAATAAGAAATTTCAGAAATTAGACATGACATGAAATGCCTAAAGGACAGGGAAACAAGGAACATACTAATATATCGCAGATGAGTATTACCCCTTGAAGGTGGGTAAGGAAAAATAACTTTTAGTCAAATCTATAACACGTAGCTATAGGGAAGGTAAGACTGGAACATGCTAACATTCAGAGTTATGACTTCAAATTCAGAAAAGGGTGGGTAAAGAGAAGGAACATCTATTTATTCAGAAAAACAGTGTTTATTCCCCTATAAGGTAGGGAAAAATGGAACAAGCTAATAGAAAGTACTTTCAGTAACTTATCAAAGGGTAGGGTAAGAACAAGGGACGTATAAAATTATGATTTTAGCAAAAGTTCAGGCAAGATAAGAAATAAAGAATGCAAGTGTATTTCCCTAACAGCTCTATATTTACCTAGCACGGTGTGAAGACCAACCCTGGCCACGGGTTAGTTAAAGACAGGAGAAAACCCCAGGAAAGACAGTCGCCAGTAGGCCAGCAGGTGCAGAATGGACACCCCAGGACAGGACAGGAAGACCAGATTAGGATCAGGACAGGACCACCAGGATAAGACCAGCACCCGAAGTTCGGAAGCAACGCCTGCGCTCCACCCTCTCTGCAGCTATCAGTCAGAACACCGATTGGGTTATCGAATTCCCCAGTAAAGTGCTCCACCAGCACTTAAGGTTTCCCAAAACCCCCCTTGGGTCTATGGAAATTACGGACAGAGTGCTCCGCAGCTCTCTGTATCAGTCACCTATTGAGTGCATTGGGTCAGTGACAGGTCAGCTATTCGGACAAGTCGGACAATTTCTCTAGCTAAACCTAGGCTAGTTATACTGTTTTCGGGTCAGTGTACCACCCCCCAAATGTTGCAAGTGTCAGAATCCCCAATTTCGATTGGTCCACAAGTAGGACAGGTCAACACACCAACCAGGATTTACTTTCTCAAGTCCTAATTTACATCTTTTGGGACAGCCTATTGAGTTTTGGGGTTCCCATGACATAAGTCTCAGAATTACAATGGATAATACAATTTTTTTTTTTCACAACAAATTTTATTGGTAGGAATAAGCAAGCAATTTGCGTGGCTCCCCACAATCAGGAGAACACCACCAAGCATCAATTCTCCATTTTAGTACAGAACCAAGTGGCCAGCTAAGCAATCCAGAAAAGACAGATATATAGGAACATTATCATGCCTTCCCCCACCTTTTCAAACCCAAACTACCCATTCCTCCCAACTCCCTCCCAACATCCCACCCCACCCCTTAGCACGTGTGTATTAATCGCCGCTGTGTCACATCATGGAATAAGATTTGTAGCACAATGCAAGAACTAGCCAACAACACAAGTCTAGAGGTCTTCTTCCAGTGCCGCTGGAGGGTCAAGAGTCAACCCCCTATACGCGGCCCACTTCTTCCATATCTTGAAATGTTTGCGGGGGCAACCGCGTGCTTCAAAGATCGGCCGTTCCAGGCCCATGCAAAAGTCCAGTTCGGCCCTCCATGCACCCAGGGGGGGGGCCTCACATCCTTCCAGGCTCGGGCCAAGTCCCTTTTGGCCACTACCAGACCCAGAAGCAGCAAGTGCCGTTTATATACATTACCACCAACTCCCTCTAAAACGTGGAGCAGGCCTAGGCGATGGGTGCGAGGAAGAGTCCAACCCAATACCTCCGACAGGCAGTCCCACACACCGCTCCAGAAGCCCACCAACCTCGGGCATGACCATAATGTATGAAGCAAACTGCCCACGGCATCTCCACAGCGCAAACACTCCGGGGACTCAATCAGGCCAGCCTTCCACAATCGTTCACGGGTGAAGTAGGCCCTATGGAGAATTTTGAACTGAATGAGCCTAAGCCGCATAGCAATGGCTGCTCCCCTAGGGGACTCCAGAGCCTCCCTCCAGTCATCTTCATCGAGGGGGCCCACATCAGCTTCCCAAGTCGCCTTTAACGGAAGAAGGGTGGAGGAGCAATGAGTGACCAAAGTCTGATAGATGCGAGAGACCTTTTTCTCTCCCAGATCCCCCATAAAGACCTTCGCCTCGATGGGACTAAAGTCGGGGAGGGAATCCAAGTTGGCGATGCTGGGCCACAATGCATGGCGCAGTTGTAAATACCGAAAGAATTGGGATTGGGGCATATCGAACTCAGCTCTAAGTGCCTGAAAGGACTTGAGCGTCGTACCGGACATCACATTCCCCAGTCGCGAAATCCCTATCGCATCCCAGCCATCGAATCCCGTCAACGCCGACAACTCAGGCAATAGCCCGTTACGCCATAGCGGCGTCTCCGCGGTCAGGCGACCCCACCAGCCCACACGGCGCAAGGCCTGTCTCCATATGGCAAAAACAAGGTATGTCACTCTCGGCTGATCCCGCCGCAAGCGGGCCGAGTAAAGCACTGTGTGGAGTGGGTTGTCGCCCATCAAGGAGCGTTCCAGGGCATAAGCCGGATCCCCCCTGTCGCTGTACCACCAGTCGTTCAGGATAAGCAGATGTGCGGCCTGGTAATAGGACAACAGGTCCGAGGTGGCCAGGCCACCACAATAGGTGGACAAGAAGCACGTACGAAGTGCCACTCTGGCCGTCCCCCCAGCCCACAGAAAACGGCCTAAGATCGAATTAACCTGTCGGAACCACTGGGGTGTAATCGGATACGGATGGTTCTGCAACTGGTACAGGAGACGTGGAAGCGCCACCATCTTAAAAATGGCGGACCTGCCAAATATCGAGAGGGGCATCCGAGACCAAGTTTTGACATCCGACTGTACTCGATCCCAAACTGGGACGACATTACGCTCCCAAGCAACGTCGGCCGATCTCGACAGGAATACTCCCAAATATTGCAGGCCGTGTGTAACCACTTGTAGTTCCAGCGCCCAAGGATCCGCCACATCACTTCCATCCAGCACCCAGAGGATAGATTTACGCAGGTTCAGAAAGAGACCTGAGACCTCTCCAAATATTCGCATAATTTCTAGTACGCGTGGTCCCGAACGCTGCAGATCAGTAAGAAAGAAAAGGACATCGTCCGCGTACAGCGCAATTCTATCAGTCAAGCTGTCATTCCATACAAACCCCCGCATTTGCGCATCTATGCGCACCCAGGCAGCTAGTGGCTCCATAAGCAAAGCAAAGAGATAGGGGGAGAGTGGGCATCCCTGTCGAGTCCCTCGACCAATCGGAAAAGTCTCCGACACTGCCCCTGCAACCCGCACCGAGGCCGTAATATCAGTGTATAGTAGCCGGATATAGGACAGGAAAACAGGGCCTAGATTGAGTCGGGGCAACAGCGCAAAGAGGTAGGTCCAGCTGACAGAGTCAAAGGCCTTATTAATGTCCGCGAGCAACAAAGCCGCTCGCTCTCCCGTAGCTCCCACCGCGTCAATCGCCGCCTGTGCGCGTCTGATGTTATGTCGCGTCGCTCTATGGGGCATAAACCCGGCCTGATCCGGATGAACAAGATCTGTGATATGTGGGGACAAGCGATTCGCCAGAGCTTTGGCCAGAACTTTAGCCTCAAGATTGAGTAAAGAGATGGGACGATACGAGTCATGCCTCTCCGGGGGTCGACCCGGCTTCTGGAAGACCACAATTTCGGCGTGCCTCCAGTCCTGGGGCAGAGAGCCCCGTTCACGCGCAGCCTCAAGCATGCGGTGATAATGGGGCCCCAGCTGTACATGAAACATTTTAAAGAACTCACTCGGGTAGCCACTCGGACCAGGGGCCTTCCCAGTATTTAGCTGTCCCAGGGCATCGCCTAGTTCCTCAGCCGTAAGGGGTACATCTAACGCCAGCCTAGCTTCCTCAGACACTGCCTTGGGGGGCAGGTCCTCAATAAATTTAATCACCTCGTCAGCGGACAGGCGGTCGCAAGGGGCGTATTGGGTAGCAAAGTAAGCGGCAAAACTCGCCGCCAGTTCGATTGGATCAGTAATGACCTCACCGTCGGCAGACGTGAGTCCCGGCAGCGCAAGCGGCTGGAGATGGCGTTGGCAGAGTCTATGAAGCATTGTACATGATTTGTCCCCCCACTGGTATATTCTACTACGCGTAGCCAGCCACGCCTGTCTAGCCTCATCTAGAAGGACGGATGCATAGGCCTGTTGAGCCTGAAGAAGGAGTCGCAACTCGGTCTCCCCCCCACCCACTCGGTGCTGCTCTTCTAAAGTTGCCACCTGCGCGGCCGCGGCCGTAATCAGTTCCCTCCGCTTCCGACGCGCCGCGGCACACCACGCAATGTCCACTCCCCGGATAGTGGGCTTCATGGCTTCCCACACCACCCCGGCATCCACGTCCCCTACAAGATTCTCTCGCCAATAGAGATCCAGCGCTTCCCGTAAGTCTGTCACGTAGGCCGGCTGCTGTAGATGCCACGAGGACATCCTCCACCGAAACGGTTGGCGCTGTCGGCGGAGTTCCACCCTAACCGACACTGGGGAGTGGTCGGACAGACCCCTAGGCAAAATGACAGCACTCTTCACTCTACACAGACAGCCACTAGGCACAAACATACAGTCCAATCTCGAGTAGGAGCCATGCACAGCGGAGACATACGTATATTCACGCGCGGTAGGATGCATGTGCCTCCAGGCATCCGACCAACCCAGTCCCTCAGTCAAAGCATGCAGTCTGGTGCGGACAGGGGGGGGGGCAGCAACATTCACATCTCGGCGCCGCTGGCGGTCCATATTCGCATTCAGTACGTCGTTCCAGTCACCACCAATCATCGCCAAGGAATCAGGAATGTCCTCCCACACCGCGAAAAGTTTCTCAGCCAGGGCCCATTGCAGGGGAGGGGGGGCATAGACACTCCCAAAAACCACAGATTCAGCGCCCACCATGCCCTTGACAAGATAAATCGACCCAGCGGGTCAACCCACTGTTTCTCATGGACGTATGCCACCCGGCGATGAATCAGAATGGCCACCCCCCTAGATCCCCGGGAAAAACCAGCATGGAACACCTGGTGGTAGCCAAACCTCTGCAGGCCCAGCACTTTGGAGCCCATCATGTGGGTTTCTTGGAGCAATAAGATGTCAGCACTTTCATTCTTCCCCCATCGCAACACTGCCCCCCGCTTAATTTTGTCAAGCATCCCCCTGACATTCCAAGTGATCACCCGCAGAGATGCCCCAGGAAGGCCATGCGTCTCTTCAGCCATAGTCTAGTGGGACCCATCCAATAGAGTGTCCTTGCCATTGCCTCCCATCATGCACAGGAAATAACACCACAGCAAAACACACGTGTAGACCCACCCCCCCACCCCAAAACACCCAAAAAACACGACGAGCTACTCCCGTCCCACCCTGAACCCCAGAACTAACCATCAAATGAATGTCATCATAGTCACTATCAAAGTACAGTCCCAACTCAGTGGCCCCGTCTCCAGCCACCCGCACCCTTCCACCCCCCACCCTATACCTCAAAAAACCATGAAGTACCTGTCGCGGCATGGGCGACTCCGGGTCCAGAACAGGGAGCCCTGAGCCGGCCATGCCAATGGATCCCAACACCCCCAGAACTAGTAATCACAACCCTCCCCCCCCTCAAACTCCCACATTCGCAGGAGAACAGTAGCCCCTTATATGTAACCCCCGAACCCCCCACTCACAATCCCCTTTCACGTTCAGTGATCAGCCGCAAAGCAATCTCAAGGCAGTACTGACGCCACCAGTCTATCGAACCTCAAGTGCTCGTACTCCTGTGGCCAAAACCTGCAGTCACCACCGTTCAGAGGAGCGCAACACCATCAGGTCGTGCCATTATCCACCTCAGAATGGTCGGAATCTGCTGTCCCACCACTGGCCCGGACACTGCTGAGGGAGGCCGAGCGCTTACGTGACCTGGATCGTCGATGTCTCTTGGGTCTGGTCCTCTCCTGTGAGACCTCCCTCGAGGGCCCCGGATTCAGCCCCGGCTGGGGGTTCGGCCGGACCCTAACTGTCTCGTCGGTCCACTTGAAGAGGTCCTCTGGAGTATCGAAGAACAGAGTACGAGATTGAAAAATCACCTTCAGGCGCGCTGGGTACAACAGAGAGTACTGAAGTTTAAGGCCACGCAATTTCGCCTTGGCGTGCACGAAGGATTGGCGCTGCTGCTGTACCAGTTTCGTGTAATCAGGGAAGATCATTATTTTACGATTCTCATATAGGAGAGAGTCCCTGGATCTCGCCTCCCGTAGAATGACATCTCGATCATGGTAGTTCAGCAGCCGAGCAATCACTGCCCTAGGACGTTCACCCTCTGGCGGCATCTGCGATAGGGCGCGGTGCGCGCGTTCAATAACAAAGCAGTTAGATAAAGCTTCTGGGGGCAGCCAGGACTCCAGCCACTGCTTGAGAAATTGTTCCATGTTGCCCTTCTCACATCGTTCTGGAAAGCCAACGAAGCGAAGGTTATTGCGGCGCGCGCGCCCTTCAGCGTCTTCCACCCGAAGCGCCAGGCCCCGCTGCGCCGCCTCCACCGCCGCCATTTTCTTCTTAAGCGTGTCGACATCATCCTCCACAACCGACACCCTGGATTCAGTTTCTGTGATCCTCGCCACAGCATTCCGCAAGTCCTGTCGCAAGAGGGTGACATCGGCGCCCACCGCTCCGATCTTGGCATCGAGCGCATCCCTTGACTGGGTAATGGCCGCCATTAGTGCCGCGTTGTCGGGTCCACCGCCCTGCTGCTGTCCACCTCCCGAAGGACCAGGGCCCCCACTCGGCCCGGTGAACTTGTCGATTGTCACCTGCCTGGCGGGACCGCCACCCCCTCTGGTCATGGCTGCAAGTCTCTCGTGTAGTATCAACCACGTATGTGGGAATGGCCGTCAGGGACCCCCAGCCCCTTCACCAAGTATAGCAGGGGAGGGAGGCCACACGATGGCAGTAGGGCACTCAGCGGGGCCCAGTGGACTGTCTCTGTGATGAAGCCCCTTGGCCAAGCAAAGTCTAGATAGGCCCCGAGGCCCGCACTCCACCCGCCGACAATCAGGGACCCCCAAGCCCCCTAGGCCGCCAGGCGACCTCTCCAAACTGCCCCAGGGCCCCTACAGCGTCCGCCCGAACTCCAACAGGGCCCGGGGACCAGGGGGATGGGGTACTCACGGATCAACTTTGGGCTCCTGGCAAGCCAAGACGTCTCGATCTGTCCGCCGCCGTTCAGCCACTGCCAGAGCCCCAGGGCAGGGGAGCTCCGAGCACCACCAGGCTCCAAGTAGTGAAGGTGTAGGTCCAATCGATGGGGGAGCGCAGCCCTCCAAGCCCCGGCCGCAGTCCGATCACTCGGCTCCCCAGCGGAGCAGGCAGCGCAGCGGCGCCAGGACACACTCCCCTCTCGCAGGGTCCCAGGAGGAGAAAATCGCCTGTCTCACAGCCAATGTCCAATGTCAGGTGGCGGGCCAGCCGACCCACCCACAGGCCGCCCAGCCGGTGTCCGCCAAAATCGAGGTCCCGGCGCCCCACCGGAATGCCAGGCCTCACTGCGCCATGCACAGGCGCGGGCACTCACAAATCGCCGCAGGGCCCCCAGGCCGTCTACCCACGGCGTTCCAGGCCGTCCGCCGTGTAGGGGCAGCAGGGAGGATCTCCGCCAGGCCAAGCGACGAGGCCCCGTCCGACCCCGGAGGCCGCAGCAGCCCACAGCGAGCCCCGGGCGGGAGTCGCGAAATCCGAGGCCCCGGTCCGGCCGGCTCCACAAGGCCACAGCACACAGCAGGGCGAGCCCACGCCCTCAGGATCTCCAAGTGCCCCGCCGGGCTCTCGGGGGGGCCGCGCCCGATGTGCGGGGTCCCGGTGGGCCAAGTCCGCGTCAGGCAAGCGGCTGGGCGGCCACGCCACACCGGTAGCACTAGCCTCGGGTGCGCCAAAATGGAGTCCCCCGGTTTCCAGCGGAGCGCCGGGCCACACACTCCTCGTCTCCTCCCGGCCGCGATCCGGCACCCGAGGCTCCACTGACCCCGCCGGGAGAAACCAGGCAACAGCAGCAGCAATCGCCTCACTTTGGGCGAGAGTAAGAGGTCCGGGGGTCAGGATAAACTGTCGGATAAGTAGCGGGCAAGCGGGAGCTCTAGATAGCTGCGACCGCCATTGCCGCGCGCCAAGCCACGCCCCCGGATAATACAATTTTAATATACAATTGTTACAAATGCAGTACAGTTCAGCTGCTTCTACTAGGCGAAGGTGCATCTTCCCAGGCACATCTTGGCTGAGACCTCGGGTTGGCATGCATTTAATGTCACAGAGTTCATCCTCTGGCTGAAGACTGTCATGCGCAGAAAGGGTTTTCAATATGGAGTATTCCCATCCCTCATGCCCACGGATTACGATACATGAAAAGTAAAGGAAAACAATTTAGAATACAGAAAATAAATGAGTACACTGTATACCAGGAATCCCTATATGACTCCTCTTACTTTTTATTAACTATAGCATTAAGATTAGTGCAAAACAAACAGACGTGCAACAGCTGCAGTGCAAGCTTCGGCATGTGAGAACACAGAGCAGCCATCTTAAGTCGAGTGCGCAAGTGCGAAAAGTTCCCACCAGAACTGCAAGTACGTCACGTCACGTGAGTGTGACCTACGCATGCGCAGAAGGAAACCCCGCTAAGCAGCGGCCATTTATGGTTATTCGAGGTTCATGAATACAAGCAAGCCGCTTTACGTACGAATTCTTGCTCCATCAGTGTATCCTCCGCTTCACCCAGTCTCGTTTCGGATTCCGTCACTCTTGCCGCCAAATTTCAGAGATCTAGTCGCAGGAGAGTTACTTCTGAGCCCACTGCTCCAATCTTGTTCTCCAGGGCTTCGCGGGAGGCCTGTATTGAGTTCATCAGCAGGGCAGTATCTGAGCGTTTAGCCGTAGAGTCATCCTCCGGTAGGGGGGCCGTCTTGGTATAGAGTCCAGTGTTCCCTGTTTGGGAGGTTTGAGGTCTCTGTCCTTCAGCTTGCCCATGCTGCCTCGCCGCGCACCACATACCCCCAGGGACCACGGTGCTTCAGTGCCGTCCAATCCCGCACCTCAATCCACCACTGCCAGGCCTCTCGATTGGAAGGTCTTCCTGTACACTTGTCCAGGCTTCCAGCTCACAGTCGCCATGGAGGAGTGAGAGGGGGGGCAACAGAGGAGAGGGCAAGCAGGTATCTCCGCACCCCTAAGTGGCCAGGTTTAGTGTGATCCGGGGTCAGTCTCACCACAGCAATCCGGCCGTGACCAAGCAAGCCACTCGCAGCCTGCGAAGCCCGGAGAAATCAGGCGATAAATCGATGGAAGCCAGGCATGCAGGTCCCTGGGGCAGCTCGCTGATTGTAGCTTCAGGACGGATGGTATTTGCCAGGGGACAGATCAGGCATGGAGCCCCTCACAGTCCGGGCAAATGGCTCCCCCGGGCCTCCCGTCACTCCACCGGGGCCTCAGGGGCTGTCCCTGTTACAGGTCACAGGGCTTCGTAGGCGGTCGAAAGCTCCTCAATGCCACCCTCGTGGACACAGCGCCCCTTTGCTGCTCTCTCTGGGCGCCGCACACCCCGCTGCCCGCCCTGGCCGGGTCGCAGTCTCAGAAGCTGCTCCTCCACTCAACGCCTGGCCAGCTTCCCGGAGCAGATTCAAGGCTCTGTAGGCGTGTCACCTCCAGCTGCAGTCTCAGCGGTAAACCGGCAAGACAGCGCCGGGCACTCACAGCTCCACACTGCCTCTACCGTTCTCGGCCGCGGATCGCGGCTGCCGCTCGTCGAGCTCTCTGAAACAGCGCCCCTCCGCTGCTCACTCCGGGCACTGCGCCCTCCACTGCCCGCCTTCACCGCCCGGCCCGGAAATAGCAGTCCGGGTGGCTGCAGCTCCTACACTCACCGCCTGGCCAACTGTCCAGAGCCGAAGCAGAGCTCATCAGGCACTCCACCTCCCGTTGCGTTTTTTTAGCAGAGCAGCAATGCACCGCCAGGCACGCACAACTCCACACCGTCGCCAAGATCCCCGGCCGCTCCGCCTCTCCTCCCAGCTCTATGGCGCCGCCATCTTGGAGGCGGCTCCGGGGCCTACGCACCAGTCTCCTCCACTGCGGATAACCGGCAGAGTGGTCTCTCACTCGCCACCTTTTGTCGTCGGGATGGGCATGGATCCCCAGGGATACTTTTATGCCATTTGCAGGGACCTCGGGCCACCAGTCTATACGTCGGATCACTTCAGCTTGCTGGAGCAGTGCTGGCACACGTCCTGCTCGGCCATGTTGCTGGCCACGCCCCCCATTTTTACATTACTACTTTCATTGCTGCATGGTCCATCTCCTGCAACTGTGAGGCTCGGGTGACGACATACAGAATAGATGAGGGTGCTGGAAACGCAGGGCACAATGGGCAAACCGGATACCCGACAACCAAAACTGAATTTTGAAGCAGCAAAGAGTGGCACTTGGAGCTTACAGGAGAATAAAGACTTGGACGGTAGAGATGAGACCCAAGGTAGTACAGCCACGCAGAACACCGATGTGCAGAGTAGTCTACAGGAGGTCTGGCAGGGGTTTGCCACCATCGTGGACAAGGTCAAAAGGACGTGATCGCGAATGGATGCCATTGTGCACAAATTGGGAGGGGCACGAAGACCGCATAAAAGAGACAGAGAGGCGCATTTCGGACACTGAGGATGCACCGACTCAGGTCACCGCAAAGTTCGCCTGCATGGATGGGCTACTGAAGCTCGTCGCCGTGAAGAATGAGGACTTAGAAGCACGGAGTTGGCACAATAATATTCAAATTCTAGGCAGTCCACCAACACAGTGAGGATGGAGGAGTACGTGGAAAAACTGTTACTATCCTCTGTCGGAGCAGAAGCTTTCTCCAACCAGTTCATAATAGAGCGCGCACATCGCACCCTGGGGACGTGCCCGCCCCCTGGCAGTACACCGAGACCCATCATAGCGAGACTTTTAAATTATAGGGATCATTATGTTGCACTCCGTGTAGCGAGGAATAAACAGCATTTGAACTATGATGGCAATACATTCTCCATTTACCCGGACTTCACACCTACCGTCCAAGAGGAGAGGCCCAAGTTCATGGACATTAAGAATAAATTGAGGTTGGCCCAAATTGATTATGCGCTGCTGTACCCAGCACGCCTCAGGTTCACGCACCAGGGTAAACAGCATTTTTTACCAAACCTCAGCAGGCGGAGGAATTCCTTAAACACCTGAACTGAACGAGTTGCACTACTGGAACTTTGGTGTTGTCGCAGCAATCCTCTTCAATGGGAGCAGACGACAACTCACAGTAAATGGTATTCTGCTCAATGTTTGAAAGCCAGTATGAGAAGACTAGGATAGCTGAACAATTGGCCTTTTGGTATCCATCATGTACTTTGTTCAGCTGACTGGTTCCTCATCATCAACGGTGGACTCTCCGAGCGGGGTGTACCTGTGCTGTCACCTAGGGATACCCCCAATGGGCATTCCCCTATTGTTGTTCACTGCATGGCTAGTGCAGAATGAAGTTGATTTTTTTCCTTTTTTTGTTTTGATTAAGGGAAGGGGGTGCGTGATTTCTTCTGGCAAGTTGGGGCTGTGTCAGTGGGTGGGGGGGATTGAGGGGGGAATGTTGGAGGTTTCACATGATCGTCTTAAAACAGGATGGTTTTATTCATACCTTAGCAAGGATGACATGCGACTTAATTGTTGGTCACTTGGCATGAGGTGTAGCAATGCAGTACGTACATATCTATGACTGGCCTACACCCTTTGGCTGTGGGCCTCTTTATTGTCAGTCGCACAGGCACATGGCTGATACCAGTCCCGAGAAGCTGAATATTGTCACATGGAACATCAGGGGGTTGGGAGATCCACGCAAAAAGCGACACATATTAGCCTATTTGGATAGGCATCAGGTGCATATAGCCATGCTACAGGAGATGCACTTTAGTCCACAGTGTCAATACTTTTGCTAGTAAATGGGCTGAACACAGAATATTTTCCTCTTATTCATCTTATGCGAAGGGCACAGCCATACTCCTAAAGAAACATACACCATTTCTACTGGCTGGGGCCACCTGGGTCACAGGGGAGGTATTGTCTGGCATGGGGTAGACTGGGTTCTGACTCAATCACCCTGCCCTGTTGCTATGGGCCAAATGTGGACGACCCAGACTTCTATACCGCGTTATGGGCTAAAATCTTTGACATACGCTCCAACCACATAATTTGGGGAGGAGACTTTACTGTTGCGCGCAACCCAGAAATTGTCAGGTCTCATCCTGCCCCCATCATTACACGAAGGCGCGTGCTGTCCTGCATGACACGCTAACTGAGTACCACTTGATTTATGCCTGGAGGCATATGCATCCCCACAAGCTAGAAGGAACATACTACACTGCGCTGGCTGCATCATGGGCATGTCTGGACTATTTGTTCCTGTCCAGGGGGCTGGGTCCAGCCATTTCCCAAGCGCAGCACCATGCGCCTGTCAAAATTACTTTATACTTGGCAGATTATGGCCCTCCGCGCAGCAGTTGGAGATTGCACGCTCCTATCCTACTAGATTCAGTTTTTCAGGAGGTGCTGAGGGATGAAGTGTGTGACTTTTTTGTGCAAAATAAAGATTCAGTTGAGAGTGTGGAGACCATTTAGGAGGCATTCAAAGTTACGCTTAGGGGCTACTGTATATCTAAGGGGGCTGGAGTACTCAAAGACATCAGGAACACACTGCGCAAGCTGGAAATAGAATTCAAGGCGCAGGAGACGACACTAGCTGCACACCCAGAGAGACACTCACAGAGTTCATGGACTCGACACGCAGAGAATCATGTTTCAGGGAGTTAGATATTGGGTGGCTCAACGGTATGGGGAGGGGGAGAGGCCGGGCAAGGCCCTGGCTGACACGATTCGAAACCACGCTATTCCAACTATGTGTTAGAAGTTTTGGGGCGGGTGAGGTGGTATACAGAGACACTGCGAACATACTTAATGCCTTTACTGCGCACTATGCTAAATTGTACACCACGCACAGGGTAGATGAGTTGGATTTGGATAGTTATTTGGCGGATGTGGTATTGGGCTGGCTGAACGATGTGCAGCAAAAGTTTCTATGTGCCCCGTTTGAGCTTGATGAGGTGAGGGAAGCAATCATGCACATGAATCCGGGAAAGCCACCAGTACAGATGCTATTCCCATAGAGTTTTACAAAACTTACATTGATCTGATGGCCCCCATACTGCATTAAGTCTACGAAGACGCTTTGGACACTGGCTACCTTCCTCCTTCCAGGAGGGAGGCCCTCATCATCTCGCTTTTGAAGCCAGGGAAAACACTCCATCAGTGCAACTCCTACAGGCCACTGTCTCTCCTTAATTGTGATGTTAAAATACTAGCCAAACTCATCGCCACCCGGCTCGGCTTGCTGATGGAGAATTTGATTCTGCCCGATAAGTCTGGCTTTGTACCCGGAAGAGCTACTTCCCACAACTTACAAACCCTTTTCACTGTGTTAAATAACATCTCCTCTGAACTGACTTTTGCGGCTGTCTTTTTAGATGCAATCGAATGGGATTGTATCTTTGGGGTGATGTCGCGAAAGGGCTTTCCGCCCCTCTTTCTCTCTTGGATCCAGCTACTATACTGCTCGCCAGTCGCTAAGGTGCTTATTAATGGTTGCGTGTCCCAGGCGTTCCCGGTCACGAGGGGCACCCAGCAGGGCTGCCCTCTGTCGCCCTTACTTTTTGTGCTCACAGTTGAACCATTAGCAGCAGCACCATAAGGATAGGGCACTGCGGTGTAATATGAGGTAGATATTAATATCCTTATATGCAGATGACATCGCGCTGTATATTCAAGATCCGCAGCACAATCTAAAGCAGGGAGTTCATAGTGTTTGGGAACATTTCTTGGATTCAAATCAATTGGGGTAAGTCCTGTATTTTTCCTCTGACGGCTGCAACGGTTCGCTTCCCATTAGATTATCCGTTGGAGTGGTGTGAAAAAGAGCTGAGGTACCTGGGCTTTTGTGTTACGAGAGATAAGGACGAACTGATGCGCCTTAATTATGGCACAGCCTGACACGCATAACGGATAACGTCTCCCGCTGGATCACACTCCCACTCTCCATGGCGGGACGGGCATCCCTAATTAAAATGGTGATACTACCTCAACTGCTTTATCTGTTTTTTAATATACCGTTCCACCCGGGGACTTATTTTTTTAAAGCGCTCAAGTCTGAGCTGATGCGCTTGGTATGGGGGGCAAATACCCGACTGCAGTGGAATGTTCTCATTAGACCCTACTCGCAAGGGGGATTTGGGGTACCCAAAATTGAATTATATTATATCAGCGCGAAGGCCCACTATGCATACTTCTGGGTGCACCAACCACGATATATGCCACAAGTGGCGGCAGAGCACTGGCTCGCACACCCCGTTCCAATTGAGGGTTCGCTGTATGACACACCTTCTGTCAGGGAAAAGACGCCGACTACTGTCACCTGCACAGTCGCAGCATGGGTACGCATAGGTCGGTTGTTGGACACCCCCCTGCTATATTCTCCGCTTAATGGAGTCCAACCTGAACTCCTCCATTGTAATTGAACTAGACTGGAGTTCTGTAGGTTGTTGTCAATGCGATGTAAAGCTTTTAATGTCAGCAAGCACTTTTTACTTCACGCACTTGCACTTTTTCATGTGAGCACCAGAACTATTATTGTTGCATTTTTTAATGATACTTAATTTATGCTGCTAATAAATGTGATGTCATTCTGTACCTTGTGTCCTTGCCTACATTGCTTAATGAGTCCGCCTCGGACTCCCTTTGGAAGTGTTTCTGTAGATTAATACAACACCTATTAACAGTAGCCCAGGCTACACGAGGACCTGTGAGGCCTCCCTGAGACCACTGTTCCTCTCAACCATTTATACCACCCCTGGTCTTACTACGGGTGTACCCTTGTTTTTGTCTCATAAACGGGAGGCACAGCACACGCAAGCACACCATCACAACGCGTTGCCTGCCCCTAAGATGGTGGCGTGAAACACCTAATCAAATCACATTCATAATCAGCGATGGCTAATATCCACAAATAACGCAGACATTCCAGATCCTCTCCTCAGCACAGCCTCAAACCCAACCGAAGGACTATCCCCCAGAGCCTTAAAGCAGTAAATCAATTAGATGCACCAGCCACAGAAACTGGTGATACTTCTCAGCACTTCACCCTATCCTGATGTCTGTCCCCTAGACAACGGTGTCCGCCCATAATCTTGTCCGAACAAAATAAACAACTGTATGTCCCAAGACGAAGGTCTATGGGCGCTAAGAACAGCAAGTCACAATAGTCAACAGCACATACCGCGCCTAAATCGCCAAAGAGGGGATACTAGACAAGTCACCTAGACCCATTTCCCTAGCCAACAGACCAATAGACTGAACACAGCCCTGAGTAACTTACACCCTGCCAACCAGGATAAAATGTCACCTCTCACCGCAGCCCTACTTTACCCTCCTACACCTAACAGACTGAAACCACATGGCCTAAACTCCTTCTCCATCACTTTACCCCCAATCTCACACCAAAAGCAAAAAGAAACCTCAAACACAGATTGATCAGACAGCACCCAGAAACTCTATTGACGGACACATACCACTTCTCCTCCAAAGGCCAGTTAAAAACGCACCTCATTTACCATACCCTAAGCCCTGATAATTGGAACACCATCCTCAAAACGCATCTGAACATTTCTAAAACAACTAACTTCTCTTACAGCTGCTAACTAACAATCACACTCCCAAACCGTACTAAACAGAACGGCAACACCTCAGTGACCATCTATATCAACGGCACAGTCATGATCCAAGCCAAGAATGACAACCTGGAAGCCTTCGACTCCCTCTTCCCCTCGCTCTGCAACGCCCCAGCGCATATACACGGCTCCCACCCGACCGACTCCCTATCCCCTGATGGACCGCCCCTCTATGGGATCGCACAAGGCAATCACATGACCTTTATCAAGATAGTCAACCTCCCCACTCCGGACAACATCCTCCCCTCCGTCTACCCCTCTACGATAGTGCCCCACTCATTCCCCCCTCCAATTTGAATCAGAGCCCAGTCAAAGAAGAGGCTCTCCAACCCCCTACCAAACAACATCCAACCCCTCCATCCCTAAACCACCACTTCCAACTAACAACCAGCGAACCCAGCCCGCAGTTATTGACTCCTAAATCTCTCCCTCCACCGACACACAAGATATGGCAGCTTGAACTACCCTGAGATCCTCCACACCACAGATACAGGACTACCCTTAGGGATAATGTATGTAACTCCAACACCAAAAGCCAACTCCAAGAACCCAGCCTACACCCCTACATGACAACCACAGTTACCGACACCAATCACGCAGTGCCTCCAAAGACTCAACATCTTTGCTCGACCACAACCCCCATATGGAACCAAACACAGAGACCCAATAGAAGAAGTACTTCAATGTCCTCCCGGGACGCCCCCACCCCCTCCACGAGAAAGACGACCCAGACACTCACCTTGCTGGAAATCCAGATATGAACGCTAAAACTGGGCCTCTCAGATATCCTACTGAGCCTCACCACACCCTGAAAGCCTATCCAATGCTCACATCCGACACCCTGATTCACCAACTCTTAGCACTCAAGCCCCAAAAGACCCAACAGCTTAGCTGTTCTACAACCCCCCAAACCAAAAACAGAGACCCAAAAGAACCAAAGCGGCAAAGTCCACAAGTGAAGCGATGGATCTTGCCGCTTCGTATGACACATCCACTTCTGTCACCCTAGCTCCAAGATCCAGGTTATCACCACTTTTTTAAAAGACCGCCCCCACCATGTCTGCAAGACCCCCAGCCTTCCTCACTAATATCCCCAGGGCCCCGCTAATGAAAAATCGCAATAATGAAGGATCCAACACAAACTGCATGCTCAATAACTGCAGGTCGGCCACCAAATATGCAACAGAACTTGCAGAGACCATCCTTACCCAAGACATAGACATCACGTTCATCACCGAAACCTGGCTAAATGAGTTCTCTCCCCCAAGTATGGACATGCTTGTGCCCCGGGCTTCGCAATCATACGCAAAGACAGAAAAAAACAGCGAGGATGTGGTATAGCAATCATACATAAGAACAACATCGCTGTGATGGACACTGACGCCCTCAAATACAACTCTTACGAATGTCTTACTGCCACCATTAAGAGGAGTGTCAACAAATCCCTACACTGCCACCTCTTATACCACCCGCCAGGAAACACCTCCTCTTTCGGTGAACCCCTCTTTGACCTCATAACTCAAAGCTCACTCCGTGACTCCAACAACATTATTAGGGGCGATTTCAATCTTCACTGGAATGAGGAAAATAACGCATTAATCAAAACCTTAAATGACCTCCTAAGCAACAATAACGTCACCCAACACTGGCTAGAGAAAACCCACAACAGAGGCTCAATCCGCGATGCCATTATCACTCAAGCAGACATAGCTTCCATGTTGACTGGTCTGACCACCATATCATTCTGTTCCACATGAACCAAAGGATCCAATCCCAGCCCCGCATACAGGACCCCGCCAGCTGGGCGAGAAATCTAATTAAGATTCCCCTTGCAGACCTGGAGGCAAGGGTAAGCTCCCTCCTCTCCAACCACCCTGGTGAGCTCTCAACAACAGAACTCACCTCCCTCTACAGCACTACTATGACTTCCATTACGGACCAAATAGAGCCCCCCCCCCCCCGAAACTAAAAAGAACAGACATAAACTTCCAAAGAAGAGAACTAAAAGCGGCAGAAAGACTCTGGCAAAAAAATCCGTCCTCAATCCTACGAGCTAGACTCAAATCAGTACGAAGGAAATACAAAGAATGAAAAAGCTTCCTTCTTCTGTAATGCCCTTGGCAGCGCCAAAAACAGACCTAGAGAACTCTTCCTTCTCACCAGACAACAAACTTCCAAGCCCCCTTCGACCAAGTTGTGGCCTCCAAAGACCTGTGTGACAACTTTGCCAATTTCTTCAATGACAAAAGTACCAAGATAGACCTCTCCTTGGATGTGCAAAGCAGTTCCCCAGACAGCAAAGCACCCCCAGGGACAGATGATGATACCACACTCAAGCGCTCCCTAACTTATGGAAATCTTTCAATCCCATGTCCGAAGCAGAGGTCATCAAAACATTTTCCACCACCAAACCCTCAGCACACTCCCTGGATCCCAAACCTGCCCAATTGGCAAAAGCTCAAACTCTCCCTAGCCCCGCACTGGCCCAAGATCATAAACAGCTCCTTGAGTACTGGAGTCATGCAGGACTGTCTGAAAAGGGGCCAAGTCACACCTCTACTGAAAAAACGGGTGCTGACACTGAATAACTTCAGACCCATCTCCAACCTCCCTCTCCAAGCGAAAATCATGGAAAGATGTGTTCTCCTCCAAGTTACTCGACACTAGACAGCACCAACCTCCAAGACCCACACCAAACAGGCTTTAGAAAAGGATGCAGTACAGAGAAAGCGATACTAAATGTAATAGATGATATGCACAAATCTCTTGATACTGGCCAATGCTGCCTACTCAATGTACTGGACCTATTGGCAGCCTTTGACACGGTTGACCACAACCTACTCATTAAAGCACTTTAAGAAAGGGCTGGAGCAGAAGAGATGGTATATATTACAGTGGTTCACCTCTTTTCTACTGAACCGCACACAAAGTATAATAATCAAAAACTTCTTGTCTGACCTACTCCCCGTTAGCAGGGGTGTCCCTCAAGGATAAATACTATCCCCGCAACTTTTCAACATCTATATGGAACCCCTTACCACAATGTTAAAAAAATCTAACATTCCCCTTCACATCTAAGCAGACGATACCCAGATCTATCTGGAAACCTCCTCCACTGAAGACATTCAGAGACTGAACTGCACTCTAAGAGAAGTCCAACACTGGCTGTCACGCAACCCTCTAAAACTCAATCAAGACAAGACACAAATCCTACTAATCTCCAACGATGAGAAGAACCCCCAAATCATAGAATGGCTAAAAGCGATTGATGCGCTCAACTACAAACCCACCTTAGCCGACTCTGTAACATTGCTGGGAATCACCCTGGAACCTAAATTAGACATGAGCAAACACATCAAGTACACTGAAAAGAACGCCTTCCTCAACTTTAAACTACTCAACAAAATAAAACCCTTCATTCCTTTGAACGACCTCAAACAAGCTACTCGAGCACTTGTGCTGTCCAGACCAGACTACGGGATTGCAACCCTCACAGGATCAGCCAAATCTTACCTAGCTCCACTAAGATCAACTCTGAATGCAGCAGCCAGAATGGTCACAGGAGTAAAGAAATACGAACACACCTCCCCTGCACTCATAGAGCTAAAATGGCTCCCCATCGAAATGCGGACCAATTTCAGAACTGCCTGCCTCACGCACAAAGCTCTGCACAAAGGGAAACCCGCCTACCTGGCCGTCATACTCCAGACAGACGCTTAGACAAGAAGCCTGAGAAGAACCAACACCCTACTCCTTATCTCTCAGAGAACTTGCAAACAAGCTCATTCAGACCGTATACATCATATGATACTGTGTCCCAAACTATTCCTTCCGGAACTGGAACTGCTGTAATCGTCACCAGGGACAGGTCTCTTAGTTCACGGTGCGATGATGTATGTGGTTCCAGAACCAAGTTCACAAGTTGTACAGAGGAGCGTTCTGGGAGATAGTGTCCGCTCAGGAGCAGGAAAAAGACAGTCACCAAAGCAATCCAGAGGACCAGAAACAGTAAAGTGATTGTAATCCAGAGATGAATCCATGGAACAACAAAGTATGTCTTTTTGAGTCAAAATAGAGAGTATACAATCGTAGCTTTAAAGGGAGAAGCAGTGGTGGCAGTTCAGGTTCACTAGAATCCGAGGAGAAGTCTCCATAACGCACAAAGGATCAATATGCCGTTCGGACTATTTTTGGCAGCTCAGTAGGTTTTGTAGAACTGGGAGATGACTCGATCTGTGGCATATTCACATAGACGTCGTCAATTTTCCGAATTAAGGTTCAGTTGCAGTTGTTTCAACAGGAAGCAGTATTATTTCATCTTTGTGTACAGCTTCTCTTTGCAGAGGGGAATCTTCTGTAGTTATTAAAGCTTCCATGTGAACTTCCTGATCAGTAGCGAGAGGCGTTCAGTGGTTATCCAGGAACCCACGCGGCCTATTGTTGAGAATCGGCCACATAGTGTGGTTTGATCAGATCAATGAGACAAACTTTTTGTCTCTGCGAACGGCAAGTGGTTGAAAAAGTACAGTTCTAGTACCTTCGACAGCCAGGACAGGTACAGGTGCTCAGTAAGATGGCCCAAATTCTTTCTTGTCCAAAATGTTCTCTCTGATTAGGTCTCCAATCTTCGGGATCCAGTCCGATCTTGTCGGTACAACCTTCACTTCTCCAATAGCAGTGCGATTTTCTTGGACGTTGCTGTGTGCATCCCAGAATTGATTGAGTTCCTGTAAAACAGCCAAACGTTCATTGATGTCAAATGGTGTTTCCACCACCACTATGCTGACGTTATCAAGGTCTGGTACCCACATTCTCACACCAAACGGGAATTTGTAAGGAGTACAACCCCTTAGGGATTTTCTTGGCATGTTATTGAGTGCCCTCGGGACCCCATGAATGTAATTGAGTCAACTACCTCCTGAGGCTGATACCCTTGCTGTTAAGGACTGCTTTAAGTCAAGGTTTTTCCTCCCAACTACAGAATTTCCCTCAGGGTAGTAGAGGGAGAAGTACAGCAAGGTCATACCCATACTTCCCATGGCTTCTTTGTAAGAGAGCTAAACGCTGGGCCCTGGTCAGAATTTAGTGTGCAAATTGCGTATGTTCCAATGAAGATTCACAAATCCTTTATAACAGCTTGATCATCAGCCAAGCGCTGTGGCCAAACCTACAGGAAACTGGATCATGGATCCACTGCCACCAATATGTACTTGTAAACCCCGACTTAGCGTAAAGGGGCATCAGTGATCCAAATAAACAACCGCTAAAGGCTTGTCTGAGATCAATAGGGATGTCTGAGGTGGACGTGCTATGGTTGAGCCTTTCATCTGCTGTCAGATGTCACATTTGAAGACAAAGTCCTTGGTCTATTTTGTAATACCAGGCCACCAATAGCGATACTTCAGTAATTAAACTATATCCACGCCCCAGTGTGTGCTCACCCCAGACCCTTGTGAGCAGCTAGTAATAAACCCAATCTGCGAGCAGTGTTTGGTATTACTCCATCCCACACTCCTGGAATTTCAGTATGTGGAATGTTTGGTGCATCTAACTTGCAGGAGCACTCGAGTTGAAAGCCTTTTGGCAAGAGAGTGTCATTGTGACCAGCATTGACATCCACCATGATGTCTCTGTCTATTCTCGTTCTCGAACCAGTGATTTCAGCAAAGGCAGTAGTGTGAACTGCTGCTTTAGCAGCCTAATCAGCCATGAAATTCCCTGCAACGTGAACACCAACACATTCATGACTCAATGTATGAATAAAATGAGCCAGTGTAAGGTCTTCTTTCAGCATTGCCACCTGTTCCCAAAGCAGCTTGAGCTTGTTAGTACACCCTATGAATCTCGAAATCCAATCTGGCCCCAGTAGTGAAGGTGTTTATTATAGGGCCGGACACAGTAGAATGAATCACACACTATAAGTATGGGGAGTCCATGATCTGTAGTTTGTAGTGCCATAATCAGAGCGTTGAGTTCTGCCAGCTGCGCTGTACAGTCCCCTAGGGACTGAGTGTGTGTTTTTTCAGGACAGAACTTTCCATCAAGCATGCGCCCCTTTACGATTGCGCATGCCGCAGAATGTTGCTATTGTGTTCCTATGGCAGGCTGGGCCATTGGTTTAAATAATATATATAAAGCGATATAGAGGCATTATTTCATTCAGCAAAGGATATTCTTGTTCATTCTGCAGGAATGCTTGTTTGTAATGTAGAATTGAATCTGTAATCTACATCTGTTGCAATGAGAGCGTTAGGCCATTGTATCCATCGAGGATGTAATGCTTTGGCGTCTAGAATGCTTGCTTTGGTAACGGCCTCTAAGGTCTGTACTGGGTTACCGACTATTACTCGATTATCCTGAGCCAGTGCTCTCTCGCTCACTGGGGTACAAAAGGGGGTGGTGATGGACGGAGCATCTGAACGAATCAAACACTCACACCCAGTCAAAAGATCTGGGTTTAATCCATCACCGTTCTTTAGCCCACTCTGCCACCCAAGTTCAGACATGGCCATATGCAAATCAATCTGACCCTGTGCCTCATGGGAACAGTCTACAGCAGTCTGTACCTCGGTGAGGTTTTCCGTGCAAAACGCATTTCAGCATTGGTGTACAAACGTGATTTGTATGCAATCTGTATGGTATAACTTTAATTGCAAGTGATATATATGTACCTAGTGGTTTCGGCACCTACGCGGATCACCAGGTTAGTTGTGTTTACACGTGTATGCAAATGTTTGGAAGATATCATATCAGCTTGTACGGAACATAAAATGTTTGTATGGTCCCGTGTACAATGGTTGACTGAAAAATCAGGTCTAATTAAGTCGTAGAACAGTTTTACTCATTCTGCGTAACCCAAAATGTATGCTCTGCCAAAATTAAAAAAAATCCTAAAATGGATTGTAATCTTTTCAGAGTTGTTGGAGGTTGGAGAAGTGCACATTTTTCAGAAAAAAATGTGCTGCCAGGCTTTTGGCTTTACTTGACAACTCATTTCCCAGAAACAGGATAATGAGGTGGGCAATTTTAGATTTTTGAAATTAAATTTGTAACCCAGGTGAGCGAACCCAAGGGTTATGTGGTTCACTCTAGCCAAGTGTTCCATAAGCTCATAGTACATCAGATAAATTTCATCTACATAGGACAATGCTTGCTCAGCTAAAGTTTCAAGTAACTCCGTTACCCTGGCTGAAAATAGCCCCGGGCTGTTCTTATACCATTGAGGTAAACGACAAAATTGATGCTGTGAACCTAGCACAGAAAATGCGGTCAAATATCTACTTTCAAGCGCTATATTCTGGCAGAAAAATCAATTCGATATATCTAGGGTTGTTTTGTATTTATTCTGCACAATGTTATTCTTAGCATGTCACTATGTGCATTTTGTAATACAAATATGCATGTGGAAGTGTTCAAATGTCTATAGTCTAAGACGAGGCAATCTGAATTGTCCGGTTTCAATACAGGAAACAAGAGATTATTCACAGGTGAAGTGCAACTTTCTATCCATCTTGATACTTAAGTTGTTCTAGGATTTCCCTAACTTGCATTTTAGCTTCATGTTTTATTGGGTATTGTCTCTGCGGCTGAGGAACTGGTTTTAATAGTATTTCGTGATGAGGAGACTCATCTTCCCACACAACATGATAGTGGTAAAATGTAGGCGCTAGCGCTAATGCCCACTCCTGCGTGTATGAATGTTTAACTGATTCTGGAACGAAGTCAGAGAAGGCAGGTTAAATAACCTTTTCTCCCAGTGGGCATTCCATTACGAGCTCAGGAGGCCAATCCTTTTTCAGGAAAAAGAAAGTCATAACCATGTATTGTGTTCTCCCAAAAGAGAGCCTTTATCTTCCTGGGTATGTCCCCCTCTATTTGGAGCATTATTTTGTTTAAAAGATGTGGGATACTTACCCTTGTATCAAGCATTTCCACAGTGATATACTCATTCAGTGTTACAATCACCAGAAAATCCATCAGGTTCCGGCGACCTATTGCGACTTCTGCCGCGCTGTCCCTCTACCTTCTTCTTTTTAAATTGAGATTTGTGAGTCTTTTGTTTGTCCTTTTTCGGTATGTAATCTGAAGTGGGATGCGTTTCCCTTTTTGGCTTCACATGCTCTTCTAATCTGCGCTCTGACCATCAACCTCTCTCAGAACCTCTACCGGATGAATCCTAAAAGGAACAAGAGGATTGTGTATCAGTATCCTGATACCTGTCAAGTTTTTTAATGTTATCATTTCTCAGATTTTTTGTCAGTGGATTCCTGCTTAGGCGACCCACCCTGATTGTGTGTTATTTTGTTTAATTTTGTGTTTATTATATCATTTCTTCCTGGAAGAATTGGGTGCTTGCTTAGAATTATCCTTTTCAGAATTACTCCTAACTTTCTGGAGGAATCAGAAACTCCCGGTCCGCCAGAGATCTCCTGCTGCAACCTGATCATTTTCATTAAAAAAACTTACAATCGTGCTTTCTCTGTGGCCGCTCCTAGAATATGGAACTCTCTCCCACCCGCCATCAGAAGAATCCCTTCTCTGTCACGTTTCAAAAAGGATACCAAAACCTTCCTTATGGGTGAATTCCTCATTTACATTTTGGCTTCAACTACCACTATGACCCTGATATACGTCTAGCTATTGCCTCCCTTCGGATTCTCTAGTCACCCCACTAAGAAACCTGTTATGTATTCTGCACCCCGCCACCTCCTAATGTGATTCTCAGTCTTTTTGCACAATCCTATAAACCTGTTATGTATTCTGCACCCCACCACCTCCTAATGTGATTCTCAGTCTTTTTGCACAATCCTATAATTCCTGTAAAGCACTAACGGGTCATGTTTGCGCTCTATAAAACACAAAAATAAAGAAAGAAATAAATAATTGTGTTTTCCCAGATCTGGCTCCCAAATTATCTCTGTCTAACGTAGCATAGGTTTGCTCGATAAGTCTAGGTAATTCCCACTCCTGCTGTGCAGGATTGAATTCCCTCAGGCATTGGTGTATAGCCGATGCTGCTGCTTCCCCTTTTATGTTACTT
Source organism: Lissotriton helveticus (assembly GCF_964261635.1). NCBI lineage: Eukaryota > Metazoa > Chordata > Amphibia > Caudata > Salamandridae > Lissotriton > Lissotriton helveticus. The sequence goes on along the minus strand of NW_027611651.1, from coordinate 2,204,261 downwards.
AACATAATGGTCGATACTGCAGAAAAATTTCCATCAGTTTCATCCCTAAGTTCAGGGCAGGTCTTGCCCCATACTCATTCTGTAATTCTTTCGGTACATCAGGTAGAACTGCTACCATAAACCCTCCAAACCTTACCAGGGAGTGAATAGTTTCTGGAAACCACTGAACATGACAACCTTGACCCCTCAGGGATTGTCTACGAGGGAGAGGGAAGCTGATCGAAGCTGTCTGGACGGTTAGTGGAAGGTCAGACATTTGTTGATGTATGCTGGTCCTTCATTGTGCAAGGCCATGTAGGCATGACTCATCATCTTGAACTGGCATCTCATCTGAATCAGGAGCCAGTGTAGTTTCTTGAGATGGGGTGTGACTTGGATCCTTCTGTGAGGTTGAGTATGAGTCTTGCCACTGAGTTCTGTATTGTCTGGAGTCTATCCTGGAGGGGTGCAGTGATTCTTACGCAGATTGTTTCCAGTGTCCAGTCTGCTGGTGATGAGGGCCTGCATGATGGTCCTTCTGGTGTTTGCCGGGAGCCATCTGAAGCTCTTGTGGAGCCTGCAAAGGGTGTGGGAGCAGGTGGATGAGACTCCATTAACTTGTTTCTTCATGGATATCTTGCTATCCAGAATGAGGCAGTGGTTATGGGCATGGTATGTTGATGCGGGGGGTATGCCGTACTCCATGAGACACCATGAGTCATTCCATGGTGAGATGTTGTTCCCAAAAATGAGGACTTCCATCTTGTCTGTGTTGAGTTTGAGACAGGTGTATTTCATCCAAGCCCTTGATACAAGCCCTGGCAAAACCGAGTGTATGGGGTGGGGACTACAATTCTGCCCATGACACCTCCCTAGATAGATCCTCCCCCCACCACAACATGAGCATGCAATCAGAGTGACCCATGCATTGTGGACTGGCTTATGCTTACCCAGACGTGAAACATCTGCTGACAGATGAATCCTCGTACATGAGAATACTTTTTGTTCTCACCAGTTCACTAACTGCACACCAGAATCGGCTTGCTCCTATGCAATCCCTCTGTGGCTTCCTTGGTCTTGTGATCTGAATGTCTAGGCCACACACTTTAGTTCCAAAACCACCTCAAAATGATGATTCAGTGGGGCAGACAACATGTACCAGTACCTACTAGGAGGCTATATGCCCCGGCCCTACAGGACGGAGTCTTCTGTGATACTGTAAGTACACATAATGCCATCTTTGAGGAGAACAAAGGGACTGCTTGTACGACAGTGATAGAGTGGGATACCTTTAAGGGTGTCACATAAGGCCTGTGCATCAAGATGTAGCATGGTGTAAAACATGCCTTGTGAGCCAAGAACCTCTCCCATGAACAAACAATATGAACAGCGGAAATATATGTGGGATAGCTGCATGAAACGAGAACATAATCACCCCTCTCCGAAAGGAGTAAAGAGAGGCAATGGTCAGACTAGGAACACTACACTATCAGATACTAGCAAGGCTCCTATGGTCGTTGACCCCAAAGACCCCAAGAAACGGCAGTAGATACCCGGAGGAAAGAGATATTGAATGTGCAAGCAGATATAAACCAGGCTTTTCTGTAGTATCACACATCTGTCTACCAGGCCGAGGAGGGAGTGCGAGCTCCTCAATTAGATGAGTATTTGAATAGACTGTCGATTCCCAGACTTAACCCCCTTCGGGGACATACATCAGATGAAACCCTGACCACTGAGGAAATTGGCTTCATGATTGACTATATCACGTGCAACAAAACTCCTGGGATGGACAGGTTCTCGTTAGACTTTTACTTCACCTACAGAGCAACCCTCTCTCCAAAGCTACTCCAAATGTACCAACAGGCCCGGCAGGAGGGCACATTGCCGGGATCCCTATGGGAGGCTATGATATTGGTCCTGCCTAAGCCCAACAGGGACCCCCTGGAGATACGGTCCTACTGGCCACGGCACACCGACCACAAGATTCGCAGGAAGGTCTTTGCAAACAGGTTGCTACCCTGCCTCTCTCCATTGGCACCAAGACCAGAATTAATTTGTACCTGGGAGGTAAATGTATCTAAACCTATGACGCCTCTTGCAGCTGATGGAAGAGAATCTTCATGAATTGCCTCCATACACAGAACTCTCACTAGATATAGAGAAGGCCTTCGACACCCTGGGGTAATTTTACTTAGCGAAAGTGCTGATGTGCATGGAACTAGGCCCAGAAATACTGTACTGGATACATCTCTTCTACACCAACCTGCTGGCCCACATCCGGACAGGCAGAGATCTCAGTTTCTTTTGAAGCATGCAGCAAAGATACCCACTGTCAATTACTTTTGCCCTAGCCATGGATATGTTTGCTGGCCAGTTTTGTTCACAGGACCCAGCAATCAGTATACTGAGTGAGCCAAATTGAGAGGCCATATCACGGTATTCTGATGATGCATTTGTGTACCTCAGGATCGTGCATTCGTATCTACCACAGGTGACGGATGTTTTAGACGATTTTGGTAGGGCTTCTAGACTAAGGCTAAATTGGACCAAATCCAGCTTATATCCCATGCGCCAACTCACAACTTAGAACCCAAGTGCTGCCCCAATTAGCACTGAGATGGCACCTTGACATCTTCAGGTATTAAGTGATGAACTTACCACACCAACAAAGAACGTATACAGGGCAACTTAGGTGATGTCTAAGGTTTGCAGCTCCCTGTCGTTTTGGGGCTACCTGCAACTATCGACCCATGGACAGAGTGGCAGTTGCAAAAATGCTGTTAATACATTTATACTGCTTCTCGACCCCTCTAGTTTACCTGCCTCGGCGCTTCTTCAGGAATATGGACTCTGCTTCTGTTCTTATTCATCTGGGGAGCGGGCCACAAGAGAGTCACGCTTCACAAACTATACTCTACCTTGGAACGGGATGGGGGATGTACATTTAAAAGACTAATAAAGAACTATAAACTACTGTGTGACTTGGAAGCCTATTATTTCTCAAAACAGCCCTTGTTTGTGATCTTGTTACCGTTCTCACATTATCATCCGTACTACAAGAGATGGGAGCCGGGGGGCGTCTGATCACAGAAACTCATTTACATACAAAGGGGGGTGAAAGCCTGTTCACAAAGCACAACACAACTTGTCTATGTAAAAGTTTGTACATTGCACAGTGAGTGTGATTCAGGTAACAGTGTGAGTAGTGTATGACAGGAGTGGGCAGTCTTAGTTGCTGAGACATGAATCTCTGACGGGTGCATCTTTAGCTCTTTCAATGGTTTGAGAGAGGGTGGCAGTCTCAAATTCTGGGGGCACAGATCCCAACAGCTTCCCTCATAATATTTGATTTTTGCTTCTACAGGTGGTGCAGATGCCACCTAAGAGGTAACCTTTCCAGCTAGGTAGTGTGCTTTCTAGAGTCAGCCTGCTTTGCTTTTCCCAAACTTTGGTCAGCAAAGGTAAATGTGTCTTCTACTAAAGAGTTCTTAGCTCGCTTTTGGTAACGTGGCTTGAGCAGTATGGCCTAAGGCACGCTCGAAGGTAAAGCAAAACAGTGGAAGTCACACATTTCAATACAGTTTATTAAAAATAGACAAGGAACTTTAAGATTCAAACCAACTTTAGATAAAAAACAATATTTAATAATTATTCAGAAGCAAAATCTAAAGGATGGCTGTGATTTAAGGATTGTTAATTAGCAAAAACAACTGACGAACCCAAACAACAAAGTAAATGAATTTGAAAAAAAACTGATCCACTGAGTCAATCAGGAAGTCACATACAAAATTGTAGCTACCTTCACTAGCTATGCTTGAGGGGGTCAAAGGTAAGTTTAGTCCCTGGTGATGATCAACACTTGAATTTGATGTGAGGTTTTTGCGTGAATCAGCCTCAGAAGGTGACGAGCTACACAGAAGTGGCTTTAATGGCAACATTCCCAGTTGAACCTGAATTCACAGCAATCAAAATCTATGAAACGTCAGGCAGTAACAAGAGCTGTGAAGTCTTTGGAGCTTCCAAGTTATGGAGATGGTTCAAGGTTGATGATAGGAGTCAAACCATGGAACGCGGTGTGAGACAAGCAGTGTACTGGAGCTCACGCTGGTGGTTCAAACACGAAACTTGTAACCGCCAAGTTGTGTCAAGCAGGTTCAAAGGTTGTTCAGCGATTCAAACCCCATATCTCACTTATCCAAGTGGAAAGGTAGAATAGCAATAAAGGCAGATCAAGGTGCAGGAATCTCAGGGTTTGGGCTCTCGGTGCTTACATTGTAGCCGTACAGCGAGGGTAAAAACTGTTCATCGTATAAAAATGTACACAAAGGATAAGACCTCAGAACCAATTAACAGCAAAGTACATTTCTGTGCTAATGTTGAGGTAAAACCAACAAAATCAGGTAGAAGGAAGAGGAGAAGGGAAAAACTAAAGCAAATCATGATAACATGGCTAACAACACAGAGAAATGACCTGATCCTACTACGGTAATGATAAATCACTGCTACATGAGGCCCTCAGGAGGCCCAATGATGTAGCAAATCCAGAAAAATTACTTCAAGGTATTTGTTGCCGCTCCCCACCCAAACAGACACATTGGACGACTGCACTGGTGTTCGCGCAGGATCATCCAATTCACTCTAATAACAGCCCAAGTTCCCGCGTCCACTTTAGCGTTACCACAAAAATGACACACCCAGGCGGAGTTGGACACCTCGAAGACTATTCACAAAGGTACCTTACACCTGTGAGTAATCTGTACATGCAAGGATGCTCGTAGAGTAACTTTGCTACTTGTATCTATTCACTAATACGATAACGTTACTCAAAAGTGTGGACTTGCACATCTGCACACCCTTAAATAGATGTGGAGCAAAATGTACAAATGTAACTTACTGAAGCATAAATGGAGCATTAGAGAGTGCAGCATAACCGACCACTGGTAATGCCTTCTAAAACTGCATATACATTCAAAAGAATGTTACAAAATTACCTATATTTTAAAAATAATTATTGCATGAAAAAATATGTTGACCTTTTAATTAATAGTTATTTTAAACTATTAATATAAATAATTTCAATTAATTCTATACATAACTTTTTGTAAGGCAGTTCCGCCTCTGAACAGAGTTGCGAAAGGAAATTTAGTAACTATGAGTACATAAAAAAAAGAATGATTTTACTTTAGGTGGGATTTTTCATACAAACCTTTGAAAAAAGATGTTTAAAATGAATTAACTTTCAAATTAATAGTGTTGCATCATTTGTATTTGTTATAAAGTAAATTTACATTCATATTTAACATACAAATATTTTATTTTTTTCAAGTTTGATAAACTTGTAAAATGTTCCCTACATTTTTTACACAGGGAGCGCTTCACCCAAGTTGAATATATATAAAGTTATATTTTTTCTAAAGCTTAAATTAAAAGTAAGCAACATTTTTATTATGTATTTATAATTATTCATTGTGAGGTAGAGAATTAATTGTAACAAGTGTAATTAAACCTTACTAAAAATGAATGTTATATCTGTGTTTAAATTAAATAACACATTTTTATTAAAATAATCAAAAGTTTACTTTTGAGATATTTTTTGCCATTGAATTTTTTATTTTTTATTTTTAACTAGTTGCAGTTCCAGTGGATGGCCATGTGTGATATTGGACTTACTCCGGCTCTGAGCAGGAGTACATTTATGACTCTTTAGGTACATTATGGCTGTAGTGACTTTATAGTTGTGGTTCATAAATAGAAATGGGCCTACTCCCTAGTGAGTGCTTGTCCTTCCCTAAACACCTCCCTATACTCCTCTTTACTCCTGCCTTACCCCCCCCTTTATTCATAATTATTTCACATTTCAAAGCCACTTCCCTCTGTCACTCCCACATTTACTACTAAAACTATACTAACTTGTGCGGAAACTCTGCAGTCGAGGCAGACAACTCCACCAAGAAAAAGATAGGAGAGGCAGAACGACTGCACGTAGTTTGTGAATCGCATTTTCTTGTATTGTAGTCGTCCTATAGTAGTTTCTGAATAGGCCTGATTATCAGTGAGACTCTCTTGGGTGTATCTGATGTGATTGTAAAGCTTGTGAAACTGTCCTCAGCAGATGGGAAGCAAAAAGACAATGGAAAGAGGCAGCTAAAGTGGATCTTTGTAATATGAAACTGTGTCCCATTGGAACAGAAGTCATTAGAAATATTTAGGGTGGTGCCAAGAATGGTTTGCATATGGTTGGCCTTGTCTTTAGTGGCACAGAGACTGGAGAATGATGTGGCGGGATGTTGCAGAGATTAACTACCAGTCCATCCATCACCTTTAGCTTTTCTCAATGATCAGCCCTACGTGGCACAGAACAGATGTTGGTCCCATAGAGACCTACGATAAAGGGACTCCTGCTGCAGCCCCCTGGTGAGGCTCACTAATGCTGGAAACTGTTTGAGGTTACATGCATTCCTGAATCTAGCAGCGTGGCCTCAAAGTTCAGGATCGAATGGCCTTTGTGGGTCAGAGCTCTGCTTATAAACACTCAGGGAGCAAAACACACTGAATGTTTACAAAGGAATGAGTTTAATTCAAGCATGTCCATCCCTCGCTGTGTGTTTTTCCCAGTAGACGGTTTGTTGGACAATCAATACAGTGGAGTCTTTGTGGCTGCTTCATGTAAATGTTTTGTGATGCTGAACGCTCGTCCTCAGGGTTCACAGTGAGCACCTTTTATTCTCCCACATTGTCTCTCTTATGTAGAAAGATTACAGTTACAACTGAAGTTTTTGTCACATTGAGAGCACAGGTAATTTCTTTTCTCATTGTGTGTTCTCTCTTGTTGAATGAAATTGAATCTCCAGCAGACGCTTCCCAGGCATTCAGAACAATGACAAGGTTTTTTCCAGGTAAGTTCTCCCAAATTGAGTGAGACCAGATTTCCGACTTTTTCAGCATTCGGAGAGCTAATCAGGTTTTTTCCCAGTGTGAGTTCCCTCATGGTGAGTGAAAGTTATTTTATGACTGAAGCTTTTCTGGGATTCAGAACACTGATACGGTTTGAGCCCAGTGTGGGTTCTCTCATGTACAGTAAGGTTGGATTTCTGCCTGAAGATTTTACAGCATTCAGAGCACTGATACAGTTTATATCGAGTGTGGGTTCTTTCATGTGAAGTGAGATTGCATTTGGTACTGAAGCTTTTACAGCATTCAGAGCACTGATACGGTTTGAGCCCAGTATGGATTCTCTGATGTTGAGTTAAACTGGATTTGTAATAGAAACTTTTTTGGCATTCAGAGCACTGATACGGTTTATACCCAGTGTGGGCTCTTACATGTACAGTAAGGCTGGATTTATGACTGAAGCTTTTCCAGCATTCAGAGCACTGATAAGGTTTTTGTTCAGTGTGAGTTCGCTGATGTTGAATCAGACTGCCACGAAAACTGAAGCTTTTTTGGCACGTGGAGCACTGATATGGTTTTTGTCCAGTGTGAGTTCTTTCATGTAAAGTGAGATTGGATTTGGTACTGAAGCTTTTACAGCATTCAGAGCACTGATACGGTTTTTGTCCAGTGTGGGTTCTTTCATGTAAAGTGAGATTGGATTTGGTACTGAAGCTTTCACAGCATTCAGAGCACTGATACTGGTTTTGTCCAGTGTGGGTTCTTTCATGTAAAGTGAGACTGGATTTGCGAGTGAAACTTTTGCAGCATTCAGAGCACTGATACGGTTTTTGTCCAGTGTGAGTTCTTTCATGTAAAGTGAGATTGGATTTGGAACTGAAGCTTTTACAGCATTCAGAGCACTGATACGGTTTGAGCCCAGTATGGATTCTCTGATGTAGAGTTAAACCAGATTTCTGATAGAAACTTTTTTGGCATTCAGAACACTGATACAGTTTATGCCCAGTGTGGGTCCTTTCATGTACAGTAAGGTTGCCTTTCTGACTGAAACTTTTCCAGCATTCAGAGCACTGATAAGGTTTTTGTCCAGCGTGAGTTACCTGATGTCGAATCAGACTGCCACTAAAACTGAAGCTTTTTTGGCACTTGGAGCACTGATACGGTTTTTGTCCAGTGTGAGTTCTTTCATGTAAAGTGAGATTGGATTTGGTACGGAAGCTTTTACAGCATTCGGAGCACTGATACGGTTTTTGCCCAGTGTGGGTTCTTTCATGTACCGTAAGGTTGGATTTTTTATTGAAGTGTTTCTGGCATTCAGGACACTGATGGGGTTTTCGTCCAGCGCTAGTTTTCTCATGTTTAGTGAGATGGGATTGATGACTAAAGCTGTTCTCACAGTCATTGCTCTTATTCGAGTTGTTTGTTTCTCCAAGTTAGGTTTGTTCCTGGATACATGCCATCTTAAGACTGAATCTGATTTGTGATTGTGTACGTGTTTATGTTAAAACTCAGCATTAACACTGAGTTTTCTCAAGTGCACTGTGTGGGGATCATTTATGGCCAATGTTCTCCTCAATCTCAGTTACTGGGACCTGGTAAACATTGATGGTCCTTTTACTTTAGGGATTTGACAACTTTCACATTCACCAGGTTCTTCCACTCCAACATCCTCATGGTTCCTGGTACATAGAATGTGTTTCTTCTCAAGAGCTCGAGAATGTTTTAACTTTCCTTGAAATAATCCTTTTAGTTGCGTTTCACAAAGTTTAAACCTTCTTTTTTCCGTTCATGCTTCAGTCACCTGTAGAAATGGAGTCAGATATTGTAAATGAACACAAAGAAAAGATATTTATGACCTTATACTTTGCACAAATAAAGTATTGACAAAAACAAGCTAGGAAATCACTTGAATAGCATTTCTGATAGTGGTTAAACAGTTCTGGGACACTGTAGATCGGGAGCTTCAGATTACTGGAACTCATGGATGTGAGAGCAAACATAAATAATATTTAAGAAAGAAACACATATATTGTGACACCGATTCTCAGAAGCAGCCAACACTATCAATTTACAATTTCTGTGTCAAAGGCTGGCATCACAATGAGATATTTGTAATACTTTAAATGAATAATCAGAGGTTATTTACTCCCCTGCCCACCTTGACTGTTCATCCATTCCTTTTTCCAGTGATCTAGGAAGGGACATTTTATTTATATAGCTCAGTGGAATTCTCTATTTCAAATTGTGGGGATGATAAGGACTTACTTGGTGGCCCAGAACTCATTACGCTCCTTCGAAAGAACCCGGGCACTGCAACACCTGAAAAAGAGAAACAACAGCACAACAGTAAAGGAAACCAAAAAGGGTCAAGAAAAGAAAAACACAAAAGAGAGGAAAGAGAAAAAAGGCTATCTTCCCCTCCCACTACAGGAGTCCAGCACAGGAAACTCTGCAGCAGATGCTTGTAAACCCATAACTTACTTCTAAACAAAGTGCCCCCAAGGTCAGCAACAGGTGCGGCTCCACCGGCTGCACCACCCTAAAGCAAGCCTTGTGTGCATGTGTGTCCACACATATGTACTGTGTCTTTTGCTTGTAGTAGACAAGACAGAAAAGGGCAGGATGGGAGGACACAAAGAGATGGAAGTCAGATCCAGACATGAAAGATGCCGAAAGAACGGACAGAGGGAGGATAGCATCATGTGGTGTAGAGGAGGGGACAAATGTGACAATAGTTAAGGAGCTGCTGGGCAAAACTGACCTAAAAAGGAATTGGGCCTGCACTACACCCCAGAATGTTCCAGGAGGAATGTGGCTCCATCAGGTGATTATCAGAAGTTTGATAACAACAAGAATAGTGCACAGAGGGAGTCAAATGTTGATGCTGAAGAGACAAAAAAAACAGAGATCAAGAAAGGGAATAGAGAAAGAAGAAACAGGGGAAAAGGAAACTTAGAGTTATAGGAATTCTTACCTGACATTTATTTTATTTTTTGTTCCCCCAAGGGTGGCAGCCACGCTGCACTGCCTGGTAATCCCAGAATACCTTGAAAGGAAGTAAAGAAATAATTTTGCGTCAGACGACAATCACACTTCATCCCATTTTACAAATAACCGTCCTGAACTTCCAAAACAAAAGAATCTCTTGTTCTCTGGAGGCCATTGTGAAGCAACTCTGGTTATGAATAAATACTTGTTTTTGGTTCAAGAGCCATGATCCCCTGCTGTAAAAGGTCTCTGTGAATATGGAGTGCACCCACAGTCTCAGATAACAGACCCTAACAACACAGTCCACATCTTCATAACCTCCATCTTTCCATTTACAGACCATGAAACTTGCAAATCAAAACAATCTGGTTCACAAAAGGCATGTTAAAGTCCTTGGACATAATTCTGCCCCGTTAATAAATCAGTCAACCAGACTCTTATATTTATACAAACCATGCTCTCTGGGCAACAGCAATTCAAGCTCAAGCTGATGCAGAGTTTGAATGCTGAGCAATGGAAGCAACAAGGCTTCAATGTGTTGCTGCTTTTTAGGTTTCGCCTGTCGAAAGCTGCGCAAGTAGCATTTCCCGCAGGCGAAAACTTTTGTGTACAGTGTGTGTGTGTAGTCCCGCCCCTCTGTTCCATTGGCTAGCTCCATAAATGGAGGCTAGCCATTGGAACAGAGATCTGTCCGTCAATGCCGGAGCAGATTTGTGGGCGTTCCGGCGATTTTTAGGCATTCAGCCCCTTTGGTAACGTCATTGCGGTGGTGGGCGGTTCCTATTTTTTTTTGGGGAAGGTTTGTTTTGGTCATTGCAGGCCGACCGCTGCCGGAAGAAGTCCAGGTGAGTGCTTTTTCTTGCCTTCTGCTTTGCCTTTCTTGCCGTTTGCCGTTCCCGCCTCCCTCCCGCTGTCCGTGCCTTTCCCGCCCCCCTCCCGCTGTCCGTGCCTTTCCTGTCCCCCTCCCGCTGTCTGTGCCTTTCCTGCCCCCCCCCTCCCGCTGTCCGTGCCTTTTCCGTCCCCCCTCCCGCTGTCCGTGCCTTTCCCGCCCCCGCTCTTGCTGTCCGTGCCTTTCCCGTCCCCCCTCCTGCTGTCCGTGCAATTCCCGCCCCCCCTCCCGCTGTCCGTGCCTTTCCCGTCCCCCAACCCGCTGTTCGTGCCTTTCCCGTCCCCCCTCCCGCTGTCCGTACCTTTCCCGTCCCCCCTTCCGCTGTCCGTGCCTTTCCCGTCCCCCCTCCCGCTGTCCGTGCAAAATATCACATGCATTGGTAATCCAAAAGACTGGCAGCCAATGCTACTTACTGGCTTTGCATATTCTTGTTCTACCTGGGAAGAGTAAATTCAATGGCGCAGTTGTGTGAAGGCCCGACTTGACCACAGGAGTTGAGATGTTTTTCATTGGTATTGTGGTTCAAGACAGGAATGTCACCTAGTGAGGTTGCAGAAACGTTTGTTTTTGTTCCGGTTAGAAATATCAAAGTATCGCCGGGTTTTTGCTGGGCAGACTGGCTCCGGTAGTTTGGTAACGTGATATAAAGCCAGGTGGTGACGTTGCTTCGGAGATTAGACCACACATAATGAAGTCACTTTACACCGCCCTCTCTCCAAAGCCTCTCTGGTAACACAGATGTGTGAGGTATCGGGTTATATTGGGTTGCACTTGCAGCACTGCTAGTCAAATAAACAGTGTTGTACGGTAGCCATGTGGGGTAGTGCACGCGCTGCTGAAAACAGTGAATAGTCTGCAGGGCGCCGGTTAGAGTCACGGTGGGTCTGGCTCAACCTTCCATTCTTGAGTGGCACCGAGGTGGTATTAACGTTGCAGCTTCATGAAGTCCTGGACTTGGCAGCAGGTGCATTTCGGAAGCAAATTATTATTACGTGATCCACTAATGCCAATTTAGCCCACGCCTGTGTTTTGAAAGGTGTTTCTGGGCATGAGTAGCACGCCTGCAATGTGAACGCCCTGTTTATTAAAGGGTTTGTTTGTCACTGCGCGCATGGTGCACACCTCTCTGACCTACCTTACAGCAAATCAACACCTTGTTCCATGGTCTACCTGCTGAAACATTGTGTGTGTCACTTATGTATCTCATACTCTCGGCCTCTGCATTGCTTTCCTTTTATATTCTCCCTCTCTTTCACCCCTTCTGTCTTTTCCCTGCCACGTTCCCCATTTTTTCCATGCTTGTGTGTGGCATCTTGCCTCCATTAGAATACACGTAGTACTCTTTTATGGCAATGCGCTTTTTTTTCAACGTAGAATTTTTTTTTTTACTTTTAGGCATTTTTAGGTTTCGACTTGCCGAAAGCTGCGCAGCAGCGTTTCGCGTAAGGCGAAATCTTTTGAGAAGAGTATGTTGGCTTAGTCCCGCCTCTGTCTTCCATTGGCTAGCTCCATAAATGGAGGCTAGCCATTGGAAGACAGATCTGTCCGTCAATGCCGGAGCAGATTCGGGGGCGTTCCGGCGATTTTTAGGCATTCAGCCCCGTTGGTAACGTCATTGCGGTGGTGGGCGGTTCCTATTTTTTGGGGGGGGGAGGGTTCTTTTGGTCATTGCAGGCCGACCGCCGTCGGAAGAAGTCCAGGTGAGTGCTTTTTCTTGCCTTCTGCTTTGCCTTTCTTGCCGTTCCTGCCCCCCCTTCCGCTGTCCGTGCCTTTCCCGTCCCCCCTCCCGCTGTCCGTGCCTTTCCCGCCCCCCCTCCCGCTGTCTGTGCCTTTCCCGCCCCCCCTCCCGCTGTCCGTGCCTTTCCCGTACCCCCTCCCGCAGTCCGTGCCTTTCCCGTCCCCCCTCCCGCTGTCCGTGCCTTTCCCGTCCCCCCTCCCGCTGTCCGTGCCTTTCCCGTCCCCCCTCCCGCTGTCCATGCCTTTCCTGTCCCCCCTCCCGCTCTCCGTGCCTTTCCCGTCCCCCCTCCCGCTGTCCGTGCCTTTCCCGCCCCCCTCCCGCTATCCGTGCCTTTCCTTGTCTAAAATAAGATTCTAAATTTACTTTTGCATTACAATAAGAAGTGATCAAAGGCACACGGTGCGAGCATTTACGGTGCGAACATTTAGGTAGGTTTCAAAAGCTCGGTATCTGATCCGAGAAATGCTTACATGTGTTTAATTATTCAGACTGCGTGCTCCGATGGCTACAGTATGCAAATGAAATATGCGTCTCTGCTGGAAAAACTGGCTTGCACAACCCTGCATGATCCAGAGTTACATGCAGCGTGATGCAGAAGCAAAGGATATTTCAATTTATTTGGAGGTAAAAGGAGGCTATTTTTTTCAACGGTCAGCGCCGGTGAGAGAGAATTCCTCTTAACATGATGAAGGTTTCCCCAGCATCCGAACAGCTGTGTCTGTGTAAGCCTGTCTAGTCTGTCCTTCCCTTGCGTGCCCTTTCACTGCCCGCTCCGAGCACTTTAAGCGGTCTCCAGTCACCCCTCTTTTTTATCAGTGCTATTTCTTGTGCGTGAGACACTACACTTGTATCCTTAATGTGCTTGGTCTTCAGCTTTGCCCTCTCTTTCGGAATTCCCTCCTCTGTATCGCCCCCCGCCCCACACCTCCCCCCTCTGTTTCTGCCCAAGGCCTTTTTGAAATCATTCCGATTGATAGAAAGCCAAGAGGCCCTCCGAGATGAATACATTATTCAAATTAAGAGCTGACCTTTCCCACGGAGTGTCCTGTGACCTGTGAAATATTTCTACCTGCTGCAGGGGATTGCTGTGGGGTGGGGGTGGTGGCCACGGGGGTCGGGCCCATTTTTCCTGTCGTCCTTTGGTCCGGGGGAGATTGTTGGCGCCACTGCCAGGAGCCGGAGGGCACTCTGCTGGGTGCTGGCTGGCACGCCACTAATTCAGGGCACTCTGCTTGCCCATGGGCTAGCCTCGGATTCTGGCTTCAGTTGAGCATACAAATTCACCAAGCCTGGGAAATCCTTGCTGGAAGGAAACAGCTTACCTGGAGGTGCGCACTTAAAATCGTGGGTTATGAAGCTGAGCGGAACAATGCACGTGCTGCACAAATCTATCTGCAAGCAGCAAATCACAGATTTAAATCTCAAGGTAGTAGGGGGGGGGGGTAAGGCAGCAGCTTTGGGGGTGTGGGGGCACTACGTGAAAATGTCAGGCTAGGACTGGCCAGGAACCCGGAGTTTAGGCAGCTCTGGCTGTTACGCCACATCATCTCCCCTGTATGATTTGTGCCGGGGGACACAGGCATCTGCTGGTCAGTAATGCCCTCCAGCTTTAAGAGAGAGGCTTATTGGGACGAACAGAAGGGTCTTCTTCGGAGAAAGGTGATGGTACAGCCATTTAATGGGAACGACGTGGGCAAAATCAAACGACCAGGGCAACCTTACAGCCTGAGGCCAAAGACAGAGCTGGACACCAAGTAGGATTCTGTTTCAGAAGATATTTTAACCATTCTTAAAACGGTCTGCCCAATGCTCCAAGTCTTTTCAATTGTAAACCCTATAACATGATTATGTTGTGCAAATATGTGGCATTGTTTTATCAATTTTGAGGCTGTAAGTGTATATGCAACTCCAGTTTTACAAGCCATTGCATTTACGCAAGTTTGAGCTATTGCCAATGTAAATGACAATGCTATTTCTTTATCTGTTTTCAAAACCAACACATAAATACAAATTTTGTCATTTACAATGCCAATAGCTCTAACTTTTCCAAAGGCGAAACCGTTGCATTGTAAATGCTTGTTATTGATGAATTATCTGAAGGGATGATGCGGAGGGTCAGTGGCTGATGAGCCCAACAAGACGGAGACTCAAGGGCCTGAGTTTGGAATAAATCCTTTGCAAGACAAAGCTTAGAACATTGAACTGTTGAGGGAGAACCAGGGGATGACTTCAACCTCCTTTCACAGCTATTGCTGTGAATGTTCAACAATAAACCGCCATGGTCCTGCATGCAGCTGTTAACTGTTGAACATTCACAGCAACAGCTGTGAAACAAAGGTTTCGGAGTACCAGAGGTGTTTCAACCCCCTCGGTCTCCGGGACACTGTTGTTTTATTAATTAACACATTCTGCCCTCATGGGGCAAACAGTGTAATGACCATACAGTCAGCCATAGCATGTAATACTGCCCAATAAAGGACCGTTCCCTTGGTAAAGGCCCTTGCCTTTGGATTTGGAGTTACAGCAAGCTGTAAGGCCATATTAAAGATTTAAAATAATTACTGAAGGCATAAACATGGTTACTCAGTCAGAGAAATAATCATCATAATATTTGCAGGAGGATCACGTAAAGGTAACCTCTAAAGTATATCAAAAGCCAGAATCAGAAATAACTCTAGATGTAAAGTCAATAGACAGACCACCACAACAAATGTGTGCTACGAAATAATAAAACCTTTTTCTATAAAATCAAATAGGAAACTGACATAGAACCTGTTTAGTTCAAAATCCACAAAAAGTTCTTAAGTACAAAATCAGTAAGAGGAGTGACATGTAGTCTGTTGGCATTGAACCTTGTATGTTCTCTTCTATAATGTACAGCACATTATGGAATAAATATACTCATGCGGATCCAGAGTTACGTTGGCCAATGCATGGGTCATTTGATTCGCGAAAGATTGAGTACGTGGAACAGTGTATATTTGAGCGGAAATCCAGACAAGATATGTTTGAATGTATACGAATGTGGGCGAAAGAAGTAAGTGAACGAGAGAGGCGTGAGCAAGCGTTGATTGAGAAACAGCAGCGGAACAGTGTGTATGAGAAAGCACAGGAGTTGAGAAAAAAAAGAAGTGAAAGAATTGGAAGAGAGACAGGAGAAGGAACGCAGATTACAGATATCTGGCCAATATGCTGTACGGAAACCTCTCTATCCTGTCCTTAATAAACCACAAGATGATTTTTTGTTATTAGATCGTCCTCCGCCTCCGTATGCCATTCCGTCCATTCCGTCTGGCGAAGATGAGGATTCTGATTCAGACCAAAAGAAACGAGGCACTCGCTCTATGCTGTCGGTCGATCGTGCGTTCGAGCTCAGAAAGATCGCTCGTCAAGCACTTCGTGATACTGTTTCTGTTTCTAACATTTTAGACAGCTTAGAGGGGTGGCAGGAAAAGGAACAGTTATATTTTACTGAGTCGTTTGCTGGAGAAGTTGTTGAGATGTTTCGGAAATTTTCTGGTATTTTAGAACCTGATGATGTAGCAGCCGATTGTACGCAAATGCGTGATGGTCTTTTTACTCTCCCCCAGGTGGCTGATGCGATAAGGCGGTTGTTCAAAGTACGAACTGATGCGATCAGTATGCGAGAGGAGAAAATGAAAGCAGATGCAGCTGCACGGACGGTTTCGGCAGACAGAAAGCAATCATTTATCTTTGAAACAGATTAGACCATGATAGTGCATGCAAAGCCTATGCGAGAGGCAGCGCCTTTATATGTTCCTCCTAAAGGAACGGGTACAAGTGATGATAAGAGTTCTGCTGATGCTAAAGGCTATTTTATTTATAATTGGGTATACACTCCCTGGAATAGGGCAGAGGTAATGGCACTTAAAGCAGCATTACCTGACCCGCGGAAAAATCCAGCCGCTTTCTATGAGGAAGTTGAGGGTGCTATTAACTCTTATACTATGACTTTGGCTGACATTGATTTATTTTTCGGGTTCATATTACCGCCTGATATATGGAGGTCTGTGCGTAAAATTGATAATCGTGCAGTTTTTGGGGCATTATGGAAGGAGATAGAACAAGAGGACGAGGAAAGGGAACCTGCGAAAAAGCGGTGTCGATTAATATTAGATCTTCCCGCCGCGATATTAACTACGTTAAAAACGATTATCCCCCCTAAAAAGATTGATTGGACTGTTCTAGCATCGTGTAAGCAGAAGGTAGATGAATCGGTTTCAGATTTCTTTACACGCTTTGGGGAAGCCTTTCAGGATTTTAGCGGCCAGTTGCTAACGGACGATACGGGCCGACATTGGTTTGTAGATAAATATGTCACAAATTTATTACCAGGAGTGGCTAGTCGTTTGAAAGCTAGTGAAAGCTCTTGGACTACCTCTTCACCGGCATCTCTCTTGACGAAGGCTCAATATTACGAGCGTCAGGAATTAGAAGCGAAGGGTACTGAGGATAAGAAGTCTAAGGAGTTAAAAACAAAGGTCATGTTAGCCCAAGTATATGGTCCGCCTTCTAGGGATAACGATAGAGGTGGCGTGGTTCTTATGGTTCTTCTTAAGCTCGAATTTGGCCGTTGATCAATGTGCGTATTGTAGGAAATTTGGGCATTGGGCAGCTGAGTGTCCAGCATTGCGCTCACAACAGTATACAAATGGTCGGGGACAAATGAGAAATCGCGCGGGATATTCAGGGCCTAGGGGAAATACGAATGATCGCGCTAGATTTGATTCTAATGCATGAATACAGAACGGGTTCAATACTTTTGACAGACGTAATCAATATCAAATGTCAGATTATGCGCAGCCTGATTTACATGATTCTGCTTATGCATAGGATTGCCTAGGATTGGGTATGGAATCAATTGAAGTTCCAGTAGATCAGAGGGGTCCTTTCTATTACAGCACATGTTTTGAGTTCTACTGATCAGTTTCTGGTGATACAGGAGCTACTCGTAGCGCTCTGTCTAAACAATTGGTTCCAAGGGCTCCCCTGTCTGGCTTAACGATCGCATCGATAGGGTTCGATGGAACACCTTCCCTTAGCCCATTGTCGCAACCACTTGCATTTCATGTTGATAAATTCATTGCTCAATGTCGTTTTTTGCTTTCCCCGAATACACCAGATAATATTGTGGTTCTTGATATGCTCAAGTATTTCAGAGCTACAATACGATGTTCCCCTGAAGGAGTATGTGAGATTTTGAATGATAATTACCCTGTAATGGAAAGAGCTTGCCTTGTTAAAGAAGATACTGCATTAGCTTCCCTCCCTGAAACTTTGTGGGCTACTTCAGATACTAATGTGGGACAGATGGTTATTCCACAGGTGCATATTAGTGTAAAGGAGGGAGCTGTGTTACCACGTTTGCCTCAATATAGAATTTCACAGGAGGGTGAGGAAGCACTCACACAAATTGTACAGGATCTTATTGAAGTTGGGGTTGTTGCCATTTAATGTCTGCAACAGTCCGATTCTCCCTATTTTGAAAAAAGATACTGACACTAGAATTTATCGATTCATAATTGATTTGCAAGAAGTGAATAAGATAGTGGTACCACAATACCCAGTGGTTTCTGACATCACAACACTTCTTACTCTAGTTCCTCCAACTGCAACTACGTTCTCCGTTATAGACTTGAAGAACGCTTTCTTTTCGATCCCTATTCATCCTGATAGCCGATATTTGTTCGGTTTCACTTTGAATAAACGATCGTATAGATTTTGTAGAGTTCATCAAGGCTACACCGAGAGTCCTAGTATTTACAGCCAAGCATTGAATTGACAACTAGATTCTTTTGTTCTGCCTGAAGGTGTGGTGCTCATACAATATGTCGATGATATCTTTTTGGCAGCCGATACCCCTGTGCAATGTGAAAAATGCACTCTGTCTTTGCTTTGCTTCCTTGCTTCACATCATCATAAAGTATCATGAAAGAAATTGCAATATTGTAGACCAAAGGTAACCTATTTAGGTCACCTTTTGTCTACGGAGGGACGTGCACACACATCAGATCGTATTCAGGCAATTTTAGACACACCAGTACCTTCTACACAGAAAGACGTTTGTGCATTTCTTGGTCTTACTTCCTTTTGTAGGCATTGGATATTAGGATTTTCATACATTGTTAAGCCTTTGTTAGCACTCTTGACAAAAGATACTCCAATACCCCTTCATTGGACAGATGAATGTGAGAATGCTTTTCGACAGTTACGACAAGCCCTTTGTTCAGCACCAGTGTTAGGTACTCCACATTACACGAAGCCTTTTACATTGTACGTACACAAGAGAGATGGATGTGCATTGTCAGTTTTAGTGCAGACACATGGCGATAAGCAACGTCCTTGTGCATATTTATTAGCAGTTCTTGATCCTGTTGCTCGAGCGTTGCCTGGATGTTTTCGCTCAGTAGCGGCAACAGCTGTGTCAATACGCCAGAGTGAACATAAACTGTTGGTGCTGGTACCCCATGCTGTTGATGCCCTTTTGAATCAAACAAAGACTAAGCATTTAACTAGTGCTCGTCTGGCAGGATATGAGCTGACGCTGTTAGCTCCTCACATTACACTGAAGAGATGTGCAACACTAAACCCAACAACGTTGTTGCAATTTCCGGTGACTCAGCCTGAGGCACAAGACACATGATTGTTTATTCCTGACTGAAGAACAGACAAAGGGTCGCATTGATTTACAAGATATGCCCCTTCTAGATGTAGATGGAGAACTGTGGGTTGATGGGTCTTGTCTGAAGTTGCCAGATGGTACAACTTCAGCCGCATACCCAATTACCACACTTCACACAATAGTGGAGACAGCTCGCATACCACAGAAGTCAGCTCAAGCAGCGGAACTAATAGCTTTGACACGAGCATGTGACCGTAGTACTGATTTGTGTGTGAACATTTATATAGATAGCCGCTATTGTAGTGTGTTTATCTAGGTACCTGAATCGATATTCCTATTCTTTGCCCTTGTCCGGTTATAAATCAATAATATCCCTACAACGGCATAGAAACCCTTTTCATAATTCAGTCATAGCGCATGCTGTCACATTAAGCAAGCCTACTCCTCCAGCCCCCTAGAAAGCACACTGAGTTCTTAAACAAATCCAAGCCTCCAGCAACCTGGGAAATCCCTGCTGCTTTGTTTTGATTTCGTCCGAGAACTCCTGTAAAGCACTGTAAGAACGACCAGTTCTTAGTGACATCTTTATTGACGTCTTATGTCCAGCCTTACGTCAAACCCGGCACCTTTCAGGTATAAATATACCAACGTTGCCTCAAGCAAACACACGGTGGTAATCCTGGAGCAGAGCAGCTACTACTTGCCCGAGAGCCCAGCTGATGCGAGAGCCCACGGACGCTGCCCCTCCCTTTTGACGCGCTGAGAAAGACGCTGTCTTTTCTCTTGCCGAGAAATCCAGCCTCCGGCGTTTCCAGCTTACCCTTGCGGGTGACTGGGATACCGAGTCCTGAGAGAGAGATACCAGCCCTCCTGCCTTCTAATACCCAGGTACTGAAGTGACTAAACCCTTACAGAGAATACTTGAGTCAGATTCTTGGCAAAACAAACTTAACTTAAACTGCTACTTACTTACTCCTTCCCACGTATTAGGCTTAGGTCAGGTACACCGGGGTAGGCGTAGTTAGAAGCACCAGTTGAGTACGATTAGTCAATGTATATATGTATGTATGTATCTATTTTATCCATTATAAAGTATCATATGGCTAAGAAACCATATCCATGCTTTTACCGTATTATTTCATAATCCTGCTTTTACTGTATGCACTTTACTTAACTATAAGTATTGCAATTGTAGCAATTCATTTCTCTTGTATGAGGACTGCTCAATAAATAACACCTTTTATTGAAAACGCCCGTCTCTCTTTTTCTCTGCAATCTGTTGAAACTAAGTACGCACTTATTGACTGAGTGAAATAGCTGTCTTTTGTTTTCACACAACTCTAGAGATATACTCTTATTCAGGGAGAGCAAAGTTGTCATGTTTTATGGTTGTTAGAAACTAAATCCCTTCTTGTCTATCCAGGGAGGTTAAACTCCTCCTCGCTTACACAAGAAAATTTCTAGTGAACTTTGAGCTAGCTGGCAAAAAACTTAAGTCTAATATAGTCAGTAGAGACCTAGTTAACCTCAGTCCTACGTCTACACTACTGAAGATATTATTCCAATGCGCAGAGCCTATTGGGACTATAGGAACTACACTACATGGCGCCAAACGTTTGGTAAGGCGATAAATCTAACGCAAGACGTTAGAGTAACTCAGTCGTGCTTTTTCACACAGACCCTTTCTCCCGTAAATACTCCAAAGATGTCTGAAGTGGGTCAAAGGTTAAAATCCGCCAAAACTTAGTAGGAATAGATTTCTATGTATAGTTTTTTGGTTTATTCAATGTTGAAGGATACAGTGTTCCAAAATATTGTGCACCTAATCTTTGTTTCCTTGAAACTTGATCTGCAAACAAAACCTTTCTGCCAGTAAAATGGGGGAAAGTGAAGAAGAGAGGGAGACAGCTAGAATGGCAGCTCAACTCCAAGCGGATGACAATAGTCTCCTGCAGACCGACCCGGATGCAATACTCATTCCGGTCAACATAAGGAAAACTATAACTCTTAAACTTATAGAAAATGGACTGACATCGAGAGGTGGTACAGTCATATTCGTGATTGAGGCACATGAATATCGGCAGACAGAGGTATTCTATTCATGGATAAACTTTCCAGCAGCAAACACTGTCACACATGAGTTCCACTATTACAAAATAGAGGAACCTCCGGATGACTACACTCCTTTCGAGGAGGTGGAAATCTAATTAAAATACCAAGAGCACCTGCTCTGGTTTAAAGGCGCCCTTAAACATAATAATCACATCACCAGGCTCGGTCCTCTAGGTAGACCAGGAGCAACGTGGCCGGTTCTAGCCAGCTACACACCACAACCTGACATTAATAAAATGTCTAGCGAAGAACTCTTAGTTAAAATAAAAGAATTAACACAGGCATATAGAGACTTAGTTCCAGTGGCAACTGAGGATATAACTTTCCTTCAGAAATTGAAAGAAACAGATATAGCAGAACAACCATTTGAACTTGCCAGAATCATAGAAAAATCCTATGAAGAACTAGGAAGAGATAGTTTGGGTGGGAAACCAGTAGAACCCCAACTGAAAATCCTGAAAAGATATTTATTAAAAATAATCTAAACACTCCAAAAAAGAGCTGGGATGGAAATAAACAATCCACTCCCAAAGAAAAAAGATTCCAGTCCAGAGGAAGGTCTCCTCGGCGGAGAGAAAGATCTCCGGACCAAGGACACAAGTCTCCCCAGAGGGAGCCCTCTGAGAAAAGATACAATCTTAGAAATAGGGATAATTTGAAGAAACCTGATAGATATCAAGATATTGATACACGTCCCTCTCGATCTTTTCAGACTTCCTCGCAGAAATCGGAAAGAAGAGGACGGTCAGAACACAGGGAAGAGCACGTCAAGTCCAAAGACAAGGAACCTGCTCATCAAAGTAAAAAATTACAAATTCCAAAAAAGAAGGTAGCCAGTATTAAAGTAATCAAACATGCCGAGGATACTGAGGACACAGCTGAAAAACGGAGAGTGGGCTCAGACAATGCTAGACAGCGCAGCAGAAGTGAGCATAGCTCCCAAGATCCTGATGAATCATCTGGAGACAGTGGACACGAATGAATACATTCAGGTGGAAACTGCAGATACCAGAGTTAGCAAACCTCATAAAATATACGAAATAACATTATGTATAGAGGGAGATAAGACTAGGAAAATAAGGGGTCTATTTTGGGATAACCTCTCAAAAGGCTATGACATCCTTTTAGCTGAAAAAGACTGGCCACCGGAGTTTGTCAGGGAGTGCCCTCATGGCAAAGAAATGATTATGCCTGCCTTCTCAAATCACATTCCAATTCATAAGAAATATACACTTGCAAGAAAGTGGGCAGTAGCCCAAGCTCCTGCATTATATAAAAACCATGTTGGATGGGATGAGGACTCTCCTCCTCACAAAATCCAGTTAAAAAGTCAACCAACTGCACAAAAGCAGTACCCAATTAAGCAAGAAGCTAAAAAACAGGTCAGGGAGATCTTAGATCAACTTGAATACCAGGGGGTGATTGAAACTTGCACCTCACAAATGAACAATCCTTTGTTTCCTGTCTCCAAGCCAGACGATTCATATCGTCTAGTTTTGGACTACAGACATCTAAACTCATGTTGCAAAACGTTTGCAGTACAAAACTCACATAGTGCAGCACTAATGAATAACATTGTGCACAAAAAATATAAAACAACATTAGACATCTCTAATGGATTCTTTTGTCAAAACATAGCACCTGAAAGCAGGTATTTGACCGCTTTCTCAATAATGGGCTCGCAGAAAAATTCTGTCGACTCCCACAGGGGTTCAAGAACAGCCCAGGATTATTCTCAGCAAGAGTAACAGAGTTACTACGGATGTATGATGATGAGGCATTATCTTATGTTGATGACATATATCTAACAGATGATGACTTGGATACTCACTTGAAAAGAGTGAACACCATAATACTTGGGTTCGCAGCAGAGGGTTACAAATTCAACTTTAAAAAGTCACCAATTGCCCATCTAACTGTCCTGTTTCTAGGATATGAATTATCAAGTGAAGGCAAAAGCCTGGCAGACAATTTCTTAGAGAAATGTGCTGTAATCCAAGCACCAAGAACGCTGAAAAACTTACAATCAATTCTAGGTTTCCTGAATTTCGGAAGAACTTACATTCTAAATTATGCTGAGAGGGTTAAACCTCTCTACGAACTAATAAAACCAGATTTTAAAACAATCAATTGGACTCAAAAACACACAGAAATTTTGAGATCATTACAAACAGACATGTTAGCAAAAACAAAATTGGAAACTCGCGACAATACACGCAACCTTGTAATCCGGGTCATCTCAGGGAGATGCGGATTTACGTACCTAACCTCTAATGAAGAAGAAACGGTACCAATAGCATACAAATCACATTTGTACACAGAAGCTGAAAAATCATTCAGTATTAAGGAAAACATAGTAAATGCGGTTCAAACGGCTGTAGCAAAAGAAAGAGACCAAGCCGAAGGCAGACAGATTACTGTTATAACAGCAGAATCAGCCTTTGAGGCATTAACAAGCCCATGTAATATAACTACCGTGGCATTAAATCCAAAACGGATACAATGGGAACATTCTCTTGCTACAGACAAAGTGAAATACTATTTTGGTCCAAACTTGAAAAGATTAAAAAATCTAGAATATGAAAGAGAATATGCTCTGCCAATCGACATTCTGCCCATACAAAAGTACGCCTGTATAATATATACAGACGGATATGCACAACCCTCAGTTTGGGGAAAACAAGCCTATAACGCCACATGCGAGATTGTTAAATACGTGTGGCGCGGAGGTAAATTAAGACCTCTGGTAACAATATCACACTCTGTAGAAAACAATTCAGAACAACAAACTGAAATAATAACGTTAAAAATGGCGCTAGATAATGCCGATCGCGAATTCCCGACACTAATAGTGTGCAATTCATATTACTGCGTCAAATCATACAATAACGACTTGCAGAAATGGGTTCAAAACGGTTACAAAGATGACACAGGTGCCACAATAAAGCAAAAATCGCTTTGGGAACAGGTAGTTCTTTAACAGAAAGAACTACCAAAGACTCACGTGACACATTCACTGAGTCATGAACGTGATGGCGTTCACGTTTCAGGGAATTCATTGTCTGAGACAGCCACAGCGGAAGCAATTAAGCCGGCTTCCGTAGCTACAAAAAAGCATTCAGGAAAATACATAGAC
Source organism: Lissotriton helveticus (assembly GCF_964261635.1). NCBI lineage: Eukaryota > Metazoa > Chordata > Amphibia > Caudata > Salamandridae > Lissotriton > Lissotriton helveticus. Next base: position 2,179,882 of record NW_027611651.1, on the reverse strand, counting down.
GGGGAAACGATGCTGACAGTAAAAACATCATCAAAAGGCGACTGTGCAGCGCTACCCGTCAACTATCCACTCAATTATACATACATAATCGATGCAAACTCCGTTCCTTTTGCTCAAATCCCTGGAGTGGGGGATAGGGTAATTCCAAACACGAACTGGAGAAACTTATTAATAGCAGACGCACACATGGGGGAAGGTCTAGGGCATCGAGGGATCTTGAAATCTCTGAGAGAATTACAATCGGTATACTGGTGGCCGGGAATGAACCTGCAAAACTACAAATTTGCATTTTACTGTCAAAACTGCAACAGAGATCGCAGTGGCGAACTGTCCGGAGTATTACCAATGCCCTTCTTTTAGATATCACAAGAATATCAATAAGAAATACCCAGGAAAAATGCGTCCTATTAATATTAATTAAGAGACTAGATTCACTTAAAATGTAGACACCAGCGCTCGGCTGACGCCAGAACTGTTATAAAAGATTTGCGAGTCTATATCGGCACATACGCAATTAGCATGCTACATTCTGACCAGGGTCCTGCTTTTAGCTCTCGAGCTTATAAGGAGGCCATGACCAGCATGGGCATTGCATTGCGGTACTCTTGTCACTTCCTTCATGAGGGAAACGGGATTGTGAAAAAAAAAAACGAGACATAAAGCAATCTATAACGGCGAGGGTATTAGGTAAGGGTGATGGGTGGGTCAAACATTTAACAAGTGTCCAACGTAGTCTTAATAATGTGCCAAGAAATTCTCTAAAAGGTTTCAGTCCGTACGAACTATTGTTCGGGACTAGAATGCATATCCAGGACCTCGATAATCAGACTTCAGTGGTAGAAGGAAAATGCTTTGATATCAAAGATCGTTTTACAGGACTTAAATGAAACAAGAAAAGACCTGAGCAACATAAAGTTGAAACAACAGCCAACAGCCACTGAAGAGAAATCACCTGTCCCAGCAAGGCCTGTCTAGATTCCAAAGATTGGGGATCTGGTTAGAGAGAAAATCGCGGTGAAGAAGGAATTTGGGCCTTCTTACAGAAAAGCAGTACCTGTTTTAGCTGTCAACGGAACAAGATCAGTAGTACTACCGCCCCTTGATGGTAAAAAGGAGAACCGAGTTGTATCCATCGACCTGGTTAAACCACAATCATGTGGCCAATAATAAGTAGTAGGCCAAGTGGACTCCCAAGAAATAGCAGAAAAACAAAGTTTGCTACAAATCAAGAGGTTCAAACTGAGAGACTAATCACAGTGAATCAACAAGGACTATGCAACAAAGCCATGGAACTTATGCCTCTTAAAACCCAAATTGCAACAACTTGTCAAGAAACACCTGTCTACAACTATGTAGCCACAGACTATGCTAATGAAACAAAGAAAAATCCAGAAGCAATTCCAACCGTTGACAGAACTGCATCAGGCTAGTTCATCAATTTCGATGACTTTTCAGAGGATCCGAGCGAACCTGAGGAACAGCCAACAACAACAAAAACCTTTAAAGACAAAGCTAAAGAACTCTTTCATCAACTACAAGAAACCTATCTGATTTCCCCATGGATTGAATTTTGGGTGGTGCTAGGTGTACTTTTCCTCCTGCTTTGGCTCATCATGGTGCTATGCTTGGGACACTTCATTGAGGGAAAATATATTACAATGGACACAGCAAGCCAGAATATCAACCTGGTCCTAAAGCCACACAAGTCTTCACACATCGAGAAAAGAGAACTTTCTGCAGTCAACTTCACAGCCAATCCGATACCCGGTGGGGTAGCATGGGACAAAACAGATTACGAAATATATGGCCCGGTCGAGCTCTTGAAGTATCCTCATCAATTTAAGGTTTCATTAAGTGACTTTGTAAAACCGAGCACATTCTCTGATGATTGGGACTTTGGAAGTATTAATGATATGATGTCAGACTTAGTTATGTCAGCAAAATTTACAGAACATGATTATTTACAGGGTTCATCAAATTATGAACAGATGTACTGCTACAATCACTATGCTAACCATTATTTGCATAAATCTGCTCAACCTAGAAATGTTTTAAATTATAATCAATGGAAACATTGTGCAACTCCACCAAAAGGTAGTTCAAAAACATTTTATGAGAAATTCCCATACTTCTCAGGGTTTAACACAAGTGAAGCAGAAACGTTTTATTTCAAACTGTTAAATAAGACAGAAATGAAAACCATGCTGACAAATACAAAATTGATCTGCTCCCTCTGGACAGGCCTCACCTCCTCTGCACCCCTGGACAGGCCTCACCTCCTCTGCTCCCCCCTGGACAGGCTTCACCTCCTCTGCTCCCCCCTGGACAGGCCTCACCTCCTCTGCACCCCTCTGGACAGGCCTCTCCTCCTCTGCACCCCTGAGAAAATCAACTCCGCAGCACATGTAAGTAAGTAAGTAAGTAAAGATTTATTGCATATGGTTAGTTAAAACCTTTACAAAATTGTGTACTAAACAGTATACAAACTAGCCTTGGTTAAAATGCATTTACACTCTTTAAAAAACAAGTTCTTTTTTTAAAAACAGTATTACATCGTCTGCGGCCTGAGCCTCGCCTAACATATCAGTCCTTCTGACTGGGTCCGCATAATTTTTTCAGTTTTCTGGATTAGGAGGCTCGCCTTCTGTAAGAATTTGGAGGCCCTACAGGCCGTTTGCAACTGGAAACTGTTCAGTGCTAGCATAACGGCAGGCCTGCATGTTCTGATTTGATAAAAACGAAATATTTGTAATAGGTAGTAACGTCTCAAACTAGCCAATGATGGACAGATGCACAGAATGTGAGTCAGTGTTTCTTCCGAACGGCCACACAGTCTGCATAGCGATGTTTGCAATGTTTGCTTCCATGCTGGGGTCTGATCCTTTGTGGTGTAGGTGCCCAGACGTATGCGTAGGAGCATTTGTTGTGTGGACGGTGTTATATAGTTGACTAGGTATGGTTGTGGGGCTCTTCTCTCATACGTGGCTAGCACCGTCCAACCATGTTTTTTCTTTGCGAGGGCGGCTTTGTCGACAATCATGGATTTTTGTTTTGCTGTACTGTTGGCTATTTTTTTGAAGGCCATAAAGGGGTGGTTTGTATTCCATGCCTCTCACATATTAAGTTGTGTCAGTGCGTCTTCCAAAGATGTTTTCCATACGTTTTTTGCATTTGTTCGGTTGTTGATTTCGCACCAACAATGGCCCATCAGCGTTTCCTCGCTTGCTGCCCTTAATTTCCAGCACATTTTTAGTATCCCGGCTTGCCTGACTTGATGCTGATTTGAAAGCCCGAATTCCAGACGTACTTGCGCTTGTGATACAGACCTTGGTATGTGAAAGATGTATTTGAACAGATTTGACTGTTGTAAGTTCAAGAAGTTTGCGTCTTTGCCTCTGAATAGCTCCGAACCGTACGTGAGGCCGGGTAAAAACTTAGCCTCAATCACTTTCAAGAGGTAAAGGCTGGAGGGGCATTTCAATTTTGTTTTCAGTAACATTAGAGCAAACCGTAGTTTATTGGACTGCGCTTTTCTATGCAGTTGGTGAATTTTTAATGACCAGCTTGAGTCGACCACTACCCCCAGGTACTTGTAGGAGTTACTTGACTCTATAGTGTTACCGGCGATGTGCCATTTGAAGGGTTGTCGCCCTTGCCGGGATGAGAAGCAGACGATCTTTGTTTTATTATAGTTAATTTGCAAGCCATTCGCAGAGATGTATTCATGCAATTTTGTGATGGAGCGTTGTAGACCCAAGGGGGTCTGACTGCAGAGGACTATGTCGTCGGCATACTGTAAGCTCCTTATTTTGTATTGAGCTAGCTTTGGCGGGTCAGTTTGTGTCTCCGCGATGCGCTTGTCAAGGTCGGCGGTGAAGATGTTGAAAAGGGTTGGGGCTAATACGCATCCCTGCTTCAGGGTCCGCAGCACACGTATTTTTGTAAGGTGTGGTTTCCCTCCAAGTTAAAAACAAGTACAGTAAATGAGTCACAGAATATACACAATTCTTTCTTTCTTTTGTTTTGTTTGCGTTTTATTCTGGTTTTCTCGGCCACAGCCAACACGTGTTTTGTCGCTACAGGGGGTGATTCCGCGACTTTCTCAAGGCTGTGTAAAAAATAAAGGTACAGAACCATGGTCTAAATAGAAGTCACATCTTTCTCAGTCATTGGTATTATTTTTTGTAAAATTAAATACGGCCACAGCGCATATAAACTAAGGGGGTTGTCTATGTTGGGTATACAAACAATAGTAACCTAACCTTGTTGAGAAGATACATGTAAAGAAAGCATTCTAATATACAGTATACGAATATAGTATCGAGTAGAGTAGCGAATCTAGATAAAACTCCAATGGCAAAATGACCTCCTTATAGCCCTTGTGCACAAAATCCTTTGTAATTTCAAGTGTGAAAACCCATGTCTGTGATTGGGTCCGAATGATGGTATCATGTCGCGTGCTCTAGTCTAGGGGTCATAAGTCCCAAACCTTATATCCCCAAGTGTATCAAGCATGAAGGTGAGAAATAAATACCTACACTGTCCCAGTATAACTTTCTGTAAGTGAAGAAGGGGTATTTTTAAACGTCTGAAAATCCATCTCTGTAAAGTTCCAGAGTGATTGATATTTCAAAGAAACCTACTTTCAATGTGGTGTTAATTAATTCCGACCCCACACAGGGGTTCCGTTCAGTATTAACGATGAGTCCAAATTATGGGTCCTCCGATTAATGTGTTCTTGTTTTCTTCCAAGAATCAGGCAATATCTGTAAATCAAATGTTATGGTCATGTTCTAGTGTGCTAAGCGTCAGAATAAACCAAATGTCTGATAGTGCTCTTAATCCCCAAGTTAGCTTTTAAAGCACTCCTTTAAAACGCTCTGTTATCAGGGGATCCACTCTCAGCCAAGACCTTGCTCTATTCTGTAACTCATCATCTCGGTCTGCTTCAATACGAGGCACATTAACAGCTACATAAAGTGTGAGGTGAGCGGCAAACCAGGGTTCATGGTAAAGCCGAGTTTAACCGAGAGCTGCCACAGATTGTTGAAGTCTCTCGAGGCCTCACTCTTGAAAGCAAACGCTGAAAGTCACCTGCGCCTGCTCTGTATAAGGAACGGTGCTCGGGTCTATGGTCAGCCTGGATCTCACCTCGAGAGTCCGAGTGACCCACAGGGAGCCGTTCTGGTATTAAACGTTCATCCTCATGTCTCACTCGGGGTCCCTCTGGGTCCTTGGAACGTGCTGACCCGGAAGCTATCAAAGTACATGAACCCTATGATCTCGGTCTTACCTTTCTACCGTCGCAGAGCGCAGCAGAGGATCCAAAGCAGCAGAGGATCCAGAGCAGCAGAGGATCCAAAGCAGCAGAGGATCCAGAGCAGCAGAGGATCCAAAGCAGCAGACCGAGGGCGGTGCGCGGGATCAGCACAGGAACCGGCGGATAAGAGCTCAGACCGTCGCTCTGGGTGACTTCCGGTATCCCGACACAACAATAAACGAAGGACTACGGCAATGGAAACGGGCGCCATCTTGGAATGGTGAATATGTCAAATGCTCGTGTTCTGTAGACTCATCTACTTCTCATAAATGGAATCTCTAAAATACAATTTAGATCATTAAAAGGGTGGCGTGTATAAAAGATGCATGACATGTTATAATATATATTCTTGCGAATTCTCGTGGCTAGTTTCAAAATTGATCGTAAAACGTCACATAATGGTGTCCTTGTGTAGAAAGTCTATCCAATCCTTAGCATAAGGTGGTCTTTGCTACCGCAGTCTATTATTATAAAGTAAAGTGCCCGTGAGGTCATGTATGGTAACTGTGTCTATAGTCCAATTATGTACTCGGGTGCGGCGGCAATTACATGCTCGCCAAGTTGTCTCCCCCTGGGCTGACGGACACAACGGGGGGGGTGAAGCCCCGCGAGCCCAAACGTGCGAACAAAACATCTATCACAACACGCAAGACTGCAGGTCACAGTTGCGCATGTGCAGAGCGAAGACACTACTCCCTATCGCCGAGTTAGGACCTTGCACGGGGTACAGACTGAACTGCCCTGAACAGAGGACGCTCCGTCTCACTGCGGCTGCACAGAGGAGAGACACCTCCCCCTCCCCATAGACGAGCCGAACCGAGGAGCTTTGCGCTGAAACACATCTCCGCGTGTGCTGTGGCGCGAGGCGCCTCGTGCTCCGCGGCGGGAGGCAATTGTTGTCTCTCATTCATTGTGTCCCCGCGCGGAGCCCGTCCCACCTGTGCTGGCGCTGAGCTGTCGCCCTTTACTGTGCTGTGAATGCACGGTTGTTCATCCCTCAGGCTTTCTTTAACCCGCGTTCCCCGGCGGGAGGCAGTATCTGTCCTCAGCGCATGCGCAGTTAATCCTCTGCACTGTGGGAAGCGGTGTCTATCTCCAGCGCATGCGTAGTTGTCCATGAAAAGGCCCCCATTTAACCCCGCGCTCATGGTGCAGTCCTGGCCTCTGGCCCAGCAGGGAGCACAACAGGCCCCACATGAAACCCCAGGTGAGGTCAAGAGATACAAAGACTGTCTGGGGCTGGGAGGGTCTCGAGCCTGCTGCCCGGGATTCATTTGTTGTTGTTGCATCGATCGATGATTATTTTGTCTCAACAATGCTCATTGGCCCTCACTGCTGGAGTTGGGTCACTCTTTTGAAGGCCTCAGCAAACGGTGACATTTGTTTCGCCTGAAAAGTCTGTGTGATGAGAAGATCGACTTGAATCCCGTTTGTGTCTTTCACCAGAGTAAAGGGGGGCAGCCCCGCCAATCGAAAGTGAAAGAACACACTCCCAGTCAGCACAGACTGCGCCTCATTGCACCTGGGCTGGGCCTGCACAGCATCATCTGATGAGGCTAAAACTCCCCCAAATATGAGTCAACCTCACTAGGGCCTCAGTAATCAGGCAGCGGTCAGCCAATGCCCATCAGGTAAACAAGCATTGGCATCACCAGTAGGTCTCGCCTTTGGGACCTTATACGTGTTTAGTTATCCAGCACAATATCCTTGGTGCAACAACATCAACTGTTGCATGGCTAAACACTTATAAGGTCCCAAAGGCGCAACATATTGGCTATGCCAATGCTTGTTTTCATTGGTTCCTGTTTGTGCCTTTTAGAGATGCATGCTTCAGTTTCGTCCTCCTGTCTAACTACTCCCGCCTTTTGATGATCTAGATCACAGGTACTCACAAACATTTTCCCGGGGGCCGCAAAAGTTTGGTCTATGGTGTGACCGAGGCCCGTACTAATGCCAGCGGGGTGTAAAGTAGGGGTAGGGAAACAAAGCATGTATATCTAATGGCTGCCTTTAAGAATGAAGGTGTTCCTAAAGGTAAAAAGAGCAAAACAAGCCACTATTAGCACTCCATTCAGTGTCCCATTAGTATATAACCTGGAAATTCATAAGACTATACTCAAGGTCTGATGTACAGTCTACTATTGGTCTATAGTCACGGTTAAAAAAGTCCAGTCTTTTTACTCATATGATTCCAAATTCAGAGATCCAAGTCAAGATATATTTTCCCAAGATTTTCTTTTATTGAGTTTCAGTTCAGTTCAATAAGTCTTTATTTCGAAATAGAATTCATAAAAGACAAGTATACAGTACATGGAATATTAATAAAATCATCTCAGAAGCACATTTTAAAAGTTATTAAACAATTGATAAAGACTTTACAATAAAAATGCCTTCGGACATTATCAATTATAAACCAGCATCAATATATAAAACCATCATAAAATGTTCGGATTCCTAGTACGAATAATCCATGCCCAACCTAGGAACTTGGCCACACCAACCACAACAAACTCAGACAGGTTAGTACGAAAAATCCTCAGGGCTTCAAGATACCCCTTACTATCCAGTCTACAACATAAGGGTTTAAGCCATTTTAGGTGTGGTGCTCGATAGGCTGGGCAGGCAAAGAAAAAGTGACCAATACTCTCTAAATGATCCGGACACCAAGGACAGCTGTTATTTGAATTCGCAGCCCACTTAGCAGTAAAGGAATTAATAGGGAGCGTCCCGACACGGAATTGATGATATAATTTCCGGTCAAGGGTTTTACAAATCACATCCCAATATGGCTCAAGGGAAGGTGTCAGTTTGTAAGTCAGAAAGAGACCTGTTAAATTGGTATCTTCCGATTGGGTAACTGCAGTTAACTTAACAGATGCCCAAAACTGATCTTTAAAATCTTGTTTGGAGGGGAGGATGGAACCCCCCAGATTGATCCAGAGCTGATGGAGACCCATTTCTAACAAAACCTGTTTGACTTCCCTAAGCCATGGGATTCTAGAAGCTCCCCACAAAGATTTGACCTCGTCTAATTCTTTGGCAAAAAGGCTGAGCTCCGGAGTCGTCCAGATCCGTCGCCATAATGCCACCAAACGAAACCGGGCCATCTCATTTAGGGGTTTGCAACCTAGGTCTAGCAACAATGGTTTGGTAGGTGTGGACTGGGGAAGGCCTACCAAATTTCACAAAAACTTATTCTGTGCTTTGACCAGGAGGGATAGGTCCTTAAAACCCCAAATATCCGCACCATACAAAGTGGCTGCATTTATCTTAGCTTCATAGATTTTTAGTACAGGGGCAATTTGTTTAGTCAGGGATTTCTTTTGTTCCAGAAGCAAACAACCCATGAGACGTACAAATTTGAGATATAATGCCTCAATCTGGGGTTTCCAACTTAGATGGTAATCCAGAGTCACACCCAGATAAGTCATTACCTTCACCTGTTCGATCAAAACACCATTCAAGCTAACGGAGCTTGTGATTGGATTTTTATTACTGAAGACCATAAATTTGGTTTTATCTACATTAATCTGTAGGTCATTTACCCTGCAAAACTCTGCAAACCTATTCAGGGCTGTTTGCAACCCACTACGAGTTTTAGAGAGAAGCAGGGTGTCATCAGCAAAAATTAACATCGGGTACTTAGACCCGCCCAAAGATGGTGCATCTGTCTGAGATTTGGAAAAAAATTTGACTACCTGGTTGATGAACAGGAGAAAAAGAGTGGGGGCCAACACACATCCCTGGCGCACCCAACGTGTTACCGGGAAGCTGTCAGTCACCTGTCCTTGTTTGCCCCACCTCACTCTGGCAAAGTTATCCTCATGTAATCTCATAACTATGTCCAGAAGTTCTACGGGTAGGCCCATAAGTCTCAGTGAGTCCCACAGTTTTGCTCTTGGAACCAAGTCAAAAGCCGACTTAAGGTCCACAAAGGCGGCATAGATAACCCCTCCACCCAGTAGAACCACCTTCCAATATAACATAGTAAGTCTGAAGACCTGATCTATGGTGCTAGTGCCCAGTCTGAACCCAGCTTGCATGGGGGACAATATGTTTTCCTGCTCTATCCACCCCTGTATTCTTGCAAGTACCATCCTAGCAACTATTTTTTTAAGTGAATCTATCAGACTTATAGGGCGGTAATTTCCTGGGAGTGAGCGGTCCCCTTTTTTAAAAACAGGTAAAATCTCTGCCCCTTTCCAAGAGTCGGGGATCCTGGCCCCTGCTGCAATGGCATTGGCCAGCTTGGTTATGTACGGAACCCATACATCAAGATTCAATTTAAAAAGATCTGCAGGGATTGCATCCAATCCAGGTGCTTTCCCTGACTGTACAGCACCAAGGGCATGCTCTGTATCAGTAGGTGAGAAGGTAAGCACGGCCCCATCAATAAAAGTCAAATCTGCTGCAGGCACCTGCTGAGTTTCATGTGCTGCACTCATATCTTTAAATTGAGCGGAGTAGAAGACCACCCAGTCTACTGCAGAAACATGGTTCACAGGCGTTTGAGGATCCGAATTCCTGCCCCACTTGACGGTCTCCCAAAACTTCGTTTGGTTTGATGATTGACACGCCAAGAGGAGTTCTGACCAATATTGGTCATCCCACTCCCTCTTAGCTGCCCACAATACTTGTTTATATGATATCCGGGCAATTTTAATGTCATTAATGTCCCTAGATTTGACTACTGAAATTAGTTTACTGTGTTCTGCCCTGCAACTCTTATTATACCACCTTTTGTGAGCATTATCTTTCTTTGACCTCAGTGGCTTTGTGAGCAAAATTTTTAATTCCATGAAGCATTTCTCATGTAAATCGATTATTTGAGAGTTAACACCAGGGGGAGATGGAAAATCCGCCATGACACCCATTGTTTTCATTACTACCTCCTCTATATCTTTGATAAGCGAAGGGTCTGCAATGACCGTGGGCCATTTTACTCGTCTTCTGTCATTACACAGAATGACATCAGACGTTAGACATGCTGTTGCAAAAGGTCCAACCCCCGCACCGGGTACCCTAAGGCCCAATGAGAGAGGATTATGATCACTCTCTGGCCGTACCACAACCTCCATATCAACCACAAAAGACCAGAAATCTACTTTAACTAGTACATAGTCAATCCTACTCATACGGATCCCATTATTAAAGGTTGGTTGACCAGACTTATCAGAAGGTGTACGCCCATCCACTGCCCGCAACCCCCACTCCAAACAAAATCCCATCCAAAGCAGTGCCGCCTCGGTTCCCCTGACACCCTTGCTTATAGACAATGGCGGGATGTTCCAAACAGTATCCTCATCGGCTCCCACATTCTCAACTAAACTAAGAATAGGTTCAAATTAACAATTTAAATCCCCTGCCACTAGGATGATATTGTCGCTGCCTAATTCCCTCAAAAGCAGATCAAGGTCATTCAAGACTGGTTGCTTACGACCTCCTTGGCAGCCCCGGGCATAAATATTTATTAACACGATGCTCTGATCATTACCCCTACTGAGTTTAATACATAAGAGGTCTGGGTTGCCCACCAAAATTTCAGAGGGTCGGTACCCCAAAGAGTGTCTAATCCACACCACCAATCCTCCAGAGGCTCTTCCCTTTGGGCCCTGGATAGCAGGCTTATAGTAGTTTAAGTACCCTGCTCTAAATAACGGGACTGTTGCCCAGCTCTCCTGCAGCACAACAATGTCAAAGGTGTCGATGAATTCTGCCCAATCTTCGTTATCCAAACGACCCCTTAACCCTGCTATGTTCCAGGAGATCACTTTGAGCAACCCCACTTGACTACAGGTAGGATTAGCCTCTAGTAAGCTAGCATCCACTACCCTGGTCTCAGTGATCTTAAGAACAGGACTCAAACTCAGACTCAGACTGGGACCTTCAGGCAAACGAGCACTGTCTTCACATTGTTCAAGTGGAATAGAGACAGTACTCACAGAAAGGGGAATGTGTTCAGGGTCATAAGCAGAAGCCTTTGTCCTCGTGAGTCAATCGACCTCATCTAAACATCCAGACCGATTAAAGGTTGGGGCCCCTTCCCACCGACCATTGCGGCCTTGCCATCCATCCCTTCGCCCACCCCGCACAGAGTTTCGAGCTAGTGACCAATTCCCCTCTGGATTTGGACTTGGCCGTGGGGGATAGAAGAAGGTAAGTGGCCTAACAACAATTGTTGAGTTTTCGCCTCGTGCATCCCATGAGCATAGGTGTTGTGCCGTGTGAGGGTCTGCAAAGGAGACAACAATGCAGTCACCTTTCAAAACTTTAATCACAACTTCACAGCACACCCTGCCGACACGTGTTTCGTCTCTAACTGAGACTTTTTCAAGGCCTAGAGAATATAAGAATCTTAGAGATGTCCAGTGTCCAAAGTGTATGGGAGCGGTTGGTTTCACTCAAAAGTGTATCCTCAATGGTCATGTGGAGTGGATAGAGATTCCATAATACCTCTCAATACACAATCAGATGCATGTCAGGTCTTATAGAGTTCATCGGAAGTCGTTATTTTACGAAGCAATCAACGTTATATTGCACTTGGACAAGTTATTTAAGGAACCTAATCGCCAATGTCATCAAAATTAGATGTGCCAATATTTATTATGCAAACCAAGTAGTATAGGGCGGAAGGTCCATCTACAGGGTTAAGTCGCTTTCTCCCTGTTTTTTTCCTTTTATTTTCCCCCGGAGGAAGAGACCGTGGTAAGTCTCAAACAAGTCGATAGTACGCCGACTTGTGGACCAGTAATCCAGAACGCCAAAAGGTAAAGGCCTAGTTACCTCCTTTTCCTAACTGCAATTAAACTTTAAATAAGTGTTTGCTGTATACGTACATTTTTTTCATGTTAGTGTGGTAAATAATTTAATATTACCTTGTCTTAGAATTTCTATATCAATAAAATACTTTAAATTAAGTAAAGGGAGGAGTCTGTGGTATTTGAGTAAAGAAGGGTTTATTCAATAACTCGAGTTAAGGGAGAGCTCCAGCACCAAGCGGGTACAGGAGTGGTCTGATGTTTTATTCACACAGCGGAATATTTATACAGTTCAGGCACTAAGCAAAAAGAAGAAGAAGAAGAAGAAGAATAAGGAAGTGACAAACAGCAATTTCTAACCAGATGTGTCAAGGTATGGGCGTCTCTTGTGTTTCGTGAGAGTGCATGCAGTGTGTCGAAATGTGTTCCCTTCAGTTGAGGGTCCTTCCTCAGTGTCGAAATGCTCTTTCAGTTGAAGGCCCTTTCTCAACCGGGGGTTATTTCTGGCTTAGAGTCAAGAACAGGAACTGTCTCTTAAAACAGGAACTATCTTGTTGGTTCTCGGAATTGGCAGAGCCACAAGAATGTGTGGTCAATGAACAGACAGGTGCAGGGTGTCTTGCTCGTGGGTTTGGAGACAAAATGGACGACACACGAAAAACGAAAAGGGTGCTGTCTGAATCAAAATGGCGGACAGGCGGAGAAGGGAAACGATGGGGCACAATTTCCAATTTAATTTCCTCATTCCCTCCTTGCCCCAGAGTGTACCTGTATCTATATCTCAATTTGCATGAGATTGTCTATGCATTCCTGTAGCATAATTGTCTCGTTTTCTTTCTGCTGGATATGGGGTTTAGGAATGCAGCTTGCAGCGCATAGCCCGCACAGGGCAGGGCCACATTGGATGCAAAGGCAGCATCCAGTTATTATCAGGAATAATATGCTTGCTGCTGACAGCAGTCTCCATCCCCAGGATGATATTATTGTCCAAAACCAGTCAGACAATGTCCGAATGCCAGGTTCTTGATGTAGGCTGGCGGCTATCTTGTGTAATTTTGTTATAGCTGTGTATACAGATGGAGAGTTATCAGGGATGAAAATACAGCAGCTAGAGCCGATAATTCTACAGGCTCCGCCTCTGTCAGCCAGGATGACGTCAAGGACAAGACGGTTTTGGAGGGCAACCAATCTTATGGCAGACTGTTCCTGGGTCAAGTTCCCCAGGGCAGACGCCGTCTGATTTACAACAGCCTCCAAGGTCCTTGTCAACTTGCGTATGAGCTTGCTGTTCAGTACAGGGCCAATAAAGAAAAAGAATCCTTTGTTGAAGTCTGTATACTGGTCTAAGGTAGTTTCCGTGTGATCAATCCCTGAAATATCGATCATTCTCCTATGTCTAACATGGGGCACTAGGAGGTCTCGGTGGTAAGCGGATGGGGCCACAAAGACAGGAGGTAGGAGAAATGCTATATAGCATGTTCATCCCCCCAGTTCAAGGGCAGCTGCACATAGGCAGTTTGCCCACAGATGAAATAAGTATGGCGGGATGCTAGAAATGATGATTTTCCCCTATCTTCAAAATTCACAGTGGTATGGCAGTTACTGTGTCCTAATGGGACAGAGCCATTTTTCCGGACGCACAGGTGCCCTTTTACTGTTGAGACCGAGATAGAAGGGGGGCCAGCATTCTTTTTAGGTTTGGTATTTAATATCCTGTAGGACATGCTCATGTTCCCCTGCTTGTATTCTTCACTTTCTAGGACCGTGCCTGTCGCCTGAGGATCTCCATCCTCATTCGGGTAGCAGACAGCATTAAGGACCTTATTTAAGGCCCCCCAAGGCCACCCATTCTTGCATGACCTATTTCCATCAGGGCAGGAGGTACGGGTAGTCCTGTCGGCTGTTATTAGGGCGAACCAGGCCTCGCAAGTTCCATCATAAGAAAACAGAAAGGGGAAGAGAGGCATTCCTCCCTCCTTTTGATGAGGTGGGAGACGGCCACATATCCAACAGTCTGTGATATTGCTCACCTGATGCGTATAGTGTAGCATCTGTATAAAGGTATTGTTTCGGAGAGCTAGCCTATGAGCTTGTTCATGAGGGGGCAAGTCGAGATACGTGTGCTCTTGCGTGTTGTTAGGTGCAGGAGAGGAATGTGGTGCTGGTGGGAAAGCAATGTGGAGGGCCCAACCAAGACACGTCATGATTGTCATCAGGAAAAACAGTATGATCAAACATATGATAGGTCCGCTATGCAACTTCTTAACATTCTTCTTTAGGCGCCTCATTTTCTCTTTTTCCCACATAGTCAGAGTATCTGAGTCTGCCCCCATGCTCTAACCGCTTCACCACGAGACCTGTGTCCGTGGGCTTAATCAGCCAGAACCCGGGTGGCGGACCTCAGTTTTGATTTATATTCTTGTTGTGGGGTCTGTTCCAAGGGCAATGAGGATTGTTCAGTCACAGTGTCACTGGATTTGGCGACCTCATTGGCAAAAGAGTCTATTTCTCCAAAGTATCTTTTGCAATGGCTGGCATGTAGCCAGCCTTTTCGGCCCTCGATCTTGACAGCAGTCCGTGTAGTCAAAAGGACCAACTTCGGCTCCTTCCACCTGGGCTGGAGGAGATCCGTCCTGTCGAAGTTCCTGACTGCGACCCAGTCTCCGAGTCGGATGGTATGTTCTTCCGGGTTGGTTTTGTCTGGGAAGGCTGCAGCCACCTGTGAACGACAAGAATGGAGTACAGACATCAAGGAAGCCAGGTAATCTGTCAATATTCTGCTATCTACATCAGTAATAGATTTTGGTCTAGGAACTCCCCACATGTTTGGTGGCCTGCCGAAAACCATCTCGAATGGTGCTAATCCTATTCGGGAGTGTGGTACCATTCGCATATAGAACAGGGCTACTGGTAAGGCAGTCATCCAATCTACGCCTTTTTCTGCTGTAACTTTGGCTAACTTAGTTTTAAGGGTTTGATTGTGTCTTTCTACCAATCCTGCTGCCTGGGGGTGTCTCACGCAATGAAATTTCCAAGTGTATCCTAATAGAATGGAGACATGTTTCATTAGCTCGGAAGAGAAAGGTTGGCCATTGTCTGAATATATGACTCTTGGCAACCCATATAGTGGGAAGTACTCTCTTACTAGAACCTTAGAAGTCGTTGTGGCGGTATAGGCAGGGACGGGATAGGCTTCAGTCCACCTTGTTAATGCACACACCACCACCAGTACATACTTGTAACCTCTACATCTCTCCATCTGAATATAGTCCATCTGAAGAGCTTCAAATGGATGGTCAGGGGGTTGGAATCCACCCTGCTCCACCTTTGTGCCTTTTCCTGGGTTGAACTGGTTACAAATCATGCATGTTTTTACTTTTTGTTTGGCTGCAGCTCTCAAATGTTTGTTATGCCATATGTTCTGTATGCTATCTAACATTGCCTTTTCTCCCAGATGCGCTGGTCCACGTATAGTGTTTATTATAACT
This sequence comes from Lissotriton helveticus, assembly GCF_964261635.1. NCBI lineage: Eukaryota > Metazoa > Chordata > Amphibia > Caudata > Salamandridae > Lissotriton > Lissotriton helveticus. The sequence continues at coordinate 2,164,316 of NW_027611651.1, read as the reverse complement.
GGAACCATAGCATCCGGTAGTAGCCATACTGCTCTCTCAGGTGTCATCCAACCCTGGTCTGTAAGGACCCCTCCTTTTTCCTTCCATTCTAGCAGTTCCTGTGGTGTGGTGTGACTTTGGACATCCTGGATGTCAGAAAAGGGGTCTCGTATTGCGTATTGGCGGTGTAGTGTATTCAATTCTGTGTTCGCCGCCAGTTTGGCTGCATTGTCTGCAAAATCATTTCCTTTTGATATTTCATCTGTTCCTTTTGTGTGTGCCTTACATTTCAGCACCGCTATTTTTGTTGGTAACTGACTAGCCTCCAAGAGGGCAGTTATGAGGGCAGCATGTTGTATTTTGGACCCATGTGATGTGAGAAATCCCCTCTCCCTCCATAATGTGCCGAAATTGTGTACAACCCCGAAAGCGTATTGTGAGTCGGTGTAGATGTTGACTGATTTTCCTTTTGCCAAGTGACATGCTCGTGTTAGTGCTACTAATTCGGCTGCTTGTGCTGACAGTATCTCTATTTTATGTGCTTCCAAAGTGCTTATACCATTTGTGACGGCATAAGCTGCTGCCAATTCTCCAGTGGGGAGTCTCATGCAAGACCCATCAACAAAGAGTGTCATCTCTGCCTCAGAAAGGGGTGTATCTTGTAAATCTGGTCTGGGTTTGGTCACTAAATCAATTGTATCAATACAATCGTGAAGTTCTTCAGTAGGAGAGGTAAGTGGCAACAGTGTTGCTGGGTTTAAAATGTTGCATCGTCGGATCTCAATGTGTGGCTAAAAAAGTGTCATCTCGTATCCTGTGAGTCTGGCTATTGTCAGATGTTGTGTTTGCGTTCTGTTTAGGAGAAGTTCAACAGCATGTGGAACCTGGACCACCAGATGGTGTCCTAGTACGATGGTGTCACTTTGTCTAATGGCTTGTGCTGTGGCAGCCACTGATTTGAGGCATGCAGGGAGTGCTTGGGCCACTGGATCTAATGTGCTGGAAAAATAACCACATGGTCTATGCTTGTCTGCCTGAAGTTGGGTCAGTACCGACAGGGCTGTACCTGAGCTTTCTGTTACAAATAAGGTAAAGTCTTTGGTATAATCAGGTGTTGCCAACACTGGGGCTTGACACATAGCCTTTTTAAGAGACCGAAAAGCTTGTGTGTGTTCATCCGTCCAGGGTAATTTTGGGGTAGCACCAGCTTCAAGTGTTGTCAGCTGTATTAATGGTTTAGCAAATTGCGGGATCCACTGTCTACAATATGAGGTAAGACCAACAAAAGCTCGGACTTTCTGTGTTGTTGGTTGTGGCATTTGTTGTATAAGTTGGATACGTTCCTGTGTAAGCTGCCTACCCTCCTTTGACAGCAAGTGCCCTAAGTATGCCACTTGCTGCAAACCAAATTGGAGCTTACCAGGGGAAACTTTATGGCCATTCTCAGCTAGGAATTTTAGTACCAGCAATGATGCTTCAGCGCAGGCTGGGTCAGATCTGGCCGTAATGAGGATGTCATCAACATACTGCAACAATGCAGTGTCAGGGGGCATTTCAATAGTATCCAATTGTCTTTTTAACGCTTGGCTATACACACTTGGGCTTTCGGTGAAACCTTGGGGAGCTCTTGTAAATTGGAAGCTTCGTCCTTGTAGGGAGAAGCCGAAAAGGTAATGGCTGTCTGGGTGAATGGGTATACTGAAGAATGCGTTTTTTAAGTCAATTACAGTAAAGTGTGTCGCTTCTGCATCTATGGCTGTGAGTAACGTGGAGATATCTGGGACCACGGGGTGTTGGGGAATGACACATTTATTAAGTTCTCTCAAATCCACCACTAGTCTATAGACAGGGGGCGTTCCCAGTTCCACTTTTTTGTGAACTGCTAAAACTGGGGAATTACAAATATTAGAAACTGTTTCTTTAACCACGCCTGACCGTATTAGATCCTGAATAATTAACATTAACGCTTGTTCAGCTTGAGGTGAAATTTTGTATTGTCTAATGCGTGGCTGTTGGGCTCCCTCTTTCAGTGTAACTTTGTGAGGTGTTATTTCCATACACCCTACTGTGGTGGAGTCAGTGGCCCAAAGGGTGTGTGGCAAATCTTTCAAACGTTCGTCTAATTCTCTACTGGTTTAGTGGCCTTTAAAATCTCGTAGGAATAGTCTAACATCCTTAGGTGAGCAAACAATGACAGCTCCTAATTCTTTCAATGTCTTGATACCAAGTACATTTTCTGGACATGATTTTGTCAATATAAGATCTGTGGTTATCGTGAGGGGACCAACCTGTAAGGGCAGTGGTTTTGACGTGGCGTTTGTCACAGGCTGTCCGGAGAAACCCAGAGAAATACTTTTTGAACCCGAGAGAGGAGCCTCCGGGACCTCTTGATGGCTCATTGTTGTTTTACTGGCCCCAGTGTCTAGTAGAAACTTTCTATCCTCCCCAAGAAGTCAGATCTCTACAAATGGACCTTTCTGATCTACTGGGATGGGGATTAGGGGCAGTTTGTCATCTTCTCTCCCTGGGCAACATCATGAAAAATCTGGGTAGTATTCAGTATCGCCATCATCTCCAATGTACATTTGGGTCATTTGTGCTGTCGGTGGAGCTGGAGGTGCTGTAGTGCCTTGTGGGGCATTCTGTTTTGGCTGATATGGACGGGGCTGTGTCTTACCAGTGGCCAAATTGTGTTTTAAGACAGGACAGTCTTTAACGAAGTGTCCCGACTTTTTGCAGTAATTGCAAGTACTCTTCGCGTTTGTCTGACTACCTGGTGTCTCTTGGCGCTGGGGTGCAGTTTGGGCTACTAATGCTTTCATCTTGGTCTCTTTCATGCGCTTCTTATCATTTTCTTCTTCATCCCTAATGCGATTCTGGTGATATTGTAGCATTTGTAACACCTGTGGCGGTGTATGGGCTTGCCAGGTACTCTCTACCTTCAGTACTCTTTCCCTTATAGCTGGCAAGGCGTTGTCTACTAATTTGGAAACAAACAGATGCGGGTAAGCTTCGCTTGTCGGCGTAAGACCGCTATTTACCGCAAAACACTTTTCAAGTCTTGTGTAATAATCTCCTATGTCTTCGCCATGTTTCTGTTTGCAGGAGGAAATGGCATCCCAGTCCTCCTTTTTCACTGTCAATAACTGTGGTAACACTTTCAAAATAGTGCCAGGGAGTGCTTTGAGTTTGTCTCCTATACCTTGACCTGCTACCCTAGTATTTTCATCATTCTGAAGTTCGGTCCATATATTGTGTTCGCCCGCCACCTCCCAATCTTTTTCTCGTAGTTTGTCATATATACCCGAGGGCAATAATAATTTCAGAATTGCTGTGATATCGGAAAGGGTATATGTTCCCATCATTAATACGTCTCCTAATTTCTTGAAAAATCCAGCAGGGTCTTTGGAGTGAGGGGGAACCATCTCTTTCATTCTTAGTAATTCGAGTTTTGTCAAGGGTACATAAATAAAAACACGTTGTAACGGGCCATTTGCGTCAGCCCTGGGATGAACCTCCCTCATGGGGAAATGGCATGTTTGAGGAAGTTTATTAACCGGTCCACAAGTATCAGTGAAAGATCTATATTCAACCGCTTTCTGGTATTCCTGTCTAAAATCTATGAATCTGTTGAGAAAAACTGAGCCATTGTAGAGCAATATGTTATCAGCACAATCAGACAGAAAGTCTTCTAGTCTTGGATCATGTTTTAAGAAAGTGTCATTGAGAGTGATGAGATGCTGTACCATGTAGAGACTAGCTAATCTTTGATGTGGGCGTGGTAATGCTAGAAAGAGTTGGGCTATGAGATCATTGTCATATATCTTATATTGAGAGACACATAGGGTCGCAGTTCTGGCTATTTCCTTCTCCTCCGATGTAAGTGGACGTTCCTGGTCCAGCCAGTCGTCTAATGCTACTACTGTGGCTTGAAACAGGTCATCTGGAGACAGCCGTCTCGGATGGCCCTGGAGGAATGGGAGGGGTGGGGATCGTGACGTGGAAATGGAGCGTCTTACTGGTAGAGCTTTTACAGCTGGTAGTGTTATGTTTTCCTCACCTCTGTTCTCTTCCTCCTCGGTCCGTACATTTTGCCAAGTACGTGTCACCTTACGGGTGAATCTATCAAGTGCGTTGTTTACCAAACCTACATCGGTATGGTCAGAGGTTGAGTCCAATAACTCATAAAATGACGTGGGTACATCTTTTCCTCCCACTTGTAAGTGTTTAATAAAACAACAAATAAGGAACTTATACATGTGTACCTTGATAGCGTAAAGTCTGCTTTTGGTTAATCTGTTAACAGCCTTAGAGTCTTCCCCGGTACGGAGAAACTCGGAAGCTGCCTCAAGGAGTGGGCTTATAGCAGGTAAACCCTTAATCTCTATCCATGAATCACGAAGTATTTTTGTTATTCGGCCCGCCTCCCCAGTGGTACTTGGGGCTGGATCATAGGGACACTCGGGAATCGTGTCCCCTTTGGCTAGTCCCTCTGCACCTTCGTTATTTCAAGGCCATGGTTGGACTTGTTCGGCATTCAAGGGCTGTTGTGGGGGTGCCTGAACTATTGGGGTGTCATATGGAGGTGGGGTGTCCAAGAGAAAAGTGGTGAAAGTATCCTCTGGAAATGGGGCAGTGGGTTGTGTTTTAGGTGGGACGGTCTCCATCTGCGAGGAAGTATTGGGTAATACAGGATAGAGACCGGTGGAAACGGCTAGTTGTTCCCTATTATTTCTTTCATTTTCTAGTTCTCGTCCTATTTCTTGTAATCGTTCATTCCGGACCTGTTCTGACATTCTCTTACTCTTTTCGACTTTGTTCAATGCTTTCTCCTTCCTCCTATGGGCTTCTTTTCTCCATAGTTCGACCGCGTCACTTTGTGACTGTCGGACCTTTCTTTTCCACAACTATTCTTCTAGTTTCAGTACACATTCCATGTCAAAAGTCCCTGTCTCGGGCCACCTATATTTATATTCGAAATCTTTAGTGTAATCTACCCATAAATCACAATAAACAATTGCACCAATGCCATGTTTTGTATACATAAAATGCCCTGGAGTATCTCGAGGAGGGAGGGGAATCTCCTTCTCGAGAATACTTTTTCTAGTTCCCATCTTACGTATTTTCGAAAAAATAGGCATGATGGCAGACTTTCTATTAAAAATAGAAATGAGAAACAACAAATATATATCTTTACCGTACCCACAAAAGATGTGGGTCGGTCTTTATACTTTCAGCAGTACTCACCGAGAAGCAAACTAGAATGCCTGTTGATCTTGAAATGCGCGCAGCTTCAGAAACGGGGCTCACAAGACCTCGGACTCGTCTTCTTCACGGGTTGGGCTCTGGGTCTGGACGATCCGCAATCTTCCTCACCGCCTCGTGTGGATGACGGGCCACAGTCGGTCCCCCCCCTTCGTCTCGAGGGAGTTAGCAGGAATTCCCCGCTTCTGTGCACTTTGAAGTCCGTCGAAGGTCAGGAGGAGGCAGTACCGGGTTCGACATCGCCGGCGCGTGGGGGAGAGGGAACGTCCCTGTTCAGGCGCCAGAAATGAAGTAAATAATTTAATATTACCTTGTCTTAGAATTTCTCTATCAATAAAGTACTTTAAATTAAGTAAAGAGAGGAATCCGTGGTATTCGAGTAAAGAAGGGTTTATTCAATAACTCGAGTTAAGGGAGAGCTCCAGCACCAAGAGGGTACAGGAGTGGTCTGATGTTTTATTCACACAGCGGAATATTTATACAGTTCAGGCAGTAAGCAAAAAGAAGAAGAAGAAGAAGAATAAGGAAGTGACAAACAGCAATTTCTAACCAGATGTGTCAAGGTATGGGCGTCTCTTGTGTTTCGTGAGAGTGCATGCAGTGTGTCGAAATGTGTTCCCTTCAGTTGAGGGTCCTTCCTCAGTGTCGAAATGCTCTTTCAGTTGAAGGCCCTTTCTCAACCGGGGGTTATTTCTGGCTTAGAGTCAAGAACAGGAACTGTCTCTTAAAACAGGAACTATCTTGTTGGTTCTCGGAATAGGCAGAGCCACAAGAATGTGTGGTCAATGAACAGAGGAGCCAGGTTCAGGGTGTCTTGCTCGTGGGTTTGGAGACAAAATGGATGACACACGAAAAACGAAAAGGGTGCTTTCTGAATCAAAATGGTGGACAGGCGGAGAAGGGAAACGATGGGGCACAATTTCCAATTTTATTTCCTCATTCCCTCCTTGCCCCAGAGTGTACCTGTATCTATATCTCAATTTGCATGAGATTTTCTATGCATTCCTGTAGCATAATTGTCTTGTTTTCTTTCTGCTGGATATGGGGTTTAGGAATGCAGTTTGCAGCGCATAGCCCGCACAGGGCAGGGCCAAATTGGATGCAAAGGCAGCATCCAGTTATTACCAGGAATATTATGCTTGCTGCTGACAGCAGTCTCCATCCCCAGGATGATATTATTGTCCAAAACCAGTCAGACAATGTCCGAGTGCCAGGTTCTTGATGTAGGCTGGCGGCTATCTTGTGTAATTTTGTTATAGCTGTGTATACAGATGGAGAGTTATCAGGGATGAAAATACAGCAGCTAGAGCCGATAATTCTACAGGCTCCGCCTCTGTCAGCCAGGATGACGTCAAGGACAAGTCGGTTTTGGAGGGCAACCAATCTTATGGCAGACTGTTCCGGGGTCAAGTTCCCCAGGGCAGGCGCCGTCTGATTTACAACAGCCTCCAAGGTCCTTGTCAACTTGCGTATGAGCTTGCTGTTCAGTGCAGGGCCAATAAAGAAAAAGAATCCTTTGTTGAAGTCTGTATACTGGTCTAAGGTAGTTTCCGTGTGATCAATCCCTGAGATATCGATTTTTCTCTTATGTCTAACATGGGGCACTAGGAGGTCTCGGTGGTACGTGGATGGGGCCACAAAGACAGGAGGTAGCAGAAATGCTATATAGCATGTTCCCCCCCAGTTCAAGGGCAGCTGCACATAGGCAGTTTGCCCACAGATGAAATAAGTATGGCGGGATGCTAGAAATGATGATTTTTCCCTGTCTTCAAAATTCACAGTGGTATGGCAGTTACTGTGTCCTAATGGGACAGAGCCATTTTTCCGGACGCACAGGTGCCCTTTTACTGTTGAGACCGAGATAGAAGGGGGGCCAGCATTCTTTTTAGGTTTGGTATTTAATATCCTGTAGGACATGCTCATGTTCCCCTGCTTGTATTCTTCACTTTCTAGGACCGTGCCTGTCGCCTGAGGATCTCCATCCTCATTCGGGTAGCAGACAGCATTAAGGACCTTATTTAAGGCCGCCCAAGGCCACCCATTCTTGCATGACCTATTTCCATCAGGGCAGGAGGTACGGGTAGTCCTGTCGGCTGTTATTAGGGCGAACCAGGCCTTGCAAGTTCCATTATAAGAAAACGGAAAGGGGAAGAGAGGCATTCCTCCCTCCTTTTGATGAGGTGGGAGGCGACCACATATCCAACAGTCTGTGATATTGCTGACCTGATGCGTATAGTGTAGCATCTGTATAAAGGTATTGTTTCGGAGAGCTAGCCTATGAGCTTGTTCATGAGGGGGCAAGTCGAGATACGTGTGCTCTTGGGTGTTGTTAGGTGCAGGAGAGGAATGTGGTGCTGGTGGGAAAGCAATGTGGAGGGCCCAACCAAGACACGTCATGATTGTCATCAGGAAAAACAGTATGATCAAACATATGATAGGTCCGCAATGCAACTTCTTAACATTCTTCTTTAGGCGCCTCAATTTCTCTTTTTCCCACATAGTCAGAGTATCTGAGTCTGCCCCCATGCTCTAACCGCTTCACCACGAGACCTGTGTCCGTGGGCTTAATCAGCCAGAACCCGGGTGGCGGACCTCAGTTTTGATTTATATTCTTGTTGTGGGGTCTGTTCCAAGGGCAATGAGGATTGTTCAGTCACAGTGTCACTGGATTTGGCGACCTCATTGGCAAAAGAGTCTATTTCTCCAAAGTATCTTTTGCAATGGCTGGCATGTAGCCAGCCTTTTCGGCCCTCGATCTTGACAGCAGTCCGTGTAGTCAAAAGGACCAACTTCGGCTCCTTCCACCTGGGCTGGAGGAGATCCGTCCTGTCGAAGTTCCTGACTGCGACCCAGTCTCCGAGTCGGATGGTATGTTCTTCCGGGTTGGTTTTGTCTGGGAAGGCTGCAGCCACCTGTGAACGACAAGAATGGAGTGCAGACATCAAGGAAGCCAGGTAATCTGTCAATATTCTGCTATTTACATCAGTAATAGATTTTGGTGTAGGAACTCCCCACATGTTTGGTGGCCTGCCGAAAACCATCTCGAATGGTGCTAATCCTATTCGGGAGTGTGGTACCATTCGCATATAGAACAGGGCTACTGGTAAGGCAGTCATCCAATCTACGCCTTTTTCTGCTGTAACTTTGGCTAACTTAGTTTTAAGGGTTTGATTGTGTCTTTCTACCAATCCTGCTGCCTGGGGGTGTCTCACGCAATTAAATTTCCAAGTGTATCCTAATAGAATGGAGACATGTTTCATTAGCTCGGAAGAGAAAGGTTGGCCATTGTCTGAATATATGACTCTTGGCAACCCATATAGTGGGAAGTACTCTCTTACTAGAACCTTAGCAGTCGTTGTGGCGGTATAGGCAGGGACGGGATAGGCTTCAGTCCACCTTGTTAATGCACACACCAGCACCAGTACATACTTGTAACCTCTACATCTCTCCATCGGAATATAGTCCATCTGAAGAGCTTCAAATGGATGGTCAGGGGGTTGGAATCCACCCTGCTCCACCTTTGTGCCTTTACCTGGGTTGAACTGGTTACAAATCATGCATGTTTTTACTTTTTGTTTGGCTGCAGCTCTCAAATGTTTGTTATGCCATATGTTCTGTATGCTATCTAACATTGCCTTTTCTCCCAGATGCGCTGGTCCATGTATAGTGTTTATTATAACTTGAACCATAGCATCCGGTAGTAGCCATACTGCTCTCTCAGGTGTCATCCAACCCTGGTCTGTAAGGACCCCTCCTTTTTCCTTCCATTCTAGCAGTTCCTGTGGTGTGGTGTGACTTTGGACATCCTGGATGTCAGAAAAGGGGTCTCGTATTGCGTATTGGCGGTGTAGTGTATTCAATTCTGTGTTCACCGCCAGTTTGGCTGCATTGTCTGCGAAATCATTTCCTTTCTATATTTCATCTGTGTCTTTTGTGTGTGCCTTACATTTCAGCACCGCTATTTTTGTTGGTAACTGACTAGCCTCCAAGAGGGCAGTTATGAGGGCAACATGTTGTATTTTGGACCCATGTGATGTGAGAAATCCCCTCTCCCTCCATAATGTGCCGAAATTGTGTACAACCCCGAAAGCGTATTGTGAGTCGGTGTAGATGTTGACTGATTTTCCTTTTGCCAAGTGACATGCTCGTGTTAGTGCTACTAATTCGGCTGCTTGTGCTGACAGTATCTCTATTTTATGTGCTTCCAAAGTGCTTATACCATTTGTGACGGCATAAGCTGCTGCCAATTCTCCAGTGGGGAGTCTCATGCAAGGCTTTCTGTGTTGTTGGTTGTGGCATTCGTTGTATAAGTTGGATACGTTCCTGTGTAAGCTGCCTACCCTCCTTTGACAGCAAGTGCCCTAAGTATGCCACTTGCTGCAAACCAAATTGGAGCTTACCAGGGGAAACTTTATGGCCATTCTCAGCTAGGAATTTTAGTACCAGCAATGATGCTTCAGCGCAGGCTGGGTCAGATCTGGCCGTAATGAGGATGTCATCAACATACTGCAACAATGCAGTGTCAGGGGGCATTTCAATAGTATCCAATTGTCTTTTTAACGCTTGGCTATACACACTTGGGCTTTCGGTGAAACCTTAGGGAGCTCTTGTAAATTGGAAGCTTCGTCCTTGTAGGGAGAAGCCGAAAAGGTATTGGCTGTCTGGGTGAATGGGTATACTGAAGAATGCGTTTTTTAAGTCAATTACAGTAAAGTGTGTCGCTTCTGCATCTATGGCTGTGAGTAACGTGGAGATGTCTGGGACCACGGGGTGTTGGGGAATGACACATTTATTAAGTTCTCTCAAATCCACCACTAGTCTATAGACATGGGGCGTTCCCAGTTCCACTTTTTTGTGAACTGCTAAAACTGGGGAATTACAAATATTAGAAACTGTTTCTTTAACCACGCCTGACCTATTAGATCCTGAATAATTAACATTAACGCTGTTCAGCTTGAGGTGGAATTTTGTATTGTCTAATGCGTGGCTGTTGGGCTCCCTCTTTCAGTGTAACTTTGTGAGGTGTTATTTCCATACACCCTACTGTGGTGGAGTCAGTGGCCCAAAGGGTGTGTGGCAAATCTTTCAAACGTTCGTCTAATTCTCTACTGGTTTAGTGGCCTTTAAAATCTCGTAGGAATAGTCTAACATCCTTAGGTGAGCAAACAATGACAGCTCCTAATTCTTTCAATGTCTTGATACCAAGTACATTTTCTGGACATGATTTTGTCAATATAAGATCTGTGGTTGTCGTGAGGGGACCAACCTGTAAGGGCAGTGGTTTTGACGTGGCGTTTGTCACAGGCTGTCCGGTGAAACCCAGAGAAATACTTTTTGAACCCGAGAGAGGAGCCTCCGGGACCTCTTAATGGCTCATTGTTGTTTTACTGGCCCCAGTGTCTAGTAGAAACTTTCTATCCTCCCCAAGAAGTCAGATCTCTACAAATGGACCTTTCTGATCTACTGGGATGGGGATTAGGGGCAGTTTGTCATCTTCTCTCCCTGGGCAACATCATGAAAAATCTGGGTAGTATTCAGTATCGCCATCATCTCCAATGTACATTTGGGTCATTTGTGCTGTCGGTGGAGCTGGAGGTGCTGTAGTGCCTTGTGGGGCATTCTGTTTTGGCTGATATGGACGGGGCTGTGTCTTACCAGTGGCCAAATTGTGTTTTAAGACAGAACAGTCTTTAACGAAGTGTCCCGACTTTTTGCAGTAATTGCAAGTACTCTTCGCGTTTGTCTGACTACCTGGTGTCTGTTGGCGCTGGGGTGCAGTCTGGGCTACTAATGCTTTCATCTTTGTGTCTTTCATGCGCTTCTTATCATTTTCTTCTTCATCTCTAATGCGGTTTTGATGGTATTGTAGCATTTGTAACACCTGTGGCGGTATATGGGCTTGCCAGGTACTCTCTACCTTCAGTACTCTTTCCCTTATAGCTGGCAAGGCGTTGTCTACTAATTTGGAAACAAACAGATGCGGGTAAGCTTCGCTTGTCGGCGTAAGACCGCTATTTACCGCAAAACACTTTTCAAGTCTTGTGTAATAATCTCCTATGTTTCTGTTTGCAGGAGGAAATGGCATTCCAGTCCTCCTTTTTCACTGTCAATAACTGTGGTAACACTTTCAAAATAGTGCCAGGGAGTGCTTTGAGTTTGTCTCCTATACCTTGACCTGCTACCCTAGTATTTTCGTCATTCTGAAGTTCGTTCCATATAATGTGTTCGCCCGCCACCTCCCAATCTTTTTCTTGTAGTTTGTGATATATACCCGAGGGCAACAATAATTTCAGAATTGCTGTGATATCGGAAAGGGTATATGTTCCCATCATTAATACGTCTCCTAATTCCTTGAAAAATCCAGCAGGGTCTTTTGAGTGAGGGGGAACCATCTCTTTCATTCTTAGTAATTCGAGTTTTGTCAAGGGTACATAAATAAAAATGCGTTGTAACGCGCCATTTGCGTCAGCCCTGGGATGAACCTCCCTCATGGGGAAATGGCATGTTTGAGGAAGTTTACTAACCGGTCCACAAGTATCAGTGAGAGATCTATATTCAACCGCTTTCTGGTATTCCTGTCTAAAATCTATGAATCTGTTGAGAAAAACTGAGCCATTGTAGAGGAATATGTTATCAGCACAATCAGACAGAAAGTCTTCTAGTCTTGGATCATGTTTTAAGAAAGTGTCATTGAGAGTGATGAGATGCTGTACCATGTAGAGACTCGCTAATCTTTGATGTGGGCGTGGTAATGCTAGAAAGAGTTGGGCTATGAGATCATTGTCATATATCTTATATTGAGAGACACATAGGGTCTCAGTTCTGGCTATTTCCTTCTCCTCCGATGTAAGCGGAGGTTCCTGGTCCAGCCAGTCGTCTAATGCTACTACCGTGGCTTGAAACAGGTCATCTGGAGACGGCCGTCTCGGATGGCCCTGGAGGAATGGGAGGGGTGGGGATCGTGACGTGGAAATGGAGCGTCTTACTGGTAGAGCTTTTACAACCGGTAGTGTTATGTTTTCCTCACCTCTGTTCTCTTCCTCCTCGGTCTGTACATTTTGCCAAGTAGGTGTCCCCTTACGGGTGAATCTATCAAGTGCGTTGTTTACCAAACCTACATCGGTATGGTCAGAGGTTGAGTCCAATAACTCATAAAATGACGTGGGTACATCTTTTCCTCCCACTTGTAAGTGTTTAATAAAACAACAAATAAGGAACTTATACATGTGTACCCTGATAGCGTAAAGTCTGCTTTTGGTTAATCTGTTAACAGCCTTAGAGTCTTCCCCGGTACGGAGAAACTCGGAAGCTGCCTCAAGGAGTGGGCTTATAGCAGGTAAACCCTTAATCTCTATCCATGAATCACGAAGTATTTTTGTTATTCGGCCCGCCTCCCCAGTGGTACTTGGGGCTGGATCATAGGGACACTCAGGAATCGTGTTCCCTTTGGCTAGTCCCTCTGCACCTTCGTTATTTCAAGGCCGTGGTTGGACTTGTTCGGCATTCAAGGGCTGTTGTGGGGGTGCCTGAACTATTGGGGTGTCATATGGAGGTGGGGTGTCTAAGAGAAAAGTGGTGAAAGTATCCTCTGGAAATGGGGCAGTGGGTTGTGTTTTAGGTGGGACGGTCTCCATCTGCGAGGAAGTATTGGGTAATACAGGATAGAGACCGGTGGAAACGGCTAGTTGTTCCCTATTATTTCTTTCATTTTCTAGTTCTCGTCCTATTTCTTGTAATCGTTCATTCCGGACCTGTTCTGACATTCTCTTACTCTTTTTGACTTTGTTCAATGCTTTCTCCTGCTTCCTATGGGCTTCTTTTCTCCATAGTTCGACCGCGTCACTTTGTGACTGTCGGACCTTTCTTTTCCACAACTGTTCTTCTAGTTTCAGTACACATTCCATGTCAAAAGTCCCTGTCTCGGGCCACCTATATTTATATTCGAAATCTTTAGTGTAATCTACCCATAAATCACAATAAACAATTGCACCAATGCCATGTTTTGTATACATAAAATGTCCTGGAGTATCTCGAGGAGGGAGGGGAATCTCCTTCTCGAGAATACTTTTTCTAGTTCCCATCTTACGTATTTTCGAAAAAATAGGCATGATGGCCGACTTTTTATTAAAAATAGAAATGAGAAACAACAAACATATATCTTTACCGTACCCACAAAAGTTGTGGGTCCGTCTTTATACTTTCAGCAGTACTCACCGAGAAGCAAACTAGAATGCCTGTTGATCTTGAAATGCGCGCAGCTTCAGAAACGGGGCTCACAAGACCTCGGACTCGTCTTCTTCACGGGTTGGGCTCTGGGTCTGGACGTTCCGCAATCTTCCTCACCGCCTCGTGTGGATGACGGGCCGCAGTCGCCCCCCCCCTTCGTCTCGAGGGAGTTAGCAGGAATTCCCCGCTTCTGTGCACTTTGAAGTCCGTCGAAGGTCAGGAGGAGGCAGTACCGGGTCCGACATCGCTGGCGCGTGGGGGAGATGGAACGTCCCTGTTCAGGCGCCAGAAATGAAGTAAATAATTTAATATTACCTTGTCTTAGAATTTCTATATCAATAAAGTACTTTAAATTAAGTAAAGAGAGGAGTCCGTGGTATTCGAGTAAAGAAGGGTTTATTCAATAACTCGAGTTAAGGGAGAGCTCCAGCACCAAGCGGCTACAGGAGTGGTCTGATGTTTTATTAACACAGCGGAATATTTATACAGCTCAGGCAGTAAGCAAAAAGAAGAAGAAGAAGAAGAAGGAAGGAAGTGACAAACAGCAATTTCTAACCAGATGTGTCAAGGTATGGGCGTCTCTTGTGTTTCGTGAGAGTGCATGCAGTGTGTCGAAATGTGTTCCCTTCAGTTGAGGGTCCTTCCTCAGTGTCGAAATGCTCTTTCAGTTGAAGGCCCTTTCTCAACCGGGGGTTATTTCTGGCTTAGAGTCAAGAACAGGAACTGTCTCTTAAAACAGGAACTATCTTGTTGGTTCTCGGAATTGGCAGAGCCACAAGAATGTGTGGTCAATGAACAGAGGAGCCAGGTGCAGGGTGTCTTGCTCGTGGGTTTGGAGACAAAATGGATGACACACGAAAAACGAAAAGGGTGCTGTCTGAATCAAAATGGCGGACAGGCAGAGAAGGGAAACGATGGGGCACACTTTCCAATTTTATTTCCTCATTAGTGCTGAGTCGAGTAAACGGTAGCCCAGTGCTGGTGCTGCCCATGGGTCCGCATGTAAAGACCTGGAGAGCCTTATGCGGCCCCCGGGCCGTACTTTGAGTATCACTGATCTAGATCCTCCCTGGCAACCGCCCCAGCTACATGTGTATTTCAATGTTCTTCAAAAAGGGGTCGGGTTGATCACTTCCCCCTAACGCTATCTAAATGTTCTCATAAGACACCTCAGTATCCAAGGGCTATGTTGGTTCATTTCGGGAACTTTATCCTTCGAGAGGCTATGTATGACATTGCCAAACCGACAAGCAAGAGAGAATACAAAGGCTTCACGTTCTTTGCTTGTCCAGATTTTGCCCATGCTACGGTAGAACGAAGGTGGAGAATGAGACAGCTATTCACCTCATTTGAGCAAATTGGAGCGACAGTGTTTCTGCAAAATCCAGCGTGCCTCAAAATAATCTACAAGGGAACAACAAGAAGCTTCACAAGCGAAATCAAGGCAGAGTCCTATCTAAAAGAAATCTCAGAGACAGCGAATCGAAGCAAGGGAAAACAGCAAAATGCCTAAAATAGAAAAGGAGGCAATAAAAGACAAAGAGGAGCAACACTGCTAGCTGTCTAGAACTATGGGGCACTATTAGAAGGGGAGGATGGGGGGGAAGGGTAAAGGCTTGTATTCAAAATATGCTATAATATAAGGTTAGGTGTGAAGGTATAGAGAAAAGCTTACTCTCACAAATGACCCCCCTCATCCTATTGCTTCATTGTATTTACTCATGGTTAGGCCACAGAGCAAGCCGAGGCGCACTGACTACACGGACTCCCACACCTGGGTGCCCTATGATACAGGACGCCTCAATGGGTGGTGGGGGGAGGGGGGCGGGGGGCAATAGGGGGGTGCTGGGGTGGGAAGGGAGGGGAGGGGGAGGAGACCAAGGGAGGATACACATTCTAGGTGATACATACAGGGTATGGAACAAGATTAATAAACCACAATGGAATAATTTGGCTAGGGTAAGAATAGGGGTCAAAAATCAAGTAACAGTAAAAACCCGAAGTAGCGAAAAGAAGGGGGATGGCTGGATTAAGAATTATATCGTTGAACATCTGTGGCCTTAATGACCTAAAAAAAGAGGCAAACGGTTGCGGTAGGACTGCTAGCTATGGAGGCCAATATAGTCTGCCTACAGTAGACACATAAAGAAGGGGGACAGCAGCGTCTATTCAAAACATTAGGGTACCAATTTATAATTGCTTCCACACAGGTAGGACGAACAAAAGGGGTGGCCATCCTTGCGAAAGGGGGGCCTTCAATTTATAAGATCTATCTCCGATAAGTTTGGAAGATGGGCCATTACGGAATGTCACTACAACAATGAACAAAACATACTGACCGTATGCTCAGTCTATGGGTATGTGGGGGATGACCCAGATATTCTGGTGAGCATCTCTAATGAGCTAGTACACTGGCCTCTACCCCTGATTGTCTGTGGGGATCTCAACCTGCATTTACCAGGAAACTGGTCGCTCGGCCCGAGTTTAAATACCAAGAGAGGAAACCGAAGGTCTTTAGGGCTTTTAAGGATCTCTGCGAGCTACATGGCCTGACTGATGGGTGGCAACTGAGAAACCCCAGGGACCACGGGTACACTTACTTCTCTCACCCACACTCACGTCATGCTCGGCTGGATTACATGCTCATCTCAAACTCAGTAAAGGACATATGCAACGTAAGGAAGCTCCCGAGGGTATTATCAGATCATAACCCACTAGAACTAAATATAGCTTGTAGTAACGGCATTCCCACTCTAAGGACTTGGACTTTTGAAAGAGCTTTCTTAAAAAATGAGGAGTACTGCCGACATCTGGGAGAGTATATACCATTATTCTTAGCAATAAACATGGGCAGCGCACCCATTGAGGTAGTCTGGGATGCGATGAAGGCCGGCATTAGAGGTGAGACTCTTCAGTTCTCAGGACTAATAGAACAGACAAACAACTGCTAGTCACGTTACAACAGAACTTGAGTAGGGCGGAGTCAGACCTGATCATAGCCGCTCAAACAAGACAGCTTGCGGATGAATTAGCGCGAGTAGCAATCGCCAGACACCGGATCTCAGAGATATTTACAGAGAAAGCAATTACCAAAGCTAGTATTTACAAAGAAAGATCGTACAAGCTCAGTGAACAAGTGGGGCATCAGCTAGCAGTCCGTACAAGGGAGGAGACGACAGCCAACATGGTCAAATCTATTAAAGACGTAGATGGTGGGCTGAGAACTGACGCGTCAGCAATGAGAGCGGCATTTCAGAGGGTCTACCAAGAGTTGTATAAAGAGCCAGAGAGGGATCAAGAAGACCTTGAGGAATATTAAGCTCAAGGGCTTGGCGTTTGCCTCGAGCAAGAGGACCAAGACAGTTTGGATTCCCCCCTTAGTTGGGACGAAATATTGCTAGCCATGAATTCCTTGGCAGCTGGCCAAGCAGCAAGGGTGGATGGGATTCCAACTGAGTTCTTTGTGAAATTCTCAGACCAACTTAAAATAATATGATGGAGCTATTTAATTCTATACTCCAGGGCGGGAAGCCACCCCCTTCTTGGTCCACCGATAAGATTATGGTCTTCTTGAAAAAAAACAAGGACCCCCTGGAAATGGGCTCCTACCGTCCTATAACTCTGATTAACGGGGACTCAAAGATCTATTCTAAACTCCCGGCGGGGCGACTGGCACCGATTATACATAAGATCGTCTCAACCCGCCAACACGGGTTTATCCCCGGCAGATCGACAACCGATCATGTACAGAGAGTGATATCTCTATTTGACCATGCTGAGACTACAGGAGATCCTATGGCCCTTTTTCTATTGGACGCGGAAAAAGCGTTTGATAGGGTCTCCTGGAAGTTCTTATGGACAGCTATGCTGAACTGCGGAATCACTAGGGGATTTATTAAGGCCGTCCAAGGACTCTATGTTAACCCAAGTGCTAGAGTTGCGATAAATGGGACTTTATCCGAGAACTTTATCATTACAAGGGGAACCAGACAGGGGTGCCCCTGCTCACCTCTTTTATTTGCAGTTTATATCGATCCTTTTATCCGCAAACTTGCAAGCCATCCTCTTGTACCACCTATTCGGGTGAATAATTATGAATCAAAAATTCTAGCATACGCGGACGATATAGTTCTAGTCACCTCTGATCCTAAAGAGGCTATTAAGATCATTGAGGAAGAGTCACAACGATATGGTAAAACCTCCGGATATAAACTGAACTCAGGGAAAACCCAGATTGTGAACAATGATAAAATACAGATGAGGGATAATATGGTAGTGGATCATGCTGTGTATCTTGGCGTATGTATAAGCTCCAAGGTGGATAATATTGTGAAGTTAAATCTTTTACCACTATTAGGCCGCATTAGAAAAGAACTGATCAGATTGGACAACCTGCATCTTACCATCGGTGGCAGGTGCAATGTGAATAAAATGCTGTTTCTACCTAGGTTCCTATATTTTTTTAGAACAATTTGCCTTGAGTTCTCTCCACAATACTTCAAAACTATTGAAACTATGTTCTCCAGGTTTATTTGGGACTTGCAAAGTCTGCCGGCAGAGCGGAATTCGTCGCCCACCCCTAGTTTTGAGGCAATAATCCATTGGAAATACTCCTAACTAGGCTCTATGTCTGCAATAAGTGTTTTAGAAGAAGTGAGATCCATGGCCTTGTGACTATCAGGTCATTATCTGACTTCTGATGAACCCCACAAAGTGAGTGTGCAGCCACAGGGCAGTAGGGGAGCTGAAGGACAGGAAACTAGGTAAACTTGAATATGAGAAATATAGAAAGGTAGAAATGCCGCATCACCTGAGGATAACTGACACCTCCTCCCGCTCTGCCAAATGCCCATCCAGTCACAAAGTGGCATCCTGGGCCCCAAACGGACAACGTCAAGCCAGATGCCATGTAATGGTAGAAAAGGGGGAAAAAAGAGTAATATGCACAATTCTGCGGCGGGGATATGTCAGGTAAATTATTGGTTGTGATGGATTCTCTAGAAGTACTAAATGACTGATATTGTTGAATATTAAATTTTATGAATCAACGTTCGTTTGCCTTATCTGCGCGTATAATGTAAAGGACGGGCCCCTCTCTCTGTTTTAAAAAAAAGCCCCAGAAGGAGCTGCATCTTACAGAACTTTATTCACTTTATGAAGGACTAAAGACTTGCTTTTTAAAGTTGTCTTTCAGGGCTAGAACCAGGCTCTGTGGGCTGCACTAGTTTCAGGGAGATGGAAAGATGTTATGGCAATAGGAAACCCCCCTCAACTCACAATAATGTTCCAATCTTCCAGGTTAGAGGAAACCAGAAATGCTTGAACCAAGGGAGCTGCTGAAAGTGTCAGAGGTGACTTATGAACAGCGAGGTAAAGACAGGAGTTGGTATTTGAGATGATCTTAAGTGAATAGGAAAGAAACGAGAAGAAGTGTGTGAATGGAGTTACTTTTGTTGTATACTTCATAAAGAGTTACTGGAAATTTTGCAGCCCAGCCTGATCCATCTCTTTTTCTAAAATCTATTGTTGTTTCAATGAAATCTTGACCATATGCGTCTATCTTAAGCTATACCCTTAGCACTTGGGTGCTCCATGAGCGCCCTTACTTTGCTAAGTTACTCTGTGAACAATGGTAAATCACCTTCTTTTCAGACATTAATAAGATATCACCTGATCAACAGAACTTTTAGTTAAATATCAGTGTGTGATGAAATATGCCTTGCTAAGTTTCAAAGGCGGTAAAGAAGAAGGGGAGATTTACTAAGATTTTGCACCGTGTTTGCGTCACAAAAGTGGCACAAAACAGTGCAAAATCTTTTTTTCCTAATTTTCTTTCCAGCAAATAACGTAAAAGTAATGTGAAGCAGCGCATAGCACTGAGTCACATTACTTTGTGCCATGGGGGCCTGGAAAGGGTGGTGCATGGGCGTTCCCGTGCAACCACCCATGGTTTCTCATGCTAAACCCAATTTACCAAATGCAGTAGATTGGGTTTATCATGAGAAAACTGCACCCTTCTAAACTAGGCGCAAGGAAGGAGAAATGCTTTCATTTCTACTTCCTTTTCTGACTATGCATGCGTGCTGCACTGTGCAACATGCATACAAAGCGGGAAAAGCTTTTCCTCATGTCTAGGCATATTATTTCGTATAAGACGTGTGTCTTTCCTGTACAAAACCTATGCTGGACTAACACACACACACCCTAGCGCTCTGGTGCTAAGGCGTGTGAATGGCGCAGGCACGCTCTAATCAATGCTGGTGCAAGGGAAAGGTAAGGTGAGAGCCATATCTTTGAAAAAATGGTGCTCTCCTGCTCCCTCCCTGTCGCGCAACGCAGCACAGCCTCCTGCGGGGGGCTGCGCTGCATTCCATGGAGATTTAGTAAATCTCCCCCAAAATGTCTTTTACAGTCAGTTAAACATTGTGAATTCTCATTCAATTATGTTTCAATTTAGTGATTTTAAATATCTTTACATCCAACAGAAAACAAGCCTTGAATGTATGAAATGACCATCAATAATGAAGCGAATGCTGTAAATCATCAATAATAGCAGAAATAATGAGCTACAGTATTCAGGAAAACATCAGCGTAGTCGGCGACAGAGAACCCTGCACATAAACTGACAGATCCTGGATGAAGCATCAAGGACAGTTCAGTGATTGTAAGAGGCTGAGCTGTGCACCTCCACACAACTAGACGAAGAAATTACCGTAGGAAAATTAAGGCAACAACAATAACAAACCGTCTCCTGTATAAACAAGTGTCAAATACCAACTTTTATCATGGTATCGGTATGATGTGATTACCGCAGTGCTCTGTTTTCTAAAATGATGACAAGCCATCATTCCGTGCTCTAGGAGAATTGTAAACTCTTTCTGGCTAAAGCACAGTAAGCAGAGAAGAGCACAACAGAGCGGAGCCAGACAACTGATGGGTAAAGGAAAGAGGAGTTTGTCTATCTACAATACAACAGACTATCCCAATTTGCACCGGCCAAAAGGAAGATATATCTTTACCCGCAAGCGTGCATAGCCATAATCCAATCTAAAGGCACAATCGCCTACAAAGATACCTTCTACGTATTAGGAGTGTGGCAAATATTTGGTGGCTATTGCATTTTATTGTTAAAACAGAAATCAAACGTGCAAAATACTGCACACATATAAAGTGTGTGAGAAAAACACAAGTGATTTATCAGCCAGGTTGGCCCATCAGGAAATACAATCATGGGATGTAGACACATATATACACGACCCACAGATATTAACCAAGAAAGAAGAATCATACACATGCAGCAAGAGCTTTAGTTTGTCATCACTACTCAAGCTTCATCAGCACACGTACACAGGACAAAAACCATTCAAGTGCAGTGAATGTGTAAAGAGCTGTAGTCACGTATCAAGCCTTCAAAGTCATAAGCGAACTCACACAGGAGAAAAACCATTCAAGTGCAATGAATGTGTAAAGAGCTTTAGTAGATTATCAGAGCTACAAAGTCATCAACGAACACACACAGGTGAAAAAACCATTCAAGAGCACTTAATGTGCAAACTGCTTTAGTCACTTAACAAGCCTTCAAAGACATCAGCAAACACACACAGGGGAAACGCCATTTAAATGCAGTGAATGTGTGAAGAGCTTTAGTCAATTATTAGAGCTACAAAATCATCATCGTACACACACAGGACAAAAACAATTCAAGTGCAGTGAATGTGCAAAGTGCTTTTAGTCAGTTATCACACCTTCAAAGTTATCAGCGAACACACAGGGAAAAAACAATTCAAGTGCTGTGAATGTGCAAATTGCTTTAGTCATTTATCAAGCCTTCAAAGACATCAGCGAACACACACACAGGGGAAACGCCATTTAAATGCAGTGAATGTGTAAAGAGCTTTAGTTGATTATCATACCTACAAAGGCATCAGCGAACACACATGGGGGAAAAACCCTATCATTGTAGTGAATGTGACAGTAGTTTTCGCGAGTCTTCAGCATTAAGGAATCATCAGCAAACTCACACAGGAGAAAAACCATTCAAGTGCAATGAACGTGGAAAGAGCTTTAGACGATTATCAGACCTACAAAGACATCAGCGAACACACATAGGGGAAAAGCCATTTACATGTAGTGAATGCATGAAGTGCTTTAGTCACTTATCAAACCTGCAAAACCATCAGCAAACACACACAGGAGAAAAACCATTCAAGTGCTGTGAATGTGCAGAGTGCTTTAGTCAGTTATCACACCTTCAGAGACATAATCGAATACACACAGGGAAAAAACCATTCAAGTGCACTGAATGCGCAACGTGCTTTAGTCACTTATCAAGCCTTCAAAGACATAATAAAACACACACAGGGGAAAAGCCATTTAACTGCAGTGAATGTGGGAAGAGCTTTAGTCAATTATCAGAGCTACAAAGTCATCAGCGAACACACACAGGGGAAAAACCATTCAAGTGCACTGAATGTGCAAAGTGCTTTAGTAAGTTATCAAGCCTTCGAAGACATCAGCGAACACACACAGGGGAAAAACCATTCAAGTGCACTGAATGTTCAAAGTGCTTTAGTCACTTATCAAGCCTTCAAAGCCATCAGCGAACACACACAGGGGAAAAGCCATTTAAATGCAGTGAATGTGTGAAGAGCTTTAGTCGATTATCAGAGCTACAAAATCATCAGCGAACACACACAGGGGAAAAACCATTCAAGTGCAGTGAATGTGCAAAGTGCTTTAGTCAGTTATCACAACTTCAAAGACATCAGCGAACACACAGAGGGGAAAAACCATTCAAGTGCACTGAATGTGCAAAGTGCTTTAGTAAGTTATCAAGCCTTCAAAGACATCAGCGAACACACACAGGAGAAAAGCCATTCAAGTGCAGTGAATGTGCAAAGTGCTTTAGTCAGTTATCAAACCTTCAAAGTCATCAGCGAACACACACAGGGGAAAAACCATTCAAGTGTACTGAATGTGCAAAGTGCTTTAGTGAATTATCAACCCTCCGAAGACATCAGCGAACACACACAGGGGAAAAGCCATTTAAATGCAGTGAATGTGTGAAGAGCTTTAGTCGATTATCAAACCTACAAAGTCATCAGCGAACACACACAGGGGAAAAACCGTATCATTGTAGTGAATGTGAAAGTAGTTTTTGCGACTCTTCAGCATTAAGGTATCATCAGCGAACTCAAACAGGAGAAAAACCATTCAAGTGCATTCAATGTGGGAAGAGCTTTAGTCAATTATCAAAGGTACAAAGTCATCAGCGAACACACACAGGAGAAAAACCATTCAAGTGCAGTGAATGTGCAAAGTGCTTTAGTCAGTTATCACACCTTCAAAGTCATCAGCGAACACACACGGGGGAAACACAATTCAAATGCAGTGAATGTGCAAAGTTCTTTAGTCATTTATCAAGCCTTCAAAGACATCAGCGAACACACACAGGGGAAAAGCCATTTAAGTGCAGTGAATGTGTGAAGAGCTTTAGTCAGTTATCACACCTTCAAAGTCATCAGCGAACACACACAGGGGAAAAACCCTATCATTGTAGTTTTCGCAACTCTTCAGCATAAAGGTATCATCAGCGAACTCACACAGGAGAAAAACCATTCAAGTGCAATGAATGTGGGAAGAGCTTTAGTCGAATATCTGAGCTACAAAGTCATCAGCGAACACACAGGGGGAAAACATAGAAGGGCACTGAAAGTGTGAAGGCTTTTGTCAATTTTCGATCCCACACAGCCCTCAGTGAATACACTTCTTCATTTAACTCACATGGAAATAATCTTAGAGATGCAGGGACTCTGGAATGAACTTAAGAACATCAAAAATAATATTGACCCATATGAGGACATAGATAAGAGAAGAACAGTGCAGTTATTGTGAGAGGATTGAATTTCGGAAAGAGATACAATTCAAATTATGTGGGACATTGAAATACCAGATGATAGAAGACACGATTAGCAGTAAAGAAGAAAAATAGATAACAGTATGTGCAGAATTTAAAAAGTTTTTTTCCCAGTGATTGTCCACTTCCGTACACATAGCAAAGTGACATGATGTACCAGGATACACAGTGGGAGACAAGCACAATGTGGATTAAAAGAAAAGAAACATTGTTGATTTTTATTTGGTGAAGAAGAGATACAAAGAAAAACATTCAATCGCACCTGACCACACTTCCTGTAAAAGCAACATTGAACAATACTGGGACTAACAACGGTTATTCAGCTAACTTGTAGGATTAGTGATAAAACCTATAAACCCAACCCACCCAAAGTAGGCATGTTGTTAGGGCCCTGGAGATAGAAGCTTCATTGGTAAAATGTATGTATTGCTATTAACAAATGCCACTGCAGTATATGTAATGAACTAAAGCAAAGCACAAGTGTTCAAGAAATAACCTATTTTTAGATATAAAAGAGCATATAACATGTTTTTAAGTAACGTTTGCTGCATCTTTTACACACTGTTATCAGTTGATGGATCAGCTCGTGCCTCGGGCCTTATAACTAAGTATGACCCGTGGCTCCTCTCTGACTTAGCTCTCCCTGTTGATTTTGTTACTTGCCAAACTCTACTTTTTAACAGAATTAAGCCATTGTAAGCAGTAGACACTGTTTGAAAAATGTGGTGAAATAGCGAAATCCCACAACAAAAGCATATATGTGCCAGGACAGTCCGTTGCACTCCGGGCAACTCGCCTTCCACACATGATTGTCCCTTGTCCTCAAATGTTTGAAAGGATTTGTCGTATGAATGCCAGAAGTGGCAGTGATATAAATGAAGCTAACGCTAACAGGAGTGTGTGGGAGATCGAGAGGGGGAGAGATAAAGAGAGTGAGAGAGACAAGGAAAGGAGGAGAAAAAGAGAAATGGAAGGAGGGGGAACAGCACGTTATTTGTACTCACCTAAAAATAGAAGAAGCAGCCGAATACATGTCAATGTGTGACATGACCAGAGAAACGGGCTGAACACCTGTGAATTTATATGTTTATTTTTACTACCTATAGACCCATGTCATGCCAATAAACAGGGCACAAGTAAGGAGGAAAATAGTGTAGAGCCTATTATCATATGTAAATCACAGTGATGTCACATGTAGTGACATCACAAGAAGTGATGTCAGGTCCTTATAATAATTTTCATGTGAAAGGTTGACGGCCTGTTTTAAAAACAAAAAACAAGAAACATAAAATAATGTAAAAATACGTTTTTTCTTTCAGTTTTTATACATCATGTGTTTTTCCCACTATTAGTTTGTAACTAAACTCGGAAATTACTGAAAGTGTAAATATTTTTAAACAGATATGTGGAAGTTGGAAATTACATTTTTAAACAGTTTTCAGAGAATAAATAAAATGTGCTTTTAATTTCCGTTTGTTTCCTGACGTTATTCTTTATCCAGCCCCTAAGCCCCAAAGTGTTTCACATTTACAATGTATTAAGCAATAGAAGGGCTAGTTTTGTCAAGTTCTCTGTTCCTCTCTTTCGCCACTCACACAAACAAACACTCAGAGGCCTGTGGCTGCAGTGCGGGGCACAAAGTAACAATTATTAGTTGCAGGCTAAGGAGCTAGGTGGAACCGAGTCCCATTTCTAGATAATAGTGGGGGGACCCCTTCAAACTGTGGCTACCCCCGACTTGTGCCGTGCTGAAAAAGAAATAGTGAATTTGAGTAATTTATGATGAATTGAAATGAGAGAAAGAAAAGAAGAGAGCGAGGGTCAGGATATATTAAAGAAAATGAAAAAAAAGAGACACAAGACTTTACCCTGTTCTGTGTACAAGCACTTTACGTAAACAAGTTGTGCTGTGCATTGTGAACAGGCTGTCACCCCCTTTGTATGTAAATGAGCTTCTGTGACCAGACACCCCAGGCTCCCATCTCTTCTAGCGCGGACCATAATGTGAGCGCTGTAATGTAATCACAAACTAGGGCTATATTGAGAAACAATCGGCTTCCAGGTCGCACAGCTGTGGGTATGTAGTTCTTTATTAGTTTTTTTTTTTTTAGTTTACTTTAATTTGCAGCAATTCTCCAGGTTACTTTTTCTCAGTATTACGCTTCAGGTCGCTCAAAGCTCTCCATCAGTTAAACGTGAGGTTTGATGTAGGATGTAGGATTTGTTGTTAGTGTTCCTAGAGCATGTCCCAATCCCTTTGTCCTTGATTTGGCGGCATGGGTTTTGTTCACGCACTGGTCTAGGATGGGCCTTCTCAAGGTAGAAGGCGCTGTAATAGGAATAATAAATCAGACATATATGAAATTGTATGTAAACAAATATGTGCCTTTCAGTTATCAGGCACCATCAGACTCACATCTACACATGTAATTGAGCACATGAGTAAAGTGACTCCTCCCTGTATAAATATGTGCCATCAGTAATCAGGCTGATGGTTCCGCTGATGCGCACAGCAAATGAAGTTTCTGGGACTGTACGCATTGGCCTAAATTTAAATTGCTGAAGTTTCACGCAGATTCGCTGATGCGCACAGTTTATAAGGTGTGTGGATATTGTGCACTGTAAGCAGATAACTGAAGTTCACCCTTGAGTAGTAACTAGGTCAAAACATAGTACATACATCATGCAAAATGTCACTGCCCCTCTCTTCTTTTTGACATCTCCAGGAGTTCCTCCACTCTCGTGGCTGAAGTGGAAGAACGTTTTCACACATTATGCGTGTGTCTGTGGCACTTCCTTAATTGCAGAGAGGAAAGCCTCATGGTTAATGCATTGTTTGGGCTCTGAGGGACAAGAATTCTTTGAACACCTTCCTGAACCCTCTGATAGTGACTCTGCCACTCTTACTGAATATGAGATCTGCATCAAAATTTTGTACTTGCACTACTTCCCCAAAGTGAGTACTGGCCTTGAACGATATCACGTCGGGAGAAGAATGCAAAGGCAGGATGAGTTGGTCGAACAGTACATAACTACCTTGCGCAAATTGACTTCCATGTGCAATGTTGGTGCAGCTTTAGAGGCGCTCTTAAGAGATCAGTTTATGTTGGGATGCGCCCTCGACAATACGAGACAAGCCCTGTGGCAAAAAAACACGCCATCACTTCAAGAAGAGCTGACCATAGCCAAAAGTCATGAGCATTCAAAACCATGTGTTCATATTATATGCAAAGACAGTTCAGGTGATAAAAAGGAGAATATTAATGTCAAAGTGCTGGTGGATAGATTTGTTAAACCCAAATCGAGCACCACTTCAAAGCCCTTTAACACAAAGAATTTTAAGGGGAAGTGCTTCAGGTGTGGCAACTCGTTGCATGCGTTGGACGGCCCCCGGCCATCTGACATCACAGTGAGCATGTGCGCAGGATGGCCGGGGGCCGTCCGAACCTCTCCCACTCATTAATATGCCCGCACCGCTGCGAAATTCGCGCCACAGTCAACAGGTTAAAGAATACCCTGGCTGGAAGGCCATGTGCAAAACTGAGAGAAAAGGTCACGTCTCAAAGAGCTGCAGAACGGGCAACGAGCATAAAAAGTCAGGGAAGTTGATCTTTACGAAGAGGAATTGGAAGGAATCAATATTCTCCCAGTCACAGGGAATGCTAGTGATGGCCCTCAGGAGCTAGTTTTGATAAATGATACTCCAGTGAGCATGCTCTTCAACTCTGGGACCAAGGTAAGACTAGTCCCAAAAACATTTTATGTGCGTAATCTGCTGGGCAAGTCACCCTGTTGAAGCCAGAATTTAGACCAATAGGTTAAGGTGGGGTGACTATTGAGTAGCTGGGTTATTTCTGGGGCACGATTGACTTCAAAGGGAGAGTCATCCCTGTAAAAATCTATGTCTTGATGAAAGGAGACCCGCTCATAACGTGATCAACATATTTGCCTTGATCCCAATGAGATCTGTCTGCCTAAAAGAATTATCACCAGTTAGGGTTGTTAGTAATGCTAATCGAGTCTGGATCAAGGGATTCCCTGAGGTCTTTGCTGGTGAACTGGGTTTGTCTCAAAAACTATGTACATTGGATAAAGGTCAAATCTAATGCTGTTCCAAAAATTGTTAAGGTCAGGAATGCACCTCTGTAAGTAAGGGAGAGCATGAAAGTTGAATTAGACAATCTCTTAGCCAAGTGCATCATTCAAGAAGTTGAAGCAATGAAGTGGGTCTCTCCTATTGGTATGGCCCACAAAGCCAATGGGGAGGCTAGGCTCTGTGTCAGCTCGAGGGAGCTCAACAAAACAGATATTGTTAATCATTACCCTTTACCCAACATAACTAAAATGGTGTGTTCTCTTAAAGGGGGCAAGGCATTTTTCTTCCTTGGACTTGACCTCCGCCTATTGGAGTTCTGGACTTTTTGGTTCCGTCCAGAGGTGTCAGGGACAACACCCGAAGACCCCGGAGTTCAACCTGTCTCGGTGCACAAACAAACAGAAACACGGGCTTCTCGATGGTGGCGTCAAAGACCAAAGGTTTATTACTGCAGGGACACAGAAGTCACAGAAACTGCACACGGGCAGTGTCTAGGAGCCTGTTCAATTTGTACAAAGAGGGTTGTTCCTTATATACTAAATATTCTGCTCGGGGCAAATTCTTTACATGTTACCACAGTTCTAAACATTCGTGTCTTAAACAATAAATATTTGGCGTTGCACAGGAATCGTCAACAGTATCTGATGTCAAAACATTACGAATGAGGGGTTCCTACTAGTCCATCATAATCCTATGTCAATTCTTCATTCAAGACCCGGACCGCCTCATCGTAAATTTCGTTACCTCCCCCTAATAAAGGCCCAGAAGGAAAGGAGCAGAGCCAGGTGTGGAAGATAGAAAGACAGGATAAGAGATGTTTGTGGGTCGTAAATGGGCACGGTTACCAGCTTCGGCCGCCTAATCATGATCAGGCCAACGAACACAAGAACCAGTATAGCAGGACTGGCCTCAGGCTGGGGAGGCAGCTCTTGCCGAGTCATGCTGCCACAGCGTTGCTGGCCTAAGGTGCACGTGTCACTCGCAAGGTGAACCGCCGGCTAAAGCCTACGTGTCCTTAAATGAAAAGAGGTCTTTGTGTGTCCATTGACTATGTGAGGGCAAGGAATACAAAATGGCTTCCGTGTTCTAAGATGGATGCCATGGGTAGAACAGAAATGTGTTTGTAACTGGAGTGCTCTTGCTCGTAGCATAGCGAAAACACCAGGATATACTAAATGGATCATTTGCGGTCCACTGATACCAAAATTATGTATTTACGACAATGTTACAAACACGAGTAAAATCGTCACGGAACCTCAGACCCTCCTTTTGCCCTTACATAGGCAATTACTCAGTCTATATCAGAGTCAGAGTCTAATTCTATGCTCATTAGGTCAGTGACATGTTGTTGTATCATCATCCTGTCTCGTGCCTTTTCTCCTAATGCAGGTGGTTTTCTGAAACAGGTTGCAGCACAGAGACTACACAGAGCGGGACCACATTGGATAATAAGACAGCACGAGAACAGAAATACTAGGATGACACCAATGACCATCAGAACCTTCCATCCCCACGCTGATACCAGAGTCCAAAACCACTCCATGAAGGACCAGTTTCCCTTATCTACGTGTATAGAGTCGGAAATCTTGTGTAGCTTAGAGATTGCTTCATAGACTGTTGGAGCATTATTTGGAATAAAGACACAGCAGCTCGATTGGATCATTCTGCATACCCCACCTCGATCTGCAAGTATTACGTCTAGAACCATACGGTTCTGCAACGTCATGAGACGATCCGCCTGAAGTTCAGCTGTTAAGTTACTAAGGGCACCAGCAGTTTCTGTAATAGTAGATTCAACTACCCGTGTTAGTTGACGTAGATTTCTACTATTGGCCATAGGCCCCCAAAACGGAAGGAAACCTTTGAAAAAGTCTCCAGCTTCTTGACCAGCGGTATCTTCCTTGCTGAAGACACCTCTTGCTACTCTGGTTTTGTGATAATCTGAAGAAGCAGTGTATGTCGGAGGTAACAATCGAGCAATATAACATGAACCTGAGAAGTCAGCAGGCAGCCATGTATAAGCTCTGTCCTGACAGATGAAGTAGGTACCCCTAGCAGTCAGAAAGGCAGGGGAGGAGTTAGACGGAAATACGTAAGTCTCAACGCACTCACTCCTCCCTAGCTGAGCTCTCGGATTTCTCCCATTTCCTTGCAAACAGACTTGACCTCGGTGAGGCACGACCCAAACTGAAGTGGAGCTTTTACGCTTGCTTTCTCCCAAACTAAGGCGATACTCTGTAGAGTTCCAACTCAAATACACCCGTAATTCATCTCTAGGGTAAGATGGAGTATTATTGACGTCTTTAATCATATCAATAATTCCCTGGACTAAAGCTTTGTTGGCTGAGTTGTATTTAGTGGACCGTGGTGGACGCGGAGGATAGGTCTCAAGGGCATATGAAAAAATGGTCTGAAAGGCCTGAAATGATCCATTGTAGCTAAAAGGCAAAACTAGATAGGGAATGCCTTTATCCATAGTGTGAGGTATCAAGCCACACACCCAGCAGTCTGTAGTATTAACTACCAGTTGGTGTTGATGCAAGAGCTGTACAAATGTATTGTTAATAAATTCTGAGCGTCGAGCTTGTTCGTGTTCAGGAAATGAGTGAAAAGAATGCATAGAAGAAACCGTAGAAGTAGTAGGATCAAGGGGAGGTACTGTAGTTACTGGCATAAAAATCAAATGTACACCAAAGATGATTCCACCCACCAACGTTATCAAAACAATTAAAAATGTAACTGCACATTGTATTAGAAAGCATTTGCTGTGAAGTATTCTGTACAGTCTATTTCTGCGAACATAAATTACATTTTCTTGTTGCAGCTCAGGAAGCTCCATCTTCTACGACCGTTCGCGACCACTGATGATGTGTACGTAGATGAAAATGCCTCTATCAGCCCTGGGAGTTCCCAGAACTAACAGAAAGATCGACCTTGCGTCTGACCCCCGCAGATTCAACTAGGCACACAGCCACGACCCTACGGCCACCCAGACGGCAAGGCAATTTTAAAACAAAAAGAAACAATACAAAGTATTAGCAAACTTCCTGGCTGGAGGCAATGTATAGCAAATTCAAATTTGAAAATAGGCAGTTTCCTGCTTTATTTGTCCATATTGCGAGAACGTAAGTTGTATCTCAGTTTTGCAGGAGCTGTCTGATCTGGAAACAATGTATTTTCAGCTGACGTTGCAATGTTCACGTTCGCAGATGGCAAATGTTCAGGGTTCAAAAGAGCAGTTTCAGGAGGAGAGTCAGGATTTGGTGAATCCGGGATCAGTTCTGCATCGCTGAAAGGTATGAACCTGGGGATTTGTTCCGTTTCAGAGGCACCGATTCCTTTCTTTACCCAGTTGTCGTAAGGAAGTGGCAGAGGCACACGTTTGGCATGTGTCGTATGGATCCAGTTTTTCCTTCCGGCCACACGAATAGCAGTTCTCGTTGCTAGTAGGACTTGGAAAGGGCCAATGAATCTGGGCTGAAGATTTTTCGTTCTTGCAAAATTTTTGATGACCACCTGATCACCCGGTTTCAGCTGATGGCCTGGACTCTCCGGTGGCTTTGGCAATGCATCGAAAACCTGTTGGTGAATAAGACTCAATTTAGCAGTCAAGTCGAAAAGGTAATCAATTAACATTGGGTATTCCAGCTGCTTGAATTCTTTTGGTCTAGGTACCCCCCAAACATTTGCAGGACGACCAAAAACTATTTCATAAGGACTAAGCCCTACTCTAGAATGTACGGTTGCTCTTGTTGATAGCAAAGCCAACGGCAATGCGTCTGGCCAGGACAAACCCGTGGATGCTTGTATCTTAGCAAGTTTCAGTTTAAGGGTGCCATTGTAACCCTCGACTAAACCCGCGGACTGGGGATGATTCGCACTATGAAACTTCTGTCTAATCCCTAGGCCGGCACACACACTCTGCATAACTTTCCCTACGAACTCACTTCCGTTATCTGACCATACAATCCGTGGCATTCCGTATCTGGGGAAGTATTCTTTGAGAAGAATTTTGGCAGTGGATAAGGCAGTATTGTCCTTTAGCGGGTATGCTTCGATCCATCTGGAGAAAGCACAAACTACCACTAGGACGTATTTCAGGTTATTACAACGATCCATGTGAATGAAGTCTAGCTGGATCACTTCAAAGGGGCAGGAAGGAGGAGCGAAGTGACCTGTAGGTGTGGGGATTCCCTTGCCAGGATTATGCATCAAGCATACCATACAATTTCTCACCACTCTCTCTGCACACTTACTAATCCCATCATTCTTCCAGACCGGAGCCAACATCTTACAAATCCCTTTTGAACTGATGTGCGCTGTTCCATGTGCCATCGTCACTACTGCAAGCACATACGCATCAGGCAACATCCAACACTGTTGTTCTGACAAGTCAATCCAACACCCACTCGAGTCTAATTTACCCGTGCTCTCTCTCCATGCAAGTTTTTCCTCCTCAGTCGCCTCTTTCTGAATTTCCTTCACGCTTTCCACTGAGTCTTCACACATTCCAGATTCAGAAATCCATCTTGCAGACGTTGCAACATACATTCTACTCATCATATTTCTAGCTGTCTGTTTTGCAGTCTCATCGGCAAAAGCATTCCCACGACCAACATCATCCGTGATTGCTTTATGAGCACTGCATTTCACAATCGCAACTTCAGTCGGCAAGGTTAGAGATTCCAACAAGTCATTAACTAGCTGGCCATGTTGAATCTTAGTCCCATGGGACGTAATGAAACCTCTCTCTTTCCACAAACGGCCAAAACTATGGGCCACGCCGAACGCGTACTGACTATCTGTGAACACATTCACTCTCTTTCCCTTAGCTAAAACGCACGCTCTTGTTAGCGCGATCAATTCTGCAGCCTGGGCAGAATTCTGACTCACTCTTGCAGTCTCCACAATCGTACTCAAAGTCGTTACTGCATAAGCAGCAGTCACATCACCATTCTCCAATTTGAAGCAAGACCCATCAACATACATCGTGCCATCTGGATCTGATAACGGAGTGTTTTTTAGATCAATACGTCCTTTTGTTTCTTCCTCAGTTTTGAAATAACAGTCATGTGGTTCGGAATCACTCGACTCTTGGCTAGTCGGCAACAATGTTTCTGGATTCAATACATTGCATCTTTTGATCTGAATATGACTAGCTAACAGTGTCAGTTCATAACCTGATAATCTAGCACTGGTAAGGTGTTGCGTCTTGGTTCGGTTCATAAGTGTATCCACCGCATGAGGAACCATAACCAATAGCATGTTGTTCATTACTAAACCAGCAGATTGTCGAATGGAAGCTGCAGCTGCGGCTGTAGCTCTCAAGCAACTAGGCAACGCTCTAGCTACTGGATCTAATGTTGATGAAAAATACGCACAAGGGCGTTGTTTATCACCAAATTTCTGCGTCAAAACACTCAATGCACAACCTTCTCTCTCGTGCACATAGAGCGTGAATGGCTTACTGTAGTCGGGTGTACCCAATACAGGTGCTGAACACAGTGCATTTCGTAACTCAGAAAAACTCTGCTGACATTCTGCAGACCATGGTACCGGACTCGGAACATTTTTCCCAGTCAAAGCTACCAATGGTTTTGCTAAAAGAGAAAAATTTGGGATCCATTGCCTACAATATGAGGTAATACCTAAAAAGGCACGTACTTCTCTCTGCGTGCTAGGAACATTCATCTGTGTAATTGCTTTTATTCTCTCTGGGGTCAACTTCCTTCCCTCCTTTGACAAGAGATGACCTAGGTAGGTCACTTCTTGGCAGCAGTATTGCATTTTTGAAGGTGACACCTTGTGATTCAAATCTGACAAGTGATGCAATAAAGAAATCGTAGCTGTTTTGCAAGTTTCCTTGTCATCAGCAGCCACCAGAAGATCATCGACATATTGTACTAAAGCAGAACCAAGAGGAAGTACGAAGGAATCTAACTGGCTTTTTAATGCTTGACTGTAAATGGATGGGCTTTCACAATAACCTTGTGGAGCGCGTTTAAACCTAAAGCTTCGTCCTCCTAGAGAGAAACCGAAGATATCTCTGCTTTCTTCGGCTATCGGAATGCTGAAAAAGGCATTTTTCAAGTCGACAACCGAAAACCATGCTGCTGTAGCAGGAATCAACGTTAACAATGCAGTAATGTCTGGTACCACAGGAAACTGTGGAATCACAATTTTATTAACCTCTCTGAGATCAATTACAAACCTATATACTTGAGGTTTTGTAGGGTCAGTTCGTTTCAAAATAGGCAGTACAGGACTATTACAGACATTACCTCTGGTTTCTTCTATAACGTCTTTCTCAATCAGATCATGCACTATCAGTAGGAGCGCACGCTCACCTTCACTAGAGATTCTGTATTGTGGAATTCGTGGAAGTTTGACATTTGCTTTCAAAGTTACTACATAGGGTGGAATTTCCAATAGACCTACATCATTAGGACCAGTCGCCCAAAGAGTATCAGGGAGTGAACGCAGCTCTGGTGGGAGCGCATCCATCGACAAGTACATCGGAGAGATTATTCTTTTACCCAACGTAAGCTGTACTCCTGCTGGAGAACAGTACAATGTCGCGTACAGGCGTTTTAACAAGTCTAAACCAAGCAGATTTTCGTTACAACCTGTCGTCAAAATCAGGGGTGCTTTCAATTGACAGGGTCCAACAGAAATAGACAAAGGACCAGAAACAGGGTTGTGAACAGGGGCGCCCGAAAAACCTACTGAAACGTTTGTTGAGCCAGACAAAGGTGCGCCAGGGAGTTTCGCATGTATGATAGAACTTTTTGCTGCACCAGTATCCAACAGAAACGGTTCGACTATACCTGATGTTGCTACTGCGACATAAGGCCCACTCTGATCTACTGGAACTGATACTACTCCCTCTCTTTGTCCATGGCTGTCCTAGTACTCACTTTGCTGACCTTCCTCACTAGCTTCATAATAGTCTTCAACATGATATTGTGGAGACCTATTCTGTTGGGCAGATTGTCCATTTCGCTGGTCGAAATAATTAGAAGGGCGATCACTCGTCTGCTGAGGCATAGCCCCTCGTCCTCGACCTCTAGAGTTTTGCATAGAACTACCACGACCTCTCTGAGCTGCCGCAGCATTATTTTGTGCCCGAACTGGACACTCATTTTTGTAATGACCTTCCACTTTGCAATAAGCACATTGATTCCATTGGTATTGTGGTCTTTGAAAATTATATTCCGTTCTTTGATATGACCCTTGCTGCATATTAGTCTGATTCGTGCGAGGCGGATAAGCTTGCTGTAAAAGTACTTTAGTTTTTAAATCTTTCGTCTTTTTATCTGATTTTTCCTTCTCCTCTTTATCCCTATTTTCATAGTACTGGGCAGTCGCAAGTATTTGCGCAGTCGTAGAGACAGCCCACGCACTTTCAGAATTCTTTAATTTACCACTAAGTTCTGGCAACAGATTGTGCACAAATTTATCAACAAATAATCTCTGGCCTCCTTCTGTGCTCATATCCTGACCACTATGATCCACGAAAGTCTCCTCGAATCTTGTGAAAAAGTCTGAGACGCTTTCGTCTTTCTTCTGTTTGCACGCGGACAATTTGTCCCAGTTAACGCGCAATGCTGGCATCAGGGTTTTCATTAAATCGATTATTCTACCAGGCAAATTAGCAATTAGGGGTTCTGGTTTGGAACCACCTATTTGTTGACCATCCGCTGCAATTATAGCTGCCCAGTCACCACCTAGGGCAACTGGATGATTCTCTTTACGAATTTTAGCCCAAATTGGTTGCGGTACTACATTACCAAATAGCAGATCTATGTCAGCAAGATTCAATACACAAGCGTCAACTGTTTGAGCCAACTCTTTGTAGTACCCTGCAGGATTTTTACGCGGATCTGGCAAGGCCTGTTTCACTGCTAATACTTCAGCTCGCTTCCATGGAATATGTATCCATACTCTCTGGAATTGGGCCGGAGCGGCTGCAATACCAAGGTTTACATTAGCTTGCACAGCTTCACGCCAAATTGGTGGAACCTCTCTCATTGGGTATTGACGATTTTGTTTCGTACTGCGTTTCCCTAACTCTCTTGGTGAACGAAGGGATGAGTCGGTCCTATAACTTAGAACCAGTTCCATCGCTTCTTTTATATTTTGTCCAACTATCATACCTGCAGCAAACTCTTTCTGAACATTAATTAATTCTTCTAGATTTGATTCAGGGTCATCCTCTTCCAATTCCTCACGTAGAAGGAAACATATTTCATCGAACACATATCGTTGTGTCGGTTCATTCCATTGCATAAATGTATCTAATACATCTTGTACATTATATCTTCCAACTTTCGAAACCCATCTAAGAGCAGTGGAATCTAATATTCCTCTTTCTTCAGTACTGGGAAGCTGACTACGCCTCTGCACAGAGTCAGAGGTAGGAGTCTTAATCAGAGTTTTATAGAAGGGAGATAGAATATTAGAGACAGAATCAGTGATTCTCCGACGAACAGAAAGCGGAGTCATAATATTAGCAGAAGCAGTAAATAGAGTAGCAGTTGGAACAGATAGATTAGGAACAGTAGGAGTAGCAGGAAAAATAGCTTGTGAAGTAGCAGGTGTGAGCGACACAGGCATAGGTAAAGAAGCCGGCAACCCTAGAAGAGGGGTTGTCGATGGAACATTAATATTGACCACAGGAGGTACAGGAACTTGATTCAGGGGAGCGGGAACAGGGACACCAGGTTGTCCAGCAACAGGTAATTGAACATTCGGTATAGGTGGAGCCGTAGCACCCTGTGCATACGGTGGGGGTGATCGTAACAAGTAAGACAACAGGGGATCCTTTTCAGGGTCCTCTACTATCTTAGCCGTACTCGATGGTAAAGCAGGATAGCACTTGTCTATCGCTAAATTACGCTCTCTATCGGCCACCTCCATCGCTTTCTCAGACTCGTTGAGTTGCAGCTGCCTAGCAGACTGTTCTAAAGTCAACTCTTGCTCTTTCTGTTCTTTCTTCAACTTTTTAATTTCTCTCTGTTTAGATTCTTTTCGCCAATAACGGAAAGAATCAAACATTGCCGGCCGGGCTTTCTTTTTAAACAACCTTCTTTCTAGATTATCGAGAACTTCAGGTTCAAAACTACCATGTAGTGGCCAACTAAGGACACCATCTTTCTCTGTGAAGCGGATCCATACCTCGTTATAAGAGATAGGGCCCACACCAAATTTGCAATATAGATCATAAAGGGGAGTTCCAATCGGAGGAACCAAACACGAGTCCTCCAACTGGGAATCACTGTTGCAACTAAAACAAGACAACATACAATTTTTCCGACTTACCATTTTATAATCCGGAACACAAAACAAACAAGACACAAACAGAAAAGATGCGCACTCGAACCAAGAACTTAGGCCTACCAGAACTGACAAATGTATCGATACCTGAACTGAACAGAATGATTATCGTAACCAGAATAACCAGTGATAATCTTACAGAACTGAACTGAACTGAGAACTAAAAGGATTATCCAAACAGGAGCAACCCTCACAAAATACTTAACTGAGGTACTGAAGACGTCCTTAATTGCAGAGAGGAAAGCCTCATGGTTAATGCATTGTTTGGGCTCTGAGGGACAAGAATTCTTTGAACACCTTCCTGAACCCTCTGATAGTGACTCTGCCACTCTTACTGAATATGAGATCTGCATCAAAATTTTGTACTTGCACTACTTCCCCAAAGTGAGTACTGGCCTTGAACGATATCACGTCGGGAGAAGAATGCAAAGGCAGGATGAGTTGGTCGAACAGTACATAACTACCTTGCGCAAATTGACTTCCATGTGCAATGTTGGTGCAGCTTTAGAGGCGCTCTTAAGAGATCAGTTTATGTTGGGATGCGCCCTCGACAATACGAGACAAGCCCTGTGGCAAAAAAACACGCCATCACTTCAAGAAGTGCTGACCATAGCCAAAAGTCATGAGCATTCAAAACCATGTGTTCATATTATATGCAAAGACAGTTCAGGTGATAAAAAGGAGAATATTAATGTCAAAGTG
Organism: Lissotriton helveticus; assembly: GCF_964261635.1. Lineage (NCBI taxonomy): Eukaryota > Metazoa > Chordata > Amphibia > Caudata > Salamandridae > Lissotriton > Lissotriton helveticus. The sequence goes on along the minus strand of NW_027611651.1, from coordinate 2,126,796 downwards.
CTGGTGGATAGATTTGTTAAACCCAAATCGAGCACCACTTCAAAGCCCTTTAACACAAAGAATTTTAAGGGGAAGTGCTTCAGGTGTGGCAACTCGTTGCATGCGTTGGACGGCCCCCGGCCATCTGACATCACAGTGAGCATGTGCGCAGGATGGCCGGGGGCCGTCCGAACCTCTCCCACTCATTAATGTGCCCGCACCGCTGCGAAATTCGCGCCACAGTCAACAGGTTAAAGAATACCCTGGCTGGAAGGCCATGTGCAAAACTGAGAGAAAAGGTCACGTCTCAAAGAGCTGCAGAACGGGCAACGAGCATAAAAAGTCAGGGAAGTTGATCTTTACGAAGAGGAATTGGAAGGAATCAATATTCTCCCAGTCACAGGGAATGCTAGTGATGGCCCTCAGGAGCTAGTTTTGATAAATGATACTCCAGTGAGCATGCTCTTCAACTCTGGGACCAAGGTAAGACTAGTCCCAAAAACATTTTATGTGCGTAATCTGCTGGGCAAGTCACCCTGTTGAAGCCAGAATTTAGACCAATAGGTTAAGGTGGGGTGACTATTGAGTAGCTGGGTTATTTCTGGGGCACGATTGACTTCAAAGGGAGAGTCATCCCTGTAAAAATCTATGTCTTGATGAAAGGAGACCCGCTCATAACGTGATCAACATATTTGCCTTGATCCCAATGAGATCTGTCTGCCTAAAAGAATTATCACCAGTTAGGGTTGTTAGTAATGCTAATCGAGTCTGGATCAAGGGATTCCCTGAGGTCTTTGCTGGTGAACTGGGTTTGTCTCAAAAACTATGTACATTGGATAAAGGTCAAATCTAATGCTGTTCCAAAAATTGTTAAGGTCAGGAATGCACCTCTGTAAGTAAGGGAGAGCATGAAAGTTGAATTAGACAATCTCTTAGCCAAGTGCATCATTCAAGAAGTTGAAGCAATGAAGTGGGTCTCTCCTATTGGTATGGCCCACAAAGCCAATGGGGAGGCTAGGCTCTGTGTCAGCTCGAGGGAGCTCAACAAAACAGATATTGTTAATCATTACCCTTTACCCAACATAACTAAAATGGTGTGTTCTCTTAAAGGGGGCAAGGCATTTTTCTTCCTTGGACTTGACCTCCGCCTATTGGAGTTCTGGACTTTTTGGTTCCGTCCAGAGGTGTCAGGGACAACACCCGAAGACCCCGGAGTTCAACCTGTCTCGGTGCACAAACAAACAGAAACACGGGCTTCTCGATGGTGGCGTCAAAGACCAAAGGTTTATTACTGCAGGGACACAGAAGTCACAGAAACTGCACACGGGCAGTGTCTAGGAGCCTGTTCAATTTGTACAAAGAGGGTTGTTCCTTATATACTAAATATTCTGCTCGGGGCAAATTCTTTACATGTTACCACAGTTCTAAACATTCGTGTCTTAAACAATAAATATTTGGCGTTGCACAGGAATCGTCAACAGTATCTGATGTCAAAACATTACGAATGAGGGGTTCCTACTAGTCCATCATAATCCTATGTCAATTCTTCATTCAAGACCCGGACCGCCTCATCGTAAATTTCGTTACCTCCCCCTAATAAAGGCCCAGAAGGAAAGGAGCAGAGCCAGGTGTGGAAGATAGAAAGACAGGATAAGAGATGTTTGTGGGTCGTAAATGGGCACGGTTACCAGCTTCGGCCGCCTAATCATGATCAGGCCAACGAACACAAGAACCAGTATAGCAGGACTGGCCTCAGGCTGGGGAGGCAGCTCTTGCCGAGTCATGCTGCCACAGCGTTGCTGGCCTAAGGTGCACGTGTCACTCGCAAGGTGAACCGCCGGCTAAAGCCTACGTGTCCTTAAATGAAAAGAGGTCTTTGTGTGTCCATTGACTATGTGAGGGCAAGGAATACAAAATGGCTTCCGTGTTCTAAGATGGATGCCATGGGTAGAACAGAAATGTGTTTGTAACTGGAGTGCTCTTGCTCGTAGCATAGCGAAAACACCAGGATATACTAAATGGATCATTTGCGGTCCACTGATACCAAAATTATGTATTTACGACAATGTTACAAACACGAGTAAAATCGTCACGGAACCTCACTATCACCAGGCCAGCCTTCACTCCTCTTCAGTACATTCAGAATATTCACTCCTCTTCCCAGTACCTTACCTCCTGTGTAACACCCTTTGGTATCTTTAGATTTCTAAGAATGCCTTTTAGACTAATTTCTGCAGCCTAATATTTTCAGAGGGCGATGAAGGGCATTCTTGGAGGCCTTCAGGGTGTCAAGGTATACCCATATGATGTCCTCATCTTTGGTGTGGATTTTGAGGAGCATAATGGGAGGCTGAGGTCAGTATTGAAAAAGTTACGCAATGCTGACCTTACCCGTAGGGCTGAGCAGTGCAAATTTGGTGTCAAAGAAATAGAGTACTGAGGGCATTTTCTGTCCGCTGCAGGCATCAAACCCAAAGACTCATTGGTAAACGCCCTTTGTAATTTATGCACCCCTTTGAACAAAGATGAGTTTGTAAAGTTTCTGGGCATAGCTGAATTTTATCACAAGTTCGTTCCGAACTTTGCAGGGAAAAGTACTTTTTTTGAGGTGTCTCCTCTAGAAGGGAAGCACATTTGTTTGGTCCAAGTGCTGTGAGGAAGAGTTTAAGTGCATTAAGAAACATCTGAATGAAACACCTTTTCTAGGAAGTTTTGACCTCACAAAGGTATCTTATCTCATGACTGATGCCTGCTTGAAGGGGTTAGGAGCATTTCTTTTGCAGAAGGCTGATGGGGAGGTTAAAACAATTCTTTTCATCTCTAGGCCATTGAGGGGAGCTGAATGCAACTGTTCTGTTGTAGAGAAAGAAGCTCTGGGTGTTTTCTGGGCGGTGCTCAAGCTGAGAAAGGATTTATGGGGGAAAAGGGTCAGAATTCTTACTGACCACAAACCTCTTAGGGAGGTCTTCTACAAGAAAGGCATTGACTTTGTCTCTCATAGGATACAGAAGTGGGCTGTGGGTCTACAGTTCTGGCAGACTGTCTGTCAAGACTCGGGGTGAGGAGGGGGAAACAACAGATGATGTTGAGTGGTTTAGAGGTGAAGAACTGGAGGAAGAAATTAATGTGTGTGTGATTAGTGAAGGGTTGATTTCCGAGAGAGAGTGGAGGGAACATCACCGATTTAGACTTGCGGAAAGTCCTAACCATGGTCACATGTGCGGGCGTGGCTATACAGTGAACGGGATGGCCGCACGGAGCTGAAGCTCTCCCGGCCTTGACAATCCATTGACCATATCGCGGCTTCATATGCGGCACAAACTCCCTTAATCAATGGCTGAATGATTTGTGCCCGCAAGGAGGACACTGCTGCGGCGTGAAATGCAGCCCTACAGCAACTAAACTACCGTGATCCGTCCTGCTCCTGGCTGGAGCGTCCAAACAAAATGGCGGCGGCGCTGACTTCTGCAAGAGCGAAGCCCGTAGCGGAGTGAAGAGGCAGCCCAGGAATGTAACAGGGGCGGTGCGGTAAGTGAGGGGTGTACCTCGGCGCGGCCAGAGCTCTCCCACCAGCACAGCATGCGCTGCATGGTACGGGGGGTCCGTTTGGCCTCCTGCGTTGCACACACATTGAGCCCCGGGGGCCGCGGGAGCCAATAGCCAGATAGATCCTTCACGCTGGGCTCTGACATCGGCCCTAAACATGACACCCTGCGGCTCACCCGAGGGCGGAAATACCACGGAGCTCCGGCGCCTGAGTGCACTCGCAGCCCCCCTCCCATATACTGCCCCCCTCGGTATTAGCAGCACTTTCTGCTGCGTGCCTCCCGCTGAAATGACTCCACTCATTTAAAGTACTGGCACCCTATCCAACACGGGACCCGCTTAGCTGCATCACTACTTGTGCTTGCTTTATGCCCCGCCAGCGACTGTCTAGACTGCCATTCAGTGGGCGCTCTCATCCTTTGCTGCATAGACTGTGGGGTATTTTGCATGCTCTCCTGGCGTCTGGTTTGCCACGATCCTGGACTTTGCTGTGCTTCCCTCACGCTTGAAACTGCGACTAGGTGGTCCTACACACTGCTTGTTTTATAAGGTCCACCTCGCAGCGCCGCATCAACCTCCCCATTTGCTCGCTATATTCTCGCCATCTCATTTGCTTCTTCCAGTTCAGACGCGGCATGGGCCGCAAAGACCCTAAGCAACGAGTTCTTCCCTTTGAAAAACTTGTGGCACACTCCCGCGACCAGCAAAAAACACACAAGATGATGGACGGAATGTTGCACAATGGCAAAACATTCACCCCCAGTCACAGATCTGGGTTTAATCCATTGTTATTTTGCTCACCACGCCACCCCAGTTCAGACATGGCCATACTCCCGCGACCAGCCTAGCGACATGGTGGAAGGTGGGCAACCCCCGTCTACCTCGATGGATGACGCTAACCAGTTGAATCCATTACTGATGGAAATGAGGGTGGAATTCAAGGCGCTGGATGCCCGCTTTGACTCCTTGGACAAACACATAGCAGACCTGGGCTCAAAGGTCCAGGTGCATGATCAACGTCTTGATGTAGTTGAGTCCCGCACATCTGACCTGGAGGATGGAATGGCGCAATCAGTCAAGAGGGTAGACCGCATGGAAAGTAGGTTGCGACAAAAAACGAGGATTTGGAAGTGCGCAGCCGGCGTAACAACATCCGCCTAGTGGGTGTGCCTGAATCCACAACGTCTGGGCACATGGATAATCTGGTAGAGACGATACTAACCAACCTTTTTGGAAAGAGGCCTTCACCTCTGGCTTTGTGGTGGAACGTGCTCATAGATCACTGGGCCCCTGCCCCAACCCGGGCTGCTCACCTAGACCCATAATTGCGTGAATAATGAACTTCAGAGATAGGGATACAGCACTGCGACTGGCACGCGAGCAGGGCGAACTCTCTTGGCAGGGCACCAAATTATCTCTATACCCGGATTTCTCTGCTCTGGTTCAGGATGCGAGGAGGAAATATCTTGGTGTAAAAGCAGCACTCAGAAACCTAGGGTTGAAGTATGGTATGCTGTACCCTGCCAGGCTGCGGGTGGAGGTGAACGGACATGCCCGAATCTTTGAAAATCCCACAGAAGTACAGGACTTTTGTCGCAAATATAAATTCAATCAAAAGCGTCCTACAGAGACAGCCACTACTTCTCCCCCGCACAGAGGCTCAGCTGTCGGCGTGGATTTATTCTCGAATTCTGGTCATGGCTGACGGATGGTCACTTGACTCCTTTCACTATGCCGCTTATTTGATAATTTTTTGTGAAAGCTGGGATTTATCATATTGGTCATAATGTTTGTTAAGGTTGCTGGGCCGTTGGATAGCGAACGCCCCCCTACTTTGGTGTACACCTAGAGATAGTATTGGTGACGATAGACTGTACCACACTGTTTGACATTCACTCTTTTTAGGATGCTAGTGGTACTATTGCTTGTTTTGGTAAAGTTGGTATTGCCTCTCTGGATGGGCGGGAAGGCTGGGTCGGGGTGGCTGGAGGGGTTTTGTTCGTATTGCTCTGCACTGAATCTAAGTTATATTTGTTTGCAGCCACGGCAAATGGGTACGACTCTTGGTTAATCTTTACTCCTCAGATTATCACCAAAGGATGGCACAGTTAGGTTACAATGATGGCCCGTCAGGCATCACACTGGCTACATGGAATGTCAGGGGCTTAAACAATACTCGCAAAAGGCGCCAGGTTGTCCATTTTTTACTTAGGCAAGGAGTTGATGTGGCCTTCCTTCAGGAGACACACCTTCCTACCAGCGACCAGTTCCGTTTTGCGTCCTCCTGGGGTCTGAACAGATTTTTTGCAAATTACAGCAATTACACCAGGGGTACGGCCATCATTATACATAAACGTCTCCCCTTAAAGTGTCACTCGGTAACCTATGACGACGAAGGCACATATGTCATAGTGGTAGGCACGATGTTGAACCACAAGCTGGCATTGGTGTGTGTATATGAGCCTAACACTGATTCTCCCGATTTTTATTATACATTACTCTCTAAATTTCTGCAGCTAGGCTCTGTGACCCTTCTCCTAGGGGGCGATTTCAATTTTGCCCTACACCCGCCCTCAGATAGTACTTCAACTGCCCCTGACCCCAACCTCGAGCACGTATTGCTTTACAATACTTATGTGAACACTTCTCTCTCCTGGACATAGGCCGTGCTCGAGATCCGTGTTATACTACATACACCCATCACACCAGTCTACATGACACGTGGACAAGACTTGACTATTGGTTAGCCTCACCAGAAATCTCCCGCTGGTTTCGTGAGCTACAAACACTACCAAGAACACATTCTGATCACTCCCTGGTGCTGACGTCCCTGAGAGTACCACGTACAGAGGGTTTTGAGAGACAGTGGAGGTTCCCAAGCCGTGCCCTAGATGACGAGGTATTTAGACAAGAAATCCAGGAAGCGATTGAGGATTATTTTGAAATCAACACAGGGTCGGTGGACACGGAGGCAATGTTATGGGAGGGATTCAAGGCCTATATGAGGGGGGTATGCATGTCTAAAAGCTCTGGAGTGCTGCACGATATACGTGGCACACTTGCACGAGTGGAGAGGGAGCTTGGTGTCCTGGACACTGAACATGTGGTGTCAGCCGAGTCACAGTGGAAAGCGGGCAGCCCTGCTCCTGGAATACATGGAGACTGCTGAGACGGAAATCCTGTACATGGGGAAATACCATAATGCTAAGATGTATGGGGAAAGGGACCGCCCTGGTAGGATATTAGCACAAATGATAAGACCCCCCTACGCAAAAGCTTATATAACGGAACTAAAATAATCGACGGGACAGCGAACCACAGACCCATTGGACATCCAAAGGGAGTTTCTCTCTTATTTTAAGATGCTGTATTCCACCAAACTGGGACGTAACCGCACTGCCCAGGAGGCCTACCTCGCTGAGGTTGCATTAGTATACCTTGAAAAGTTTATGCAGGACTTTGTGGCAGTACCCATCATGGCAGAAAACCTAGATGAAGTCATAACATCCCTGAACTCATCCACCGCACCCGGGCTTGATGGGTTCACAGGGGAATTTTACAAAGCCTACAAGGATCGACTGATCCCTCGCCTCCTGGATATGTATGCCGAATCATTGGAGAAACAGGTTCTCCCTCCCACTCTACGTGAAGCATTTATTATCCTTCTCCCCAAACCCGGGAAAGACTCCATGCTATGCGGCTCCTACCGCCCCTTGTCCCTCCTTAACCTGGATTATAAAGTTCTTCCCAAGGCATGCCGCCTCTCCCTCCTGATGGAATCCACTGTCTCGCCGGCCCAATCAGGATTCATACCGCATCGATCCACAGCCTCCGCACCTTATTTAATACCCGGCACAGAATTAATCCAGACACTCCCACTGCAGCTATCCTGCTTGACACTGAAAAAGCTTTTTGTCTACCTGGAATGGCCCTTTTTTCTGTTTATAATACAAAGAATGGGTATGCCACATGGCTTTATTGCTACAGCGGCTATATTATACACCCGACCCACTGCTAGACTCCGGCTCAATGGCACTCTATTGGAGCCCTTCCTGCTGTCCCGTGGCACATGGCAGAGATGCCCGTTGTCACCCTTGTTGTTTATACTAGCAATGGACCCACTAATAAGACACCTGAAGGAGAAGCTTCTACATAGGGGCTTACAGTTTCGCACAGGCCCGTTATTGGTCTCTTTATATGCGGATGACACGATCCTGTAAGTTCGTGACCCCAGACCAACTTAGGCCCACTTATAAGAGAAATTCTTTACTTTGGTAACTTCTCTGGTATGGGGATGAATTGGCATACATCAGTCATTTTTCCCCTCACAAGCAGCACTGCCCAATGGGAACTGGAATTTCCGCTGGAGTGGTGCTCTGATTCAGTGAAGTATCTGGGGATACACATTCATCTTGAGATGGACCAAAGTATTCGCCACAATTATGGCAGGCGATCTCTAAACCTGAGACGCAAATAGACCATTGGCGGAAACTCCCTCTCTCCATGGCGGGGGGAGTGGCTCTTATTAAAATGATTGTGCTCCGAAGTTTTTGTATTTGTTTCATAATATCCCAGTACCGCTTACGAATACATGTTTTAATACTCTTCGCACTCAGCTGATTAGACTAATCTGGGGCAATAAGACACCCAGAGTGCGAAGGTAGGTAATGCCACTCTCATGCGACAGAGGAGGGTATGGCATTCCAGATCTGCAACTGTACTGTCTGGTGGCACAGTGCAGTTTTGCCCGGCCATGTTATCACCCAGACACCAGGATCACGTAACTGAGGCCAGAGTCAGATTTTGTTCTGCCGGATTCCCTGGCTGTGGTTCTGCTCTTTGGTATTCCGTGAGATCCCAGGGACATTCAACCAGTCTCCGCAACAAGTTGGGCTTGGGCTAGGCTGGGCCGTCTTACTAACACCCAGACGGTTTACTCCTCTGACTTACCACTCCCTAATGCAAAATGGCTGCCCATAACAGGCGAAAAGTTGGTACAGAAGACTTGTGCAAAATGTAATATTGTCAAAATGGGCGACCTGTTCCCTGCAGGCCATATATTTGACCCAGAAGACGTGTCCTCGTTTCCAGACATGACATTCATGGACAGATTTGTTCTGGCTAGGTTCCGGTCTACACTGCGAGCTCAGTTCCCAGACTACCCGCTGGAGCCTCCGTCCTTCCTGCTACTCACATTGGTGATAGGTAGTAGCAGGGGGTCCATTTGATATCCCAACTTTACAGAGCATACGCTGACTTAATCACACTAGACGATAGCAGGGTGCGTAGTGCTTGGGAAGCTGACTTGGGCAACTCAATATTTGACGAGCAGTGGACGAGTAGTGGACAGCTTGTTGCAAAGTGATGAAGGCAATTTCTTTAAATATCAGACACAAGCAGATCCATTTCAAGTTTCTATGCATTAAATAGCAGACACAAACTGATCCATTTCAGGTTTCTACGCAGAATATATGTTACACCGGCCAGAGCACACAGGATAGACCCCGCTAGATTTCATCATTGCCAGCTGTGCCGATTCCTTCAGGCAGACTTCGCACATTTATCCTGGACGTGCCCACGCATACACACTTTTTGGGTGGAATGTACACCATACATTGAGCGAGATAATAAAGGTGCCTATAAACCCCCTGCCGGAGATCTCACTCCTGGGATACGTGGTCCAACTCCCTCTTAAAGTTCGCAGATTTTCTGCCATCGCTCTACTTTTGGCCAAAAGGGAGGTAGCAATACACTGGGGCGGCAAAGGGCTCCAACAAAAAAGGGACGGATCCAAAGCTTAGCTTCCTGTTCTAGGAGAAGTAATCAGTATGCTAGCACAATCCCTCCCTCCTCTCGGCCTAGAGATATCTGGGGCCCCTTTATGGCCTTCCTAATGGCACAACAGCAAGATCCCCCCACACAGCAGGAACAGGGCATCGTGCCAACCGGGGTGGGCTAGGCCGACACCCACACTGGACTAACACCCCAGAGTATATAGCATCCACCTCCGGTGGCCTGGGTCTATTCTCATTTTGACAGTAAGCTACTGGGTGGAGGGAGTCGATGGGCTTACAGATGAGCATATTACACTATCGCTCAAGAGGGGCCTTAAATGCACTGTAAGTATACTGCATCATATATTACATCGCCTACTGTGTATCGAAAGTAACTAATATTGAAATGCCTCGTGATTGTACCCGAGATGTCCTTTCTTTAAAATCAGTGCCTTGCTTTGTCTTACTAAAATGCTAAATAAATAAAAACCATGGTCACAGATGGTTGGTGTGAGAAGAAGGACTGTGAAGAGGTCCTGACGTGTGCTTTCTTCAATAAAGTTGTACAGCAATCCACATAGACCAGGAGTCTTCAATCTTTGAGTAGATTAATTATAGTTAACACGATACACAGCTCTACAAGTATAGAGGGCACAAGGTGGTAGCTCCAACTGCCTGTGAAGCAATTCCAGTGCCTGGCCCAAACATTCTAACCAAGTAATACATGAAATACATTGACAAGTACAAAGTAACATTCCAATATTTTTATATAAAGAAAGTGCACCACATATCTCCCTCCTTTCGATAAAAATAGAAAATAGTGCACTTAACAAAACAGTGAACAGAATGCTTACTGAACATACCTACTAGCAGGGCCGGACTGGGAACTGAAAGCAGCCCTGGCAAATTTTGGTAGACCAGCCCCCATCTGACGCGTTGCGAGCAAGCGCAGCGAGCGAGCCTGACCACTACTAGAGGGGTTTGGGGGGAGTCTCCCCCAAGAAAATTTTGTAAAAAGACAGACCTACACTGTTTTTGAGTAGCGCTATAAAACAAATTAAATGCATGTGAGGGTGGCTATGCAGAGAAGACGGGCACTGAACTTGACACCTCTCTGTGCCTCTGTAGTGGGTGCTCAAAGCCAGAGGCTCCCTGCTGAGAGTGGCGCCTTTACACAAAGACGGTGGCTCAACTGCAGCCTGGCAAAGACATTTGAACGGAGAACCAACCAGAACCAGTTCTGCAGCACATACCATTTAGAAATATTTATCGCTTAGAATAAAAGATAATAAATGCCTTTAAGTTCAAAGTGCGAAGGGGCATTCATGTCACGTTATATTTTGAGCGTATCTGATGCACATTAACGCAACCTCACACCAAGGACAGTCACTATTATCCAATGGAAAACATATCTGCAGTTCCACGTCTCCCCAACATTACTAAGTAAATGTAGTTCTAGAAACTTTTTTTATTGTTAGACTGCAGACATACTTAAAAACACAGTCTAGCTAAAACTTAGCTAACAGCAAGTGTATTTGAAAGGGAGGCTGCTTTCTCCTTGCCACAAAGCTGTGAAAATGTACTGATCGCAGCCCACAAGTCGAAGCTGCTTGCAAAGCTTAGGCAGATGCCACTGTACTTTTTTTTATACCCGTCATGTCTATCAGTTAACCCATTCCTTAAGACATGGATTTCCGATCATTTCTATTGCAAGCAGGTCATCGAACTATGTCACAGACCGAATTTCATTTAGTTTGCCCCCAGGGATGCACTCAGTGGACCAGCAGAGCTGACCAGCAGTACCCACCCACCTCGAGTCATAGCCAGGCCTAGACTAGAGCCAGGCTGAGCCTGAGGCCAGACACCAACTCGCTCCGCCCCTGCTCACAACAAATACCACTGTGCTGCGGAACCAGGCAGTGGCCGATTATGTCATCAGTGATGTCATCTATTATGTAATTAGGGTAAATTTATGACTTGAAAACAATTACATTATTGATGGGTTCATTTGTGCCGAGATGCCTCAGTGAGTCAAACGGCACCTACCGAGTTCGATGTCTAGCTGTCAGTCAAGGAGGCAAATGCCAGCTGGGCTACCTTCATCGTACACTATTCTCAGGTTGATAGGATGGGTAACATTTTATAATGTAACATTATCTCCTGGTATCCAGCACCTATAAACAGGAGGACGTCATCCTCGAGTGTAATATAAGACCAATATTATTATGATCTTCTCATTTAAGCAAGGCCATTTTACAAGGACATGTTAGTATAATTATCTGAAATGTGGCATTTATTGACTGGTGATCTTCTATATTGAAACATTTATGCCCCCATCACTCGGCCTTATTACGCAGTTGTCTTTAGAAAAGAGCTGCTAACCTGTCCGTTTTCATCTCTATTTAGCACAAACGAAAACCAATTTAAATCTCATGTTTGAAAAACATATTGTAAAATACCGCCCAAAGACTTTAAAATACGTACGCATCCTTGTGAAAATCCAATTGCTAATAATAAACTGATGCTGGAAACATGATGTTTACAGCTGTTGTATGGATACAAACATTCATAACACTGGCAATGCCTAAACATCTGCTGAGAGGTTCTATGTCTGACAGTTGTATTAGAAAGCAGCGCTTTCCTGGGTCAGAAGAAATACCAACTTACAAATTTAAGAAGGCTCAGTTTTACAAAGCAATGCACAAACGATCTAGTTATGCTATTGACATTCTTTGGATCCAAATGCCTTTTCATCGGAGATCACAGACAAACCTCACGATTTTAGAAAGCAGCTAAAAACATGGCTGTTTTTATCGACCCTGTAATATACACTTGTATTGTCCTATGATCGTTTCTCCAGTAGGCAAGAAGTGCAGAGCTAGCACCAAGACACTTTATGGTATAATCCACACTTTAAAAATATAAATTAAATCTAATCCATACCAAAACTGCACTCAGGGGCATTACGAAGAAAGGCAGCACAGGCACCTAAAGGTGGCTTTTCAGTGCATGAATCGGTGCCACCCAGAGGCGCAGCTATCAGTGGTGTCGAGGATGGAGAGGTGCGGGCCTACTTACCCTGGATTATTGTTGGAATTTACTACACAACAAGTGGTCAGAGGCCCATTTTGCTTGTTTGCTCTAGGGCCCTCTTGTTTGTCACTATAGCTTGTCGCCAAGCACATTGCCGTTTGTAAGGCCTGTGCTGGGGTAAGTTGAAAGGCGTTCTTCTTTTTTTTATTATTATTTTTTTTATTTTATTGAGCAAATTTTTAGAGTGATCAACAGTACACCGATTGACTAATCATGGCGTCATATACAATGTACATCATTAATTAAGGCATTCGGGCATTTCGACAAAGTGCGGACGTACCAGAAAATACACTTATTCATATAATCCTAGCAACCATGTTATTCGATTTTTTTAGGATAGTGCAATACATTGATATGTTTTTGGATATGAACGGTCGCCTACTTGATAGTCCGTTCACGAGATGCCTGCCTCAGGGGACCTTCCCATGTGGTGTACGTATTTTGGGTAGATTTGCCGCAGCCAGGATTAAAGCAAAAATTATTTTATCTCATCTCGAAAGACTGAAAACAGGATTATGAAACGAACTGGCAAAACAAGTCATGTTTACTTTAAAATGTTGTATTTTAAAATCATGTCTTTCAGGCCTTCGGTTAATTTTTTTTAATGTGGGCTGTATTGTCTAATAAAGCATGTGCTACATTCATATGTTTGCAGATACCACTGGTCAAACTCTCGGAATGTTGTGTTAAACCCACGTCTGTTAAACAGCAAGGCTTGTTTGTAGGGAAATAAAAGAGCCCTGGGAACACACACCGTGGCCTCAGCTGACACCGATGAGCATATGTGTGGCTTAGTGAGCGCCCACGGTCACAGGGGTCACCTCCACCTGTTTGCCACTGTGCATTGACACTGCGATCGCCTGACCTCTGTGCCACTTCTAACATCTGAAAGGCACTTAGCAAGGATGACTAGGGAACGCGAAAGTGGCGAGGCGCTATCAGATGAGTTAATCGCCTCCCATCACACCTGTTCTGGCAACTGTAATAACGGATTGTCTTGTCTCTGCAGCTTGACTTGTGACCGGAGAGTGCTACTTTCTGCCACGCAGAGGTCAGCTTGGTGACAGAGCGTCCCGCTTGTGTGTCATTCCTATTTGTTGCAAAGGCGATTTTTACCATCATGATGATCTGATTCATGGGTGGCACTGTCAGGGGGCATTGTGACCGGGCCAGAATTAAAAGCAGAAGGGGCCTAAGGCCCCTTTGGCTTTTAATTCTGGCCCGGTCGCAATGCCCCCAGACTGTGCCACCCATGAATCAGATCATCGGATCAGGATTGCATGCAATTTAAACGACTGTAAATAGACTCACCTGCGGGCGGCAGACAGGAGGAATTAAACCATGAGGTGCCTCTCTTTCCTACTCATCTCTATGGTGCATGAGCATCACCAGGCAGCAGACCCCGCCCCCACCCCCTAAGGCTGAACTAACAGTAAAACCTCGGCGTGCAGACGCGGAGACATTTGCGCACTGCACGTGTCTACGTCATGCTCAGGGGTTTAAAAAAAATAAGAATTACAATGATCATAGTCAGGCCTGATCATAGTAGCCTGCCTAAATGAAATTGAAATTGGCGGCAGCCGCAGGGTCACTGCTCACGTCATGGACACAGACGGAGCACCAGCATTAATATATGCAGAGAGAATCATTGTGCTCAGGGCTAGTTGTGCTCACGGTCGGTCCCACGCTGCCAAATCAGCCCCAGCCACAAAACTGGCCCCCTATCATGAAAACCGCCCCCCACCCCATCCAGCCTACCGGGGGATTGTCCGGTGGCCAAAATTACCAGTCCGGCCCTGCCTACTAGGAATCCTCTTAACTCTTGAACTCCTTCTGACATCAGGAAAACTGTGACCAATATTTACAACTGTATTATGAGCAGGATTGATTCTGGCCAAGCGAACAAAATCCCACTTTTGACCATTTTCTAACTTTGCACTGTTGCCTTTAAATGTGACTATACGTGCAGGATCCCTGAATTTTGATTTACCCTTTTGTAGCATCAAAGGATCCTTGACACGAACAAGATCACCAACAACACATTTGACTTCTTTTTTAGAAACAGGCATGGTGAGTTTATTACACCTGCTAACACTGGCTTCATCACTACGATTTTTAGCGATAAAAGAATTTTTTGCAACATCACATTTATTATCCAAATAATTCAATTTCCAAAATGAATTAAGTGTAGAGACACCACTTTTCTCCCTTTCATCAATTCAAAAGGAACACAACCCGATACAGAGTGAGGGGTGGTCCTATATGCCCATACCACATCTCTGATAGCAGACTCACAATCTGCTTTCGCTTTGATGACACTCTGAATACATTCGACTAGAATGCTGTTGAATCCTTCAACTTTGCCATTTCCCTGAGGATAATGCAAAGGAGTGCGTAAATGTTTAATACCAATCTTTGTCAAAAAATCTTGCATGAGTTGTGCAGTAAACTGAACTCCATTGTCTATAAGTAATTCCTCAGGTGTACCCTCTCTGCTGAATACATCTTGAAGAAATCGAATGATAGATTTGGTATTTGGCTCAGAAACACGTCTGACCTCCACCCACCTGGATAAGTTTTCAATTAGAACTATGAAATACTTCATACAATTGGGTAGAACATGAAATGGTCCAAGAAAATCTACTGCAACCTTTTGCCATACTCTGTTGGGAGAAATTGAGGGTTTGAGAGATGGAGAATGTGTAACTAAATGTTTGTCACTGTATAAACATTGTGTACAATTATTAACAAGTGCCTCCACATCTTGATCTACAGACGGCCACCAAAAACCATTACGTATTCTGCGCTTGGTGGCGGTCATACCCAGATGACCTGAATGCGCAGTTTCTGGAATTCTTGGTCGAAAACAAAATGGAGGGATTAATTTGCCTTTTCTGACTAAAAGTTTGCCTACAAGAGATAATTCATTTGCAACTTTACAAAATGGTTGTAACTCAGGTTCAATAGATCTCTCCTTAGGCCAACCTTTGACCACAAACTCCACAACTTGTTTAAGTAGTGAATCACTTTCTAATGCTTTACACCACTCTACCAAGATAACTTTCTCAGATTAAATGGGGAAAAAAACCGAGGTTATCATATTCGGAAAAAACAAGCTCTTGTGGGGCCCCAACCATTGGCCTCAAGAAATGGGTGCACTTCCCGTTCCAGTCACACTAGCACGTAACCTCGGTATCATTATTGATGACTCACTCAACATGCACTAGCAGGTGGTAAAAACCGCAGTCACGTGTTCTGCCATCCTTAGATGGCTAAAGAAAATCTGCTGGATGCTGCCTGACTCTACCAAGAAAACAGTAGTCAATGCCTTAATTACTTCCAGGCTTGACTATGGAAATGTGCTTTATTTGGGGGCAAATAAAGCATCGATTCGTAAATTACAGGTCATTCAAAATTCAGCTACCAGGCTAATATGCAAAATCCCCAGATCTACCCCAACTACCCGATATCTTCGAGACCTTCATTGGCTGAGAGTCGACTGCCGAATCAAATTTAAGACACTTTGCTTTATACACAAAATCCACACAGGCACGGCACCAAAATACCTTCAGTCACTTGCCCATCTGCACCACCCTGTCCGCACCCTCCGTTCCTCCTCATCTAAAAAGTTTGTAATTCCAAAAATCAAGCTCACACGTATGAGCGGCCGGTCCTTTTCCTATCTTGGGCCATCGCTATGGAATGCTCTCCCATCAGCGGCACTACATGAGCTTTCGTAAAATACTAAAAACCATATTATTTAATTTGTAGTAGCATTGTCCGCTTAAACTTACTTACATTTGCTCCACTTTTCACGCCGGGAAACCCTTTGTGGGTAGCTGCTGCGTGCTACAAATGCAATAAATAAATAAATAAAAATAAATACCATGTCAGGGCAAATTACAGTGTCATCAATACTAGCAATGATACATTCTTCAATATCTTCATCTGATTCATTAGACTTATCCTCATGCACAGGATGTCTGGACAAAAAGTCAGCTTTGATATTCTTTCCTCCAGCTATGTATTGTACAGTAGAATTGAATTCTAAAAGCTTGGGGGATAATCTAGCTAACCTAGCTGTTGCTTTTTTGATTTTGTTGCCAGAGAGTATATCAACTAATGTCTTGTGATCGGTCCTCAAACAAAATTTTCTCCCCCAAAAGTATGGTCTGAATTTCTCCATTCCCCATATACAAGCAAGCAACTCTTTCTCAATAACTGAGTATCTCAGTTCAACGTCTTTCATTCATCTTGAAGCAAAACAAATTGTAAACTCATTGTTGCCTGTCATTTGTGATAACACAGCACCCGTACCATAAGAACTGGCATCCACTGTAATGAATGTATCTCAACCTTCCATGTATGCTTGAAGAGCAGGTGCAGAAAGGATACTCTCTTTGATGCGTTGAAAATGGTCTTGACAAGTAGCTGTCCATATAAAAATTTTCTTTAAAAGACTTCTGAAACATTCAGTGAGACTTGCAAAATTCTTCATGAAACTGGAAAAAATTCACAAAGCCCAATGAACAAACGAAGTTGATCTTTGTCAATTGGGTGAGGTGCATTGACAATGCCATCCACAATACTAGTTTGAGGTTAGTAAGATTGGGTCCTAAATACTCAATCTCATTTACTGAAAAGATAAATTTGTCCTCTCTGATTGTAACATGATTGTCTTGTAGTACGGTAAGTAGATTTTCAAGTACGACATTGTGTTCTTCTTTTGAAACAATGTGCACCAAGATATCATCTTGAAATGCAACTATGTTAGAAATATCTTTAAACACATTGCTCATAACTTTCTGAAAAACAGACGCAGCTGACGCCAAACCAAATGGCTTCCATATAAAATATCTAAGTAAATACGAGTAAGATAAAGTGTACTAGAATATTATAATAGAGAGTACCAATGTTAGTCGCAGATCCGGGAATGGGTGAGAAGGTAAGTAGTAAAAATAAATAGAAGATATTATTAAATTAAATAGAAAGAAGGAAGAGAGGAAAGTATGGCCAATATGCTCATCCTACATTTCAATTAATTGAAACAAATAATGAATATTAATATCTGGAAACATGTCTTAACAGTCACATTCAAGAGCAAAATAAGTTAAATTAAATTGTCTCAACAGTACAATAATTATGAACAAATTCAAGGCTCATGCGTACATTTACTCCATAGCTATAATATTTCAAGTTCTATAATCATCAATATTAAATATACAGACAATTAGAGGAAAAACATATATCGGGAAGCGCTCCATATCTGATCTACAGTAAAGCACTACATCCCTAAATTCTTACTCAGTACCTAAAAAGAATTGATACTCATTGTCAATGTTAAGACCCAGTTCAACCGCTTTAAGCTTCATAATGAAATGAAATGAAATTGGATTTATAAAGCGCATGGCTGCCCGTAAGCGTC
The DNA here is from genome assembly GCF_964261635.1 of Lissotriton helveticus. Taxonomy (NCBI): domain Eukaryota; kingdom Metazoa; phylum Chordata; class Amphibia; order Caudata; family Salamandridae; genus Lissotriton; species Lissotriton helveticus. The sequence continues at coordinate 2,108,979 of NW_027611651.1, read as the reverse complement.
CCAGTGCTGCCTAACCAATAACAGAAAACTCAAAAGGAACAGAAAATTTATTTATCTTTAAGGAATTTTGGGGAACAGAAAAAATGTAAGAAGCTTTTGAAATTTGAGAAGGGAAGGTTCAGTGCGAATGTGCCTCTGGAGGGTGTTCCAGTTTTTTGCCGCATTTACAGAAAAGTGACGACCTCCCGTACGGGCTTTTCTAACTCTGGGAACTATAGCAAAATTTTCAAGATCCGATCGGAGGACACGCGGGGGTCTGTAAGGACAAATCAGGCTCCTTAGAGCCTGGGGGCCTTTGCCTTGGAGTGCTTTGTGGACCATACAGGATGATTTAAAGGATATTCGCTCACGTACTGGAAGCCAATGGAGGGCTTTCAGCAGTGGTTTGGTGGATGCTCTTCTTGGAGCGCCCATAAGCATCCTGGCAGCAGCATTTTGCACCCGTTGTAAGGTGTTAATGGTGGCTTCTGGTACTGCCAGGAGTAGCGCATTGCTGTAATCCAATCTGGACAAAATCAATCCCTGGATCAGTAATTTCCTGGACTGAAAGGGTAACAGGGGGAGAACTTTCCGCACTGTTCGCAGCAAGCCGAAGCATACGCCCGCCACTTTCTGGGCATGTGACCTGAAGGTAAGTTCGGGCTCAAACCATACCCCTAGGCTTTTGATTTGATCTTTCGGTGAGGGCACCTCGCCCATACAGGGCGGCCAGAATGTTTTAGGCAGGGAGGTAAATTGGTGACCCAGAATAAGAATCTCGGTTTTTGCTCCGTTCAATTTGAGCTTAGAATTAGTCATCCAGGAAAAAATTCCAGAGAGACAGGCCGAGAGATTATCTGAGCATCCCACTTGTTGCGTCAGCGAGACGACCAGTTGGGTGTCATCTGCGTAGGTGATGCATTTGATCCCGAACGGGGCTACTAGCTCCTCCAGTGGGGCCATGTAAACATTAAATAGGGTAGGGCTCAGTGATGAGCCCTGGGGAACTCCACACTGGAGGGGAGTAGATTTGGACATAACGCCATTTTCCCAAATCCTGAATGCTCGTTTTTCCAAAAAGGATTCCATCCACTCCAGGGCCGTTCCTGCAATTCCTAGTCTAGCAAGACGGTGGACTAGTATTTTGTGGTCCACCGTATCAAATGCGGCGCTTAGATCCAGGAGGATCAGAACTGCCGATCCCCCTGAATCTAAGATGCACCTCGCCTCCTCAGCCACAACAATAACGGTGGTGTCAGTGCCCTGTCCTGGGCGAAAGCCCATTTGCGAGCCACTCAGGAGGCCGTTACGTTCTAAGAACCCCGAGAGCTGCTGGTTGACAATTTTTTCGGCGAATTTTCCCAGACCGGGTAGCAGAGAGATCGGGCGAAAGTTGGCTAAGTCAGCTGTATCAAGGCCCGGCTTTTTTAGGAGCGTCTTGATTCTGACTTGCTGCCAGCTGGGTAGAACCACCCCTTTGGTAAAAGAGGCGTTCAATAGTTCCGTTGCGAGGGGGGCAATGATGTCTGCTGCTTGTTTGAGGATGTACATGGGAGCTGGATTGGATGGAGAGCCACTCTTCACAGTGGAGAGCGTGTTACAGAAATCATCCATAGAGATGCATCTGGGGGCATCCAGCCGGGGCGCAATAATCGGGACCAGGAGGGCTTCATCGCCTGCAATAGGGACTGTCTGTGGTAGGCTATCAAGTATTCGTTGTACCTTGGTATCAAAGTACTCTGCCAGCAGGTCACATCTGGCTTCGGTGCATTCCTGGTTGATAGTTGGAGTGGATGTTTTAAGTAGTTGCTTTCCAATTTTGACGGTCTCTTTAGAAGAGTTGGCGTACAGGTTGATTTTTTCCTCAAAAAAGGACGCCTGAGTTTTCTGCTGTGTTACTTTGTAATGTCTTAGGGCCTCCCGATAGGAGGCTTTGCTGTTTGCTGCCCAATCCTTCCTCCAAGTGCGTTCCAGCTTTTTACAACTTTTTCTAAGGTCTCTCAGTTCGGTGTTATACCACGGCGATTTAAAAGTGCTACTTTTTTTTGTGATCTTTTTTTGGGGCAGTACTATATTCAAGGAATCATTAAGCCAGTTCTGAAAATTTAAATCTGCTACTAATGGATCTAAATCTGCCACGGGTACCATTTATTCTAGGACGTGAGTCCATTCTTCCACTGATAGATTTGACCACGCTCTCTGCAGTATGCGCGGGCGGGGAGCGCTTCTCTCTTCAGTGGAGATTTTCCAAGAGAAAGGGACCATAAAATGGTCGGACCATGGCAGTGGCAGTGGGGATTTGACCATAAGCTGGTTATTGTTGGAGAAAATGGGGTCTAGCAGATGTCCCCTGATATGCATGGTTTCTGAATTTAAGAGTGTTATTTCGAGTGCTTTGAGGTCCGTACTGAGGTCAGAGGCCGCCTTGTCACTGGGATCATCGAAATGCAGGTTCAAGTCTCCCAAAACCAAAAAATTGGCTGACTGGACTGCCGTCCCTAGTATAGTTTCCAGCAGGGATCCTACAAACTGTTTTATGTGACCTGGCGGGCGATAAATAAGGACACCTGCCATGGAATTAGTGGAGGAGATTTGGATATGAAAACGGGCACTTTCGGTATCTAGGATGCCACCATCTTCAATTCTGCAGGTATAGATGTCTTTATAGATTTTGGCAAGGCCTCCTCCCTTCCCTTGATCCCTATGCTGGCACTGAATGTAGTAACCGGCTGGAAGAGCAGTATTGATATCAAAATTTGAGTCTGGGTGTAGCCACGTCTCAGTAAGGAAGAGCAGATCCAGGTTGTTTTCTTCAATTAATAAACTGATCTCAACTGCATGTTTAGGTAAGGATCTGCAATTTAATAGTGCCATCGCTATGTCTCTACAGGCCTCCTTATCAGTATTCCTGACGAGATTGGGGTCTGGACAGTTTTTGCATCGAGAAAATTGCTCATCGAAGCAGTCCATATGGGGGCACCACAGGCCTTTCTTGTCTTGTAATAGCAAGAGTTCTTACCTGGAGTATGTTACATGCCGCGTATGGTCGGCCGGCATAGTGGCTGGCACTAGGTCCGGTCGGGCCCGGACGGGCCCAGACGGGCTTGCCTCTGGCGCGCCTCCGGTGCGCCATCGGCGCGCCCGCTGCGCGGACGAGAAGTAGCTTTCATTTTATAGAGCCCGGGCCGTAATTCACCCGAGCGCTAGAGCGCGAACCCTGCCTTTCCCCCAAGATGGAGGCCAAAATCGTCGCCCCCGGGAAGGCTGTCAGTGCGTGCAAAGAGCCCAAATTCGGCCCTCTGTGTGCTCGTAGATCGTTGGGTCTCTAGCCTCCAGCAGAAGCGAGTGGGTGAGTGCCACAAATCAAATTACACAATTTACACGATAAAAACGAGGTTTTGTGCAAAGGAGCAAATACAATTCAATAACAATTTTTAAAAAAGCAAACTCCCGGCTTCCGCCTCAGGAGCGTTCTGTTAGGGATAGGTTTTCAGAATCGAGTGCAAATTACCAGCTTTTTATGGAGCCCGGGCCGTAATTCGCCCGAGCGCTAGAGCGCGAACCCTGCCTTTCCCCCAAGATGGCGGCCCAAATCGTCGCCCCCGGGAAGGCTGTCAGTGCGTGCAAAGAGCCCAAATTTGGCCCTCTGTGTGCTCGTAGATCGTTGTGTCTCTAGCCCCCAGCAGAAGCGAGTGGGTGAGTGACACAAATCAAATTACACAATTTACACGATAAAAACGAGGTTTTGTGCAAAGGAGCAAATACAATTCAATAACAATAATCCATATTACCTCCTTGCGTCTGAGTTTCAGTAACCTGTTACCTCCCCTTGGGTCAGACATCACATGTTCAATCCCATGGTAGCTGAATTGGTGTCCATCTGGATCTTCACTATTTTGGACATAATGGGCAGCAATGGGATACCTTGTGTCTCCATTTTTCCAAGCTCTGATGTGTTCCATAATTCTATCTCTGAGCCTACGTATAGTGCTGCCCACATAGATCTGTCCACATGTACAAGCTATCACGTAAATTACAAAGGTGGTCTCACAGTTAATATAAGTGTCAATCTTGTAAGATTCAGATCCATTATAACTGAAACTCTGTACTTTCTTTCTGGCCCATCTGCAGCAATTACAGCGTCCACATTTATGAAATCCTGTTAATGTCTTCCTGTGCCAAAATGTACTGGTCCTAACTGGGTAACTAGGGCTTAAGTCATTTGACAAAATTTTTCCTTTCCTAAAAGTTATGGATGGTCTCTCTCCAATAAAGGGTGACAAGTCCTTGCCAGCCTTAAGTAAATGCCAGTGACGATTAATAATAGAATAAAGTCTATGAGACTCAGTATTGTAACAAGTCACTAGGCGTACTTTCTGTTCATCCTTATCAGTATGTGCTCTATGTGTCAGAGTTTAGGAACGCCTAAGTTTAGATGCTCGTCTCCTTGCTTTATCTATCACTGCCTTGTCATAGCCTCTAGCTCTGAATCTACTGGTCATGTCTTCGATGTTATTCTCAAATTCCTCATCCTCTGAGCAATTCCTCCTGGCTCTTACCATCTCCCCATAAGGGATAGATCTAATCTGAGAGCTGGGGTGGCAGCTAGTCGCGTGCAAGATCGAGTTACAACTAGTTTCTTTCCTATACATCTTCGAACATAATTTATCATCTTTGGTGTACAGTTCTACATCTAAAAAAGTTATCCTTTTCTTATCATACTGTGTAGTAAACTTCAAATTAACATCATTATCATTAAGATAGTCAAAGAAGCACATCAGGTCATTTAGGGTACCAGTCCAGATCATGAGACAGTCGTCTATGTATCACAAGTTGGTGATTCGAGACAAGTGACTCTTGCCTGGAACATTTTCTTTTATTTACAAACTAGGGCTATATTGAGAAACAATCGGCTTCCAGGTCGCACAGCTGTGGTTATGTAGTTCTTTATTCGTTTTTTATTTTTATTTACTTTAATTTGCAGCAATTCTCCAGGTTACTTTTTCTCAGTATTACACTTCAGGGCGCTCATAGCTCTCCATCAGTAAAACATGAGGTTTGATGTAGGATTTGTTGTTTGTGTCCCTAGACCATGTCCCAATCCCTTTGTCCTTGATTTGTCGGCATGGGTTTTGTCCACACACTGGTCTAAGACGGGCCCTCTCAAGGTAGAAGGCGCTGCAATAGGAATAATAAATAAGACATATCTGAAATTGTATGTAAACAAATATGTGCCATTCAGTTATCAGGCACCACCAGCCTCACACCTACACATGTTATTGAGCACCAGACTAAAGTCACTCCTCCCTATATAAATATGTGCCATCAGTAATCGGGTTGATGGTTCCGCTGATGCGCACAGCAAATTCAGTTTCCGGGACTGTACGCATTGGCCTAAATTTTAATTGCTGAAGTTTCACACAGTTTCGCTGATGCACACAGCTTATAAGGTTTGTGGATATTGTGCACTGTACGCAGATCACTGAAGTTCACCCTTAAGTCGTAACTAGGTCAAAACATAGTACATACATAATGCAAAATGTCACTGCCCCTCCCTTATTTTTGATATCTCCAGGAGTTCCTCCTCTCTCGTGAAAGAAGGTTTTCACACATTATGCTCGTGTCTGTGGCACTTCCTTAAGTGCCGAGAGGAAAGCCTCATGGTTAATGCATTGTTTGGGCTCTGAGGGACAAGATTTATTTGAACACCTTCCTGAACTCTCTGATAGTGACTCTGACACTCTTAATGAATACGAGTTATGCATCAAAAAGTTGGACTTGCACTACCTCCCCAAAGTGAGTACTATCCTTGAACGATATTACTTCAGGAGAAGAATGCAAAGGCAGGATGAGTCAGTCGAACAGTACATAACTACCTTGCGCAAGTTGGCTTCAACGTGCAATGTTGGTGCAGCTTTAGAGGAGCGCTTAAGAGATCAGTTTATGTTGGGATGCGCCTCAACAAAACGAGAAACGCCCTGTGGCAAAAAGAAATGCCCTCGCTTCAAGAATTGCTGACCATAGCCAAAGGTCATGAGCATTCAAAACCGTGTGTTGATATTATACGCAAAGACAGTTCATGTAACATTAATGTCAAAGTGCTGGTGGATAGATTCGTTAAACCCAAATCGAGCACCACTTCAAAGCCCTTTAACACAAATAATTGTCAGGGAAAGTGCTTCAGGTGTGGCAACTCTGGCTATATGGCCAACTTTAACCCGTTGTGTGCGTCGGACGGCCCTGGCCATCCGACGTCATAGTGAGCATGTGCGGAGGATGGCCGGGGGCCGTCCGAACCGCACCCGCTCATTATTATGCCCGCACAGTGGCGAAATTGGCGCCGCAGTCAACAGGTTAAAGACTGCCCAAGCTGGAAGGCCATGTGCAAAACTTGTGAGAGAAAAGGTCACGTCCCAAAGAGCTGCAGAACGGGCAACAAGCATTAAAAAGTCAGGGAAGTTGATCTTTTCAAGATTTGGAAGGAATCACTATTCTCCCAGTCACAGGGAACGCTAGGGATGGCCCTCAAGAGCTAGTTTTGATCAATGATGCTCCGGTGAGCATTCTCTTTGACTCTGGGGCCAAGATACTGCTAGTCCCAAAAACATTTTATGAGCGTAATCTGCTGGGCAAAGTCACCCTGTTGAAGCCAGACATTAGACCAATAGGTTAAGGTGGGGTGACTATTGAGTTGCTGGGTTATTTATGGGGCACGATGAACTTCAAAGGGAGAGTCATCCTTGGTAAAATCTATGTCTTGATGAAAGGGGACCAGCTCATAAGTTGGTTCCATCAACGTGATCTACAGATCTGCCTTGATCCCAATAAGATCTGTCTGCCTAAAAGAATTACCACCAGTTAGGGTTGTTAGTAATGCTAATCGAGACTGAGGTCTTTGCTGGTGAACTGGGTTTGTCTCAAAAACTATGTAAATAGGATATAGGTCAAATCTAATGTTGTTCCAAAAACAGTTAAGGTCAGGAATGCACCTCTGTAAGTAAGGGAGAGCACGAAAGTTGAACTAGACAATCTCTTAGCCAAGTGCATCATTCAAGAAGTTGAAGCAATGGAGTGGGTCTCTCCTGTTGTTATGGCCCGCAAAGCCAATGGGGAGGCCAGGCTCTGTGTCAGCTCAAGGGAGCTCAACAAAGCAGTTATTGTTAATCATTACCCGTTACCCAACATAACTAAAATGCTGTGTTCTCTTGAGGGGGCAAGGCATTTTTCTTCCTTGGACTTGACATCCGCCTATCACCAGTCCAGCCTTCACTCCTCTTTAGAACATTCAGAATATTCACTCCTCTTCCCAGGACCTTAGCTCCTGTGTAACACCATTTAATACCTTTAGATTTCTAAGAATGACTTTTAGACTGATTTCTGCAGCCTCATTTTTTCAGAGGGCGATGAAGGGCATTCTTGGAGGCCTTCAGGGTGTCATGGTAGACCCAGATGATGTCCCCATCTTTGGTGTGGATTTTGAGGAGCATAATGGGAGGCTGAGGTCAGTATTAAAGAAGTTATGCGATGTTGACCTCACCCTTAGGGCTGAGCAGTGCAAATTTGGTGTCAAAGAAATAGAGTACTTAGGGCATTTTGTGTCTGCTGCAGGCATCAAACCCAAAGACTTATTGGTAAACACCCTTTGTAATTTACGCAACCCTTTGAACAAAGAAGAGTTTGTAAAGTTTCCGGGCATAGTTGAATTTTATCACAAGTTCATTCCGAACTTTGCAGGGAAAAGTTCTTGTTTGCGGTCTCTCCTCTAGAAGGGAAGCACATTTGTTTGGTCCAAGTGCTGTTAGGAAGAGTTTAAGTGCATTAAGAAATATCTGAATGAAACACATTTTCTAGGAAGTTTTGACCTCACAAAGGTATATTATCTCATGACTGATGCCAGCTTGAAGGGGATAGGATCTGTTCTTTTGCAGAAGGCTGATGGGGAGGTTAAACGATTCTTTTCATCTCTAGGCCCTTGAGGGGAGCTGAATACAACTGTTCTGTTGTAGAGAAAGAAACTCTGGGTGTTTTCTGGGTGGTGCGCAAGCTGAGAAAGGTTTTGTGGGGGAAAAGGTTCAGAATTCTTACTGACCACAAACCTATTAAGGGAGGTCTTCTCCAAGAAAGGCATTGACTTTGTCTCTGATAGGATACAGAAGTGGGTTGTGGCTCTACAGTTCTGGCAGACTGTCTGTCAAGACTCAGGGTGAGGATTGTGAAACGACAGATGATGTTGAGTGGTTTAGAGCTGAAGAACTGGAGGAAGAAATTAATGTGTGTGTGATTAGTGAAGGGTTGATTGCCGAGAGAGAGTGGAGGGAACATCACGGATTTAGACTAGCGGAAAGTCCTAACCATGGTCTCAGGTGCGGGTGTGGCTACGCCGTGAACGGGATGGCCGCACGGAGTTGAAGCTCTCCCGGCCTTGACAATCGATTGACCGTATCGCGACTTCAGATGCGGCGCAAACTCCCTTAATCAATGGCTGAATGATTTGTGCCCGCAAGGAGGACAGCTGCGGCTTGAAATGCAGCCCTACAGCAACTAAACTACTGTTATCCGTCCTGCTACTGGCTGGAGCGTCCAAACAAAATGGCGGCTGCGCTGACTTCTGCGAGAGCGAAGCCCGTAGAGGAGTGAAGAGGCAGCCCAGGAATGTCACAGGGGTGGTGCGGTAAGTGAGGGGTGTACCTCGGTGCGGCCAGAGCTCTTCCACCAGCACAGCATGTGCTACGCAGTACGGGGGGGTCCGTTTGGCCTCCTGCACGGTGCATGCATTGAGCCCCAGGGGCCGTGGGAGCCAATAGCCAGATAGAGGCAGCCTCGCTAAATCCTTCACGATGGGCTCTGACATCGGCCCTAAACGTGACACCCTGCGGCTCACCTGAGGGCGGAAATACCACGGAGCTCCGGCGCCTGAGTACACTCGGTGCCACCCCCTCCCATATGCTGCCCCACTCGGTATTAGCAGCACTTTCTACTGCATGCCTCCCGCTGAAATGACTCCGCTCATTTAAAGTACTGGCACCTTATCCAACACGGGACCCGCTTAGCTGCATCACTACCTGTGCTTGCTTTATGCCCCGCCAGCTGTGGTATATAAATAAATAATACCGGATCTATTTTTGACTGGACATAGTAATAACAGATAGCTCAATAAATAAGAGTCAAGATTCGAGGTAGTAGGAGTTTGCAGGTTTAATACAGCATAAGGACAGGAACAGGACAACCTGCACAGGAACAGGATGGCAGCGCTGCCGGGGGCAGGATCGGAATCGGGACGACGGCGTATAGGCGTACCATTTAATAACAGTGCACAAGTATATATACTAAAACAAATGCATTACAATACATACAATAGGCGGAGCAGTGGGTGTGGTCAATAGCAGTCGCGAAAGATAAGAGTGAAAGTAGGTGTAACAGGAGGCGTATACATAGACATGTGATGTAAACGTAACAGAATATGTCATAAATGGGGCGGAAACATGGAGGGGGCTACCTAAGGAGCCGGGACCTCTAACCTAGTGGTGCGCGCAAACTGACAATGACGTGTTACTAGGAGAAGCAGGGGGCTATGACTTCTGCGCTAGGAGCAGAGACTGAAGTCTGGAGAGTCAGGGCGACATGTACCTAAACACTATCTAGTATCTGATGTTTAGAGAACATGTTGATATAAACTAAAAGGTATCGGGGTAAAGGCTAACAGACTCTAAGACTGGTGCATGCATTATTCTACATGTAGTGCGTGTCGAAGAATATGAAATGACCATTAATACAGTATTTCTCTTACATGGAGACGTAAAGGCTAGACGATGACGGAAACTATTGATGCGATTCAGTAGCTAAGGAATGCAGAGAAGGAGGGCTGGACTGATAACTAGAATCATAACATACTCTTGGCAGACTAGCAGGCAGAGCCAGGCCGAGCCGGGCACTGTGAGGCAGGAAGTAAGTGAAGGGTCAGGAATACAGGTGGGGGCTGTATCGCTCCTCAGCGAGGGCTCAGGAGACAGGAGCTGAATCTGGTGTCCGGGCCCTTTTGAGGCCTAGAAACGGGGACTTTTCAATGAAATAACGTGCACACTGAGAAACGTTGCAACGTAACTTTACATAGGCCTGATACTCGTAGCTTTCACGAGAACTGGAAACTGGCATACTAGAGATGGACACAACTGTAATTGCGTCTTTAGTCAAACATGGGGAATACATATGCATATTAATCATGCACACATAACATAAGATGGGGAACACGTAGGGACACAGAACATGGCAAAATTTACTTTTCCACATTCCCTCCTTGTCACTACGTTTCCATCAGGAAACATCAATATTCATGATACCATCTATCATTTCATACAGTATCATTTGCTCGTCTCGAATTCTCTTGGAACTGGATTTAGAACGGGACTCGGAACTAGGAATACAAGAGGTAGCACAAATGCCGCAAATCGCAGGGCCACATTGTATACAGAGGCAGCAACTAAATATGATCGCTACTGCAATACCTAGAAAGGACAACACTTTCCATCCCCAGGCGGAAATTATATTCCAGAACCAGCCGGACCATGTCCAGGTGCCTGGATTTTGGTGTAACAGATGGGCAATTTTATGGAGTCTGGTTATAGCTGAATAAACAGACGGCGCGTTATTAGGAATGAAAATGCAGCAACTAGATCCGATGACTCTACATGCCCCGCCCCTATCGGCCAGTATGACGTCAAGGACGAGACGATTCTGGAGCACGACAATTCTCATAAAAGATTGCTCTTCGGTTAAGTTACCTAGAGCAGAGGTAGTCTCAATCACTACTGCTTCAAGTGTTCTGGTTAATCTACGTATCAGTTTACTATTCACGACAGTACCTAAGTAGGGAAAGACACCTTTATTGATATCTATGTATTGTTCTAGAGCAGTTTCAGTATAATCAACAATCGGGAGGTCTCTCTTGTGTCTAGTATGTACTAGGTGGGAGTTCCTATGATAATCAGGTGGGGCTAGAAAAACTGGTGGCAGTAGGAAGGGAATGTAACAGGTTCCCTCCCAATCGAGGGGCAAACGAACATATGCGGTCTGACCACAAACAAAATAAGAATGACGTGAAGCTTTGAAAATAGATTTCCCACTGTCACTATACTTGACAATAGTAGTACAATCACTATGTCCTACATGTACGGAACCATTCTTTCTGACACATAATTCGCCTTTGACTGGTAGTACTGACATAGCAGGTAAGTCTGGAGTAGAATCAGACTGAACATTCAGGACCATGAAATTCGAAGAATAATTACCCAAATTATAAACTTCATTTTCTAGATCTAACCCTGTTCTGTGGGGAAGACCTTGCTTGTCTGGAAAACATGTACTGTTCAGAAAGAACATATCATTTGAGGATGACGTTAACGTGGACCATGCTCCACATGAACCGTTATGTGAAAATGGATAAGGAAAGAGTGGCAGAACTCCCTTCCGTGTCTGGAAAGGGGGAAGTCGGCCACACACCCAACAATTAGTGGCATTGCTGGTCTGGTGTGAATAATGTAACATGCGGATAAAGGAATTATTTCGCATAGCAAGACGATAAGATAGTTCATGAGGAGGCAGATCACTAAACGTATGCTCTACTGTAGTATTAGAAGACTTATTTACATGAGAAACTGGAAAATATAAATACAATGCATAACTTATGCAGGTAATCATAAGGCTGAGATATAGCAGAAAACATAAAATAATAATGCAACTTTTAGAGTTCTCACTAACTCTCTCTCTATGGGGGTCTATTTTATACATGTCAGAAACCGGTCTAACCGTTTCACCTAGGGGAGGACTTAGACAATCAAACTGGCTGACTTATTTTACTAGACCTTAATTTTAACTTATACTCCTGCTGCGGAGTTTTCTCTAACAGGGAGGGTTTCGTATCATTGTCTTTTGCGGGACAGTCCTTGAGAATAGTACTTTGGCAGTCTTTAAAATCCTCGGAAATGTTCTTGGAAACAGTCTTTAGTCCATAAAACTTCTTTACATGCGACAAATGTACCCAGCCCTTCCTGCCTTCCAGCTTGACGGCAGTACGGGTGGCCAGGAGAACTTGCTTGGGCTCCTTCCAGCGAGGCTCCAGCGGACTTGAACGATCAAAGTTCCTTACGAGGACCAGACTTCCGGGGACGATTTCATGCGGTGCCACCTCGGTATTGTCTGGAAATGCGGCGGCAACCTGTGAACGACAAGAGTGTAGGGCAGACATCAAGGAAGCTAGGTAATCTGTCAGCATATTACTTGAAACATCTGTAATACTTCGGGGTCTAGGTGTACCCCACATATTAGGGGGGCGGCCGAATACGACCTCGTACGGGGACAGACCTGATCTGGAATGTGCGACCATGCGCATATAAAACAGAGCGACTGGCAGAGCAACTAACCAGTCTACACCTTTTTCTTGACAGACTTTAGCAATACGGATTTTCAGGGTTTGATTATGTCTCTCTACTAGACCGGCTGCTTCGGGATGGCGTACACAATGGAACTTCCACTGGTACCCTAACAAAAGGGAAACGTGTTTCATCAATTCAGATGAGAATGGCTGGCCGTTATCAGAATATACGACCCTAGGGAGTCCATAGCGGGGGAAGAATTCACGAACCAACTGCTTGGCAGTGGTCGCTGCTGTGTAATCTGGGACTGGATATGCTTCTGTCCACCTGGACAAAGCGCATACAACTACAAGGACATACTTGAAACCTCGACATCGCTCCATCTGAATATAATCCATCTGGAGGACCTCAAAAGGGTGGTCAGGGGGCTGGAATCCACCTTGTTCCACCGGGACACTTTTACCTGGATTAAACTGGCAACATATCATACAGGTACGGACTTTCTGCTTGGCTGCAGCTCGTAAATGCTTGTTAAACCAAATGTTCTGGATACTGTCTAACATGGCTTTTTCTCCTAAATGTGCTGGACTATGTGCGGTATTGATAATGACTTGAACCATAGAGTCGGGGAGAAACCATGTGGCTTTACCCTTCGTTACCCATCCCTGATCTGTCTGGACCCCTCCTTGTTCGGACCATTTCTTGATTTCATCGGGAGTAGCATGTAACTGGATATCTATGACATCTTGAGTAGGGTCCTTAACTGTCATACAAGTAGTCGGATCTGGAGTATGTGTCTGTGTCGGATTAACTGTCATGTCTGGAGTCTGTGCTGTAAGCTTGGCTGTGCGATCTGCTAGATCATTACCTTGAGAAATAATGTCAGTAACTTTCGTATGTGCTTTGCATTTCATGATAGCAATAGATGTTGGTAAATGGATTGCATCTAACAGAGCTTGAATAAGGAGACCATGCTGAATCTTGGTTCCATGAGAAGTCATGAAACCTCTCTCCTTCCAGAGCACTCCGAAGTCGTGTACAACTCCGAATGCGTAGCGTGAATCTGTGTAAACATTAACTTTCAGGTTCTTGGCGTGTATGCAGGCTTGTGTCAGAGCAACTAGCTCTGCTGCTTGAGCAGACAGGGTGTCAATACGGTGTGTTTCTATAACTTCAGTGTCAGTAGTCACTGCATACGCGGCTACTAGTTCTCCTGTACTTGTTCTCATACATGAACCATCCACATAAAGTGTCAGGTCGGGATCTGGTAATGGAATGTCTGTCAGATCTTGTCTTGGCTTAGTCATAGTATTAACTACTTCCACACAGTCGTGTGTGGCAGGATTCGAATTAACTGACGGTAACAGTGTAGCAGGATTTAGAACGTTGCAGCGTCTGATTTCTATGTGTGGCTGGAACAGTGTCAGTTCATAACCTGTTAAACGTGCAATTGTCAAGTGCTGAGTCTGTGTTCGGTTTAAAAGAACTTCCACGGAGTGTGGAACTTGTACTGTCAAGGAATGTCCTAATACTATGGAATCACTTTGTCTGATAGCTAGTGCTGTGGCTGCAACTGACTTGAGGCACGCAGGCAGAGCCTGGGCTACTGGATCTAATGTGCTAGAAAAATAAGCACAGGGCTTGTATTGTCCTGCTTGATCTTGTGTGAGAACAGATAATGCTGTACCATCACGTTCTGTGACAAAAAGTGTAAAAGGCTTACTGTAGTTCGGTGTAGCTAGAACAGGAGCTTGGCATAAAGCTTTCTTTAACTCATTGAAACTAAGTGTATGTTCAGATGTCCAAGGGAGGACAGTCGATACGGCTGCCTCCTGTGTCGTTAACTGTATCAGTGGTTTGGCTAGAAATGCATACTGAGGAATCCATTGTCTGCAATAAGAAGTAAGGCCGATAAAAGCACGTACCTCCTTCTGTGTCTTGGGCTGAGGAAGACTCGCTATTAACTGGATACGGTCTGGTGTCAACTGCCTACCCCACTTGGACAGTAAGTGGCCTAAGTAGATCACTTGCTGGACACAGAATTGAAGCTTCGAAGGGGACACCTTGTGCCCCATCTCGGCAAGGAAATACAAGACTGTAAGTGATGCTCGCTCGCAAGCACATTCAGAACGGGCTGTGATCAGTAGATCATCGACATACTGGAGCAGGGCAGTGTCTGTTGGCATGTGAATGTTGTCTAGTTGTCTCTTAAGTGCTTGACTGTAAATACTAGGACTTTCTGTGAAACCTTGAGGAGCTCGTGTGAATTTATAGCTCCTTCCATTTAAACAAAATCCGAAAAGAAACTGGCTGTCTGGATGAATGGGGACACTGAAAAACGCGTTCTTGAGGTCTATGACTGTGAAAAATGAGGCTTCGGAATCAATGGCTGTCAATAGGGAAGAGATATCTGGGACAACTGGGTACTGGGGAATAATACATTTATTGAGTTCTCGAAGGTCAATTACTAATCGATATACTGGGGGTGCATTTGGATCAGTACGTTTCATGACTGGAATGATCGGAGAATTACATACATTGGAGTCAGTTTCTACAACTACTCCTTGAGCCATGAGCTCGTCAATAATTTTGGATAAGGCTGCTACAGCCTCAGGTGGTAATCTGTACTGTCTGATTCGTGGTAGGACTACACCTGGCTTGAGAGTCACACGATGGGGTGTGATTTGCATGAAGCCAACGTCAGTTGGACCTTGCGCCCATAAATGCTGCGGAACATTAGACAATCTCGGATCAAAATCTCGTAATACATAGTGACCCTTGAAGTCACGTAAAAACAAACGTATTCCCTCGGGGGAACAACATATGACTGCACCTAATTCTTTCAATGTCTTAATGCCTAACAAATTTTCTGGACATGACTTCGTAAGTAATAGATCAGTAGTGCGGGACAATGGACCTACTTCTAGAGTAACTGGCTTAGATATCTCGTTTACAATAGGCTTTCCTGAAAATCCAAGGGAAACATTTCTAGAGCCTGAGAGCGGAGCCCCTGGAACTTCGGCGTGACTTATAGTGGTCCTACTTGCCCCTGTATCGATCAGGAACTTTCTGTCTTTCCCTAATACTTGACTATGAACATAGGGACCCTCTTGATCTACAGGAATCTCGATGAGAGGCAAGCCTACCTCCCTCTCTAGGCTGTTTCATTAGTACTGTTGGTACTCTGGATACTCTGTCTGAGCATACTGGTACATCTGCTGTGTAACATGCTGTGTTGCAGCAATAGGCTGCGGTGCTGAAGCTGTCTGTTGTGCATTCTGCGATGGCTGAGAAGTCTGTGAAACTTGTTCTTGTCTAGGCGGACGTGGTCTTTCTTTAGTCTTACCAGTGGCTATATTGTGTTTCAGAACTGCACACTCGTTTATGAAATGACCTGGCTGTTTACAATAATTGCATGTCCCTTTAACGGGAGCTGCAGGATGACTGGCTTGATTCGGACCCCTCTTCTGACTGTCTTGAGGAATAGATTGTGCAACTAGTACTTTCATTTTCGTGTCTTTCATACGTTTTCTCTCGTGTTCTTGCTCTTCTCTGATTCTATTCTGATGATACTGGAGCATCTGTAACATCTGGGACGGGGTACTAGCTTGCCATGTACTTTCGACTTTCAAAACTCGATTCTTAACTTGTGGACTTGAATTCTCGACTAATTTAGTAACAAAAAGATGAGGGTATGACTCACTACTCGTCTTCAATCCACTGTTTATTATAAAACATTTTTCAAATCTAGAATAAAAATCACTAGTGTCTTCGTCTTGTTTCTGTTTACAGGCTGAGATTGCATCCCAGTCTTCCTTTTTAGTGGCTAACAATCTGGGTAAAACTTGTATTAACAGTTCTGGTAATTCTTTACATTTCTCTCCAAGACCGGTACCTGGTACTCGTATCTTATCTTCAGCTTCTAGAACTGCCCAATCGATCTTTTTCTCTCCCACCTCCCATTCTTTTTCCTTGAGTTTCTCGTATACCCCTGCGGGCAACAGGACCTTTAACATTTTAATAATATCTGGATACGTATATTCTCCCATACGGAGCATGTCCTTTAATTCTCGGTGGAACCCTGCTGGATCTTTGTCATGACAAGGAATTAATTTCTTCATCTCTAAGAGTTCCATCTTTGTAATCGGGGTGTAAACAAATACTCGTTGCATTTCACCATCTGCTGTCCTGACTGGGTGTACTTCTCGTAACGGATTCTGTCTATCTATGTAAAACGGTTTACTTTCTGGAGGTGAGACATGAACAAAATGCGGGTTCAGGAACGTTCTATATTTATGGCGCTGTTCTAGAATGACACTAATTAAATCGGTACCTAAACCTTTCCATCTATACTGGAGTAACTCGTTCAGGACATCATGTAACGGACCTGGATCAGAATGTTGACCCTCATACAATGTGATGAGGTGCTGAATCATATACATACCCACCAGTCGTTGCTCGGCTGGGGGCAATTTCAGAAACATTTGTGCCACTATTTCGTCTGGAAAAGTGGTAGAATCAGTAGTCCATCGGACTGCTGATCGGACTAGTTCTTGCTCATGCATGGTACTTAACTCACTATAATCGATTCGTGATTTCAGAATGTGATCGGTAGCTTGAAATACTTGTTCAAGAGAACCTTGTTCCGGTGCTGGATGATGAAAGATTTTCTTGTGTTCTAGGCGTAAATGGCGGTCTGGAAATCTAGATTTACCTACATACGCTATTCTGGCGGTATTCTCGTCCTCTACCTCTTCTGTAGGAGAGTCATTCTCTTTCTCGCTTACTTGTGCTGTTGTACGTTGTTCGTGTAACCTTATTATCTCCTTACGAATTTTCTTGTACATACTCTCTATACTACTGATAGTTCTGTGCTTACCCTCGGCTATATTATCACTCCACCTTGTCAGGGTTCTCATTTCGGCCGGATCTTTGGTCGGATAATCTTGTTCCCTTATTAAACAATTAATCAGAAACTTTAATATCATGAGCTGGATCTCAGCTTTCCTTTGAGACATGGCTTCGCCAATACTTTCTGGATCATCCCCTGTACGGATGAAACGATATATTCTGTCTAGATCTTCTTTCATATCCGGTAGGGTGTCCAAATACCCGATCACCCGTCTTACACGTATGGAATATAGAACCGTACTATCATCGCCTGTGACTGGATCATAGCGGCATTCAGTAAGAGCTCGTCGGATTTCTGCAACGGACTTATATTTGGGCGTACGCTGTAACGCATGTTCATGTAACTCGACTAACGTTACACGTTGGTGTGGCGGCGGGGTACCAGGAGGACCTCCTCCTGCGGCCCCTAAACTAGAATCGTCGACTGATACTCTTCGTGCTGGCAGAGTGGCTGATGTGGCGGGAAGTTGTACTATGGGCTGGACCGGGGGTACCGTAGCAGGTACTGCAAAAAGTGCCCCGGTGTCTGGGGGAGCAGGGATTAAATGATTTACAGGAACTGGCGGAACAGGATTTGCATATTCCGGGACTGTGTCGTCTAAATAGGACGAGAGAAAAATATCAGCTGCGGTCGGTTTGTGACGTAGCTTGGTCGGAACTAACGGTGGCGGAAAATTACTGGATGCCTCCGGGGTCGCTTTTGGCAAGCCCTCGGCAAGAAGAGGATACATACCCTTAATGAGGGCATTCCTCTGTCTGACTGTCCGGTTTTAACTCGCTCACCTATTTCGATTAATTCCCTTTCTTGCGCTCTTTCTAAGGATTCTCTACTTAATTCTGACTTTCTGATTTCTTTTTCGGTTCTTTTATGAGATTCTTTGCGCCATAACTCGATGGCATCTTTCTGTGAATGCTTCTTCTACTCGCATGATGCACTCGGCATCCCACGTACCTGATACGGGCCATCTATACTTTTCTTCTAACTCTTTGGTGTACTCCACCCATAAATCTAGATATAATATGGCACTTATGCCATGCTTCTGATACATAAAATGACCTGGACTGTCCCTAGGCGGGACAGGAACTGCTTCTTCTAACAGACCTTTTCTGGTTTTTAACTGACGTAGTTTGGAAAACAAAGGCATGACTGAACTGTAATCTAGACACAATACAATACACAATGAACACGATAATTACACCACTTTCATACCACTACATTAAAATACATGAATGACATTTAAAAATAACAGTCTGAACAGAATACTACCTGGAATACTGAAAACAGAATACATGAACTTCCTCGAGAACAGAACTGACTAGAACAGAAACTAGATGCACTGCTGAAACAGTACGAAACTTACCGGTCTCATAAAGAGACACGTCAGGACCCGCATCCACCGGAGTGGACACTTCGTGTTGGGTCTGTGTACCACCAAAACCCACGGACCAGAGTCAATTAGATTGACCCTGTCTAGATACTACCCCAGCAACGGTACTCACCGGGCAGCAAGAACGGAAGGCCTCGGACTGGACTGCTTCGACGCCGGACGGACACACTTCGGACTTCTGTTACGGGTGGGCCTCCGGATACCTCGGACCTTGGACTCTCGGCTTGGGCTCTGGTCGGGACTCGCCGCGTTCCTCCACCGCCTCGTCTGGATGCTGGACCGCAACCTCCGTCTCCTCCGTGGGTCTGAGGGATACTTGAAGCAGAACTATCTGCACGTGCACGGTATGGTTCCGTCACGGCTGCAGAGGGTCAGGGGGCATACGTGGCTTCACCGGAGCGTGGGGAAAGGGCAAGTCCCTGTTCGGGCGCCAATATGTGGTATATAAATAAATAATACCGGATCTATTTTTGACTGGACATAGTAATAACAGATAGCTCAATAAATAAGAGTCAAGATTCGAGGTAGTAGGAGTTTGCAGGTTTAATACAGCATAAGGACAGGAACAGGACAACCTGCACAGGAACAGGATGGCAGCGCTGCCGGGGGCAGGATCGGAATCGGGACGACGGCGTATAGGCGTACCATTTAATAACAGTGCACAAGTATATATACTAAAACAAATACATTACAATACATACAATAGGCGGAGCAGTGGGTGTGGTCAATAGCAGTCGCGAAAGATAAGGGTGAAAGTAGGTGTAACAGGAGGCGTATACATAGACATGTGATGTAAACGTAACAGAATATGTCATAAATGGGGCGGAAACATGGAGGGGGCTACCTAAGGAGCCGGGACCTCTAACCTAGTGGTGCGCGCAAACTGACAATGACGTGTTACTAGGAGAAGCAGGGGGCTATGACTTCTGCGCTAGGAGCAGAGACTGAAGTCTGGAGAGTCAGGGCGACATGTACCTAAACACTATCTAGTATCTGATGTTTAGAGAACATGTTGATATAAACTAAAAGGTATCGGGGTAAAGGCTAACAGACTCTAAGACTGGTGCATGCATTATTCTACATGTAGTGCGTGTCGAAGAATATGAAATGACCATTAATACAGTATTTCTCTTACATGGAGACGTAAAGGCTAGACGATGACGGAAACTATTGATGCGATTCAGTAGCTAAGGAATGCAGAGAAGGAGGGCTGGACTGATAACTAGAATCATAACATACTCTTGGCAGACTAGCAGGCAGAGCCAGGCCGAGCCGGGCACTGTGAGGCAGGAAGTAAGTGAAGGGTCAGGAATACAGGTGGGGGCTGTATCGCTCCTCAGCGAGGGCTCAGGAGACAGGAGCTGAATCTGGTGTCCGGGCCCTTTTGAGGCCTAGAAACGGGGACTTTTCAATGAAATAACGTGCACACTGAGAAACGTG
This sequence comes from Lissotriton helveticus, assembly GCF_964261635.1. Classification (NCBI taxonomy): domain Eukaryota; kingdom Metazoa; phylum Chordata; class Amphibia; order Caudata; family Salamandridae; genus Lissotriton; species Lissotriton helveticus. Next base: position 2,088,893 of record NW_027611651.1, on the reverse strand, counting down.
GCAATGTAACTTTACATAGGCCTGATACTCGTAGCTTTCACGAGAACTGGAAACTGGCATACTAGAGATGGACACAACTGTATTTGCGTCTTTAGTCAAACATGGGGAATACATATGCATATTAATCATGCACACATAACATAAGATGGGGAACACGTAGGGACACAGAACATGGCAAAATTTACTTTTCCACACAGCGACTGTCTAGACTGCCATTCAGTGGGCGCTCTCATCCTTTGCTGCATAGACTGTGGGGTATTTTGCATGCTCTCCTGGTGTCTGGTTTGCCACGATCCTGTACTTTGCTGTGCTTCCCTCACGCTTGAAACTGCGTCTAGGTGGTCCTACATACTGCTTGTTCTATAAGGAACCCCCCCGCGCAGCGCTGCATCAACAGTCCCACTTACTGGCTATATTCTTGCCACCTCATTTGCTTCTTCCAGTTCAGACGTGGCATGGGCCGCAAAGACCCTAAGCAATGAGTTCTTCCCTTTGAAAAACGTGTGGCACACTCCCGTGACCAACAAAACACACAAGATGATGGACGGAATGTTGCACAATGGCAAAACATTCACCCCCAGTCACAGATCTGGGTTTAATCCATTGTTATTTTGCTCACCACGCCACCCCAGTTCAGACATGGCCATACTCCTGCGACCAGCCTAGCGACATGGTGGAAGGTGGGCAACCCCAGTCTACCTCGATGGACAACGCTAACCAGTTTAATCCATTACTGTTGGAAATGAGGGCGGGATTCAAGGTACTGGATGTCCGCTTTGACTCCTCAGACAAACACATAGCAGACCTGGGCGCAAAGGTCCAGGTGCATGATCAACGTCTTGATGTAGTTGAGTCCCGCACATCTGACCTGGAGGATGGAATGGCGCAATCAGTCAAGAGGGTAGACCGCATGGAACGGATCCTAAAGTAGGTTGCGACAAAAAAACGAGGATTTGGAAGTGCGCAGCCAGCGTAACAACATCCGCCTAGTGGGTGTGCCTGAATCCACAGCGTCTGGGTGCATGGATAATCTGGTAGAGACAATACTAACCAACCTTTTTGGAAAAGAGGCCTTCAACTCTGGCGTTGTGGTGGAACGCGCCCATAGGTCACTTGGCCCCCGCCCCAACCCGGGCTGCCCACCTTGACCCATAATTGCTCGATTAATGAACTTCAGATATAGGGATACAGCACTGCGGCTGGCACGTGAGCAGGGCAAACTCTCTTGGCAGGGCTCCAAACTATCTCAATACCTGGATTTCCCTGCTCTGGTTCAGGATGGGAGGAGGAAATATCTTGGGGTAAAAGCAGCGCTCAGAAACCTAGGGTTGAAGTATGGTATGCTATACCCTGCCAGGCTGTGGGTGGAGGTGAACGGACGTGCCAGAATCTTTGAAAATCCCACAGAAGTACAGGCATTTTGTCGCAAATATAAACTCAATCAAAATCGCCCTACAGAGACAGACACTACCTCTTCCCCCACACAGTGGCTCAGCTGTCAGTGTGGATTTATTTTCGAATTCCGGTCATGCCTGACACATGGTCACTTGACTCCTTTCACTATGCCGCTCATTTGATAATTTTTTGTGAAAGCTGGGATTTATCATATTGTTCATAATGTTTGTTAAGGTTGCTGAGCCATTGGACAGCAAACGCCCCCTACTTTGGTGTACACCTAGAGATAGTATTGGTGACGATAGACTGTACCACATTGTTTGACATTCACTATTTTTAGGATGCTATTGGTACTAATGCTTGTTTTGGTAAAGTTGGTATTGCCTGTCCGGATGGGCGAGAAGGCTGGGTAGGGGGTGGCAGGAGGGGATATGTTCATATTGCTCTGCACTGAATCTAAGTTACATTTGTTTGCAGCCACGGCAAATGGGTACGACTCTTGGTTAATCTTTACTCCTCAGATTATCACCAAAGGATGGCACAGTTAGGTTACAATGATGGCCCGTTGAGCATCACACTGCCTACATGGAATGTCAGGGGCTTAAACAATACTCGCAAAAGGCGTCAGGTTGTCCATTATTTACTTAGGCACGGAGTTGATGTGACCTTCCTTCAGGAGACACACCTTCCTACCAGCGGCCAGTCCCGGTTCACGTCCTCCTGGGGCCCGAACAGATTTTTTGCAAATTACAGCAATTACGCCAGGGATACTGCCATCCTTATACATAAACGGCTCCCCTTCAAGTGTCACTCGGTAACCTATGACGACGAAGGCACATATGTCATAGTGGTGGGCATGATGTTGAACCACAAGCTGGCATTGGTGTGTGTATATGGGCCTTACACTGATTCTCCCGATTCTTATTATACATTACTCTCTAAATTGCTACAGCTAGGCCCTGTGCCCCTTCTTCTAGGGGGTGATTTCAATATTGCCCTACAGCCGCCCTCAGATAGTACTTCAACTACCCCTGACCCCAAGCCTCGAGCACGTATTGCTTTACAATCCTTATGTGAACACTTCTCTCTCCTGGACATAGGCCGTGCTCGAGATCCATGTCATACTACATACACCCATTACAGCAGTCTACATGACACGTGGGCAAGACTTGACTATTGGTTAGCCTCACCAGAAATCTCCCGCTGGTTTCATGAGCTACAAACACTACCAAGAACACATTATGATCACTCCCGGGTGCTGATGTCCCTGAGAGTCCCAGGTCCAGAGGGTTTTGAGAGACATTGGAGGTTCCCAAGCCGTGCCCTAGATGACGAGGTATTTAGACAAGAAATCCAGGAAGCGATTGAGGATTATTTTGAAATCAACACAGGGTCAGTGGACACGGAGGCAATGTTATGGGAGGGATTCAAGACCTATATGAGGGGAGTGTGCATGTCTAAAAGCTCTGGAGTGCTGCGCGATATATGTGGCACACTTGCATGAGTGGAGAGGGAGCTTGGTGTCCTGGACACTAAACATGTGGTGTCAGCCGAGCCGAGTCACAGTGGAAAGCGGGCAGCCCTGCTCATGGAATACAGGGAGACTGCTGAGATGGAAATCCTGTACATGGGGAAATACCATAATGCCAAGATGTATGGGGAAGGGGACCGTCCTGGTAGGATATTAGCACAAATGAAAAGACCCCCCTGTAGGAAGGTGGATATCTGACTATGGAGAAGTGTGGCTCAATGGTTAGAGCGGCAGACCCTGATGCAGACCCTGATGCAGAGGTATAGCCCGGGACCAGGGTTCAATACCCCGCCTTGGCGGGTCTTGAGCTCAAAAATTCCACGGACCTGATAATTCTCGCCTCGGTGCCTATTCCAATCATGGAGTCCCACTCTGCAACTCTGGGCAGTAGCTTGCTTAATCTCCTCAACGGCCCCCACAACGCTAAGGATGCCTGGCCTCCACCTTGGGGGTGCCCAGGATTGGACACCTCACAGGGAAAGCCAGGATGGGTTCCACAGCGGTATTCGTACAAGCGCCTTGAGACCCTTGCGGGTGAGTAGTGCGCTATACAAGTATCAATTTACATTTTTACCCCCAAACTTTTTGCCTGGTGTTTAGCTGGTTTTTGACATAGTTGGCATGGGATCCTGCTATTCAGGACCCCAGGCTAATTGCTCTCTCCTTAAAATGGACTCCATGTACCTTAGGTACATACACAATTGGAACTGGTTCACCTTATTGGCCCCTGTAACAGTGTACCCAGGTACCCAGGGCATAGGTGCTTCCAAGGCCTACCAGGGGCTGCAGCATGTATTGTGCCACCCCTGGCCTGGCCTCCATATTTGACACAACTGGCTGATCACTCAGCTGGGGTAAGTCGGTGTAACCACCCCTTACTGTAGTATGCCTATACCTAACCTAAAATGGACACATATGTTCCTATCAGTCACTCCTATGGAAGGCCTCATCAATCCTGGAGGCAGAGTGCTTGGAAATATGTGAGATGGTGCTCTGGCATGAGTTGAGCCTGTCTGCAGCTTTCGGAACCATGTCCTTTAGCTGTTTCATGATACTGCCATACCATATACTCTTAAGTGCATTATGAACCCCGCGGTTAAATGCTATCTTGGGTTTGGCTTTATCAAAACATGTCGAGTAAGGTGTCATACGAATTGGAATACTACCCCCTCGCCAGTTCTGGCGACGGGGGTAGCATTCCACCCTTCTAGAGGGACACGACATGTACCTAGCCTGAACCCCGGTTAAAGTTAAACAGAGCCTTAGCATCACAAAATGGATGCTGCCACCACAGACACAAGTCTGACCTCCTGCTGCTGGGAGTCCTTCCAGCGAGGGCAGCTTGGACAAAGGGTTTCCTGCCTGGGGAGGTGCTAGCACCACTCCAGACAGGATTTTGTGTATTGGGTAGGACAGGGCTGAATAGAATCAGACATGCCTGGGGCACACAAGGTGTCCCTGTGCATAGGCCAGTTCAAACCGGTGCTGGGGCTTTCCAGCCCCAGTCCTGGCGCCAAACTGGACAAAGGAAAGGGGGTGTAACCACCACCCTTCCTGGTTCCACCCAGAGGAGGGACCTAGTAGGTGATCCTGCCCCCCAGATTCGAATAAGAGTGGGAGCTGTGTCCTGAGACTTGAGATCATCCTGAATCAACTTGAAATACAGAAGAAGACTGGACTTCGACATTCTGCTGCACAGAAGACGGAAGAGAATCTCCCTTGTGGCCAAGGAGTGACCACCCTGTGAACACAGGCACCAACCAGCAACTCGACGTCTGCTTTGCCGCCGCCTCCCACCGGAGCCCGAGCCCAGAGCCTGACAAGAACCAGACTCCCAGACTTCTCACAGCCCGATCCACAGTCCCTGCAAAGAAGGGACCCGTGGAGGCACCGAGAGACGTGGGACCGGACCTCTTGGAAGACCGACCCCCGAAACGCTGACTGCGCAGCATCAGAGGCACCCTCGACGCTGTGCTTTGGGGTTTGAGAAGCCCCAACCTCAAGCAGCCCTTGCACCGAAGATCAGCCCCCCAGCATCTCCACGATCTGCGTGGGGCCTTTTTGCACCGTGCCACTCGACGCGCCATCCCGGCCACTTGCCACGTGGCTAGCGGCCATCTTGGCGACAAAACCTTCAACTTACACTGCGGGTCTAGTTGCGCCAGACTTGCCCTCGCTCCTGTAAAAAGGAGCCCCTGCTCTGACCTTGCTGGTCCGAGTAACAAGGCTTTTTTGATTCCTGCGTGGCTTGCACTAGCCAAGGCCTGTTCGCTCCAATCAAGTTGCCGACACCGCCAACAGCGAGAAGCCTGCGTGGGACAGCTCGTGACCAACTCCTGGACGTCCTCGACCCCTCGTGTCCACGTGGCTGCAGAGAGAAGCTACACGACATCACCTGTTTGCGCCCGACATTGCCTGGTTCCACTCTGGTTCCACGGTAGTCACTGGCTAGTGACTTTGAACATTGTCCCCTCTGCTTTCAGGTCTTCACCTCTTCAGATCCACCCTTGGATCCACCGGAACTCTTCACATCGAGCCGCCTGCAGCATCTTCAGCTCCAAGCACCATCGACCTGCGTGACGAAACCCGACACTACTTCGACCCTATGCACCCGCTTCCTGTGGGTGAGGTAACTCAGCTCCGCCGGTGTTCCCACACTGGTACACACCTCTAGTGTCTGTGTCTAAAGTTTCATCCTTCTAGGTGACTCGGAAGGTTCCTTTTTAACTAACTTTGTAACTTTTACGCACCATTGACATTGCATTGGTAAAGCGTGCACTTTCCGCACTGCACCCGAGTCCCGCGGGCCTTTCCCGACTTCTTCACTGCTAGTCCCGAACAGCTCCAGCGATTCCCCAGGCCCTAGGCCTCTTCACTTTCCCCATAGTGGTTTTTATACCACTATTTTAGTATATGGTTTAGGTGGCCCCTAGGGCTCATCCATATTGTGCAACTTTTGTGTATTTAAACTGTGTTTTGTTTTAACGCATTTGCTTCTGTGCTCATAAAGAGTATCAGGGATATTTGTAGAAATAAATCTATATATATTTTCAATATATATCTGTGTGGTGTCCTTTCATTTGGTATTCAAGGGATTATATATGGTAAAACAGCTTGCTTCACATGCCTTTACAGAGTTTAGCCTAAGACTGCTTAGTCCATGCTACCCCTAGGATAGCTTGTCTATAAGGTTGACTTTACAACCTGCACCATAAGGGTTGCTTGGCATGGTACAAGGTGATCACTAGAACTAGTGAGCATCATATACCAGGCCAACTTCTCACACCCCCTACGCGAAAGCTTATATAAAGGAACTAAAATCATCGACGGGACAGCGTACCACAGAACCATTGGACATCCAAAAGGAGTTTATCTCTTATTTTAAAAACTCTGTATTCCACCAAACTGGGACGTGACCGCACTGCCCAAGAGGCCTACCTCGCTGAGGTTGCATTAGTATACCTTGAAAAGTTTATGCGGGACTTTCTAGCAGTACCCATCACGGCAGAAAGCATAGATGAAGCCATGACATCCCTGAACTCATCCACTGCACCCGGGCTTGATGGGTTCACAGGGGAATTTTACAAAGCCTACAAGGATCGACTGATCCCTCGCCTCCTGGAGATGCATGCCGAATCATTGGAGAAACAGGTTCTCCCTTCCACTCTATGCGAAGCATTTATTATCCTTCTCCCCAAACCCTCGAAAGACTCCATGCTATGCGGCTCCTACCGCCCCTTGTCCCTCCTTAACCTGGATTATAAAGTTCTTCCCAAGGCATTAGCATGCCGCCTCTCCCTCCTGATGGAATCCACTGTCTCGCCGGCCCAATCAGTATTCATACCGCATCGATCCACAGCCTCCGCACCTTATTTATCCTGCTTGACACCGAAAAAGCTTTTGACTTCCTGGAATGGCCCTTTTTTCTGTCGATAATACAAAGAATGGGTATGCCACATGGCTTTATTGCCACAACGGCTATATTATACACCCGACCCACTGCTAGACTCCGGCTCAATGGCACTCTATTGGCGCCCTTCCTGCTGTCCCGTGGCACATGGCAAAGATGCCCGTTGTCGCCCTTGTTGTTTATACTAGCGATGGGCCCACTAATAAGACATCTGCAGGAGAAGCTTCTACATAGGGGCTTACAGTTTCGCACAGGCCCGTTATTGGTCTCTTTATATGCGGATGACACGATCCTGTATGTTCGTGACCCCCAGACCAACTTAGGCCCACTTTTAAGAGAAATTCTTCACTTTGGTAACTTCTCTGGTATGGGGATAAATTGGCATAAATCTGTCATTTTTCCCCTCACAAGTAGCACTGCCCAATGGAAACTGGAATTTCTGCTGGAGTGGTGCTCTGATTCAGTGAAGTATCTAGGGATACACATTCATCTTGAGATGGACCAAAGTATTCCCCACAATTATGGCGTGGCCATCTCTAAACTTGAGACGCAAATAGACCATTGGCGGAAACTCCCTCTCTCCATGGCGGGGGGAGTGGCTCTTATTAAAATGATTGTGCTCCGAAGTTTTTGTATTTGTTTCATAATATCCCAGTACCGCTTACGAATACATGTTTTAATACTCTTCGCACTCAGCTGATTAGACTAGTCTGGGGCAATAAGACACCCAGAGTGCAAAGGTAGGTAATGACACTCTCATGCGACAGAGGAGGGTATGGCATTCCGGATCTGCAACTGTACTGTCTGGTGGCACAGTGCAGTTTTGCCCAGCCATGTTATCACCCAGACAACAGGATCACGTAACTGAGACCAGAGTCAGATTTTGTTCTGCCGGATTCCCTGGCTGTGGTTCTGCCCTGTGGTATTCCGTGAGATCCCAGGGACATTCAACCAGTCTCCGCAACAAGTTGGGCTTGGGCTAGGCTGGGCCGTCTTACAAACACCCAGACGGTTTACTCCTCTGACTTACCACTCCCTAATGTAAAATGGCTGCCCATAACAGGCAAAAAGTTGGTACAGAAGACTTGTGCAAAATGTAATATTGTCAAAATGGGTGACCTGTTCCCTGCAGGCCTGCAGGCCATATATTTGACCCAGAAGACGTGTCCTCGTTTCCAGACATGACATTCATAGACAGATTTGTTCTGGCTAGGCTGCGGTCTACACTGCGAGCTCAGTTCCCAGACTACCCGCTGGAGCCTCCGTCCTTCCTGCTACTCACAATGGTGATAGGTAGTAGCAGGGGGTCCATTTGATATCCCAACTTTACAGAGCATACGCTGACTTAATCACACTAGACGATAGCAGGGTGCGCAGTGCTTGGGAAGCGGACTTGGGCAACTCAATATCTGACGAGCAGTGGACAGCTTGTTGCAAAGTGATGAAGGCAATTTCTTTAAATATCAGACACAAGCAGATCCATTTCAAGTTTCTATGCATTAAATAGCAGACACAAGCTGATCCACTTCAAGTTTCTACGTAGAATATATGTTACCCCGGCTTAAGAGCACACAGGATAGACCCCACTAGATTTCATCATTGCCAGCTGTGCCACTTCCTTCAGGCAGACTTCGCACATTTATCCTGGACGTGCCCACGCATACACACTTTTTGGGTGGAAGTACACCATACATTGAGCGAGATAATAAAGGTGCCTATGAACCCCCTGCTGGAGATCGCACTCCTGGGATACGTGGTCCAACTCCCTCCTAAAGTTCGCAGATTTGCTGCCATTGCTCTACTTTTGCCCAAAAGGGAGGTAGCAATACACTGGGGCGGCAGAAGGGCTCCAACAAAAAAGGGACAGATCCAAAGCTTAGCTTCCTGTTTTACTAGAAGTAACCAGTATGCTAGCACAATCCCTCCCTCCTCTAGGCCTAGAGATATTTAGGTCCCCTTTAAGGCCTTCCTAATGGCACAACAGCAACATCCCCCTACACAGCAGGAACAGGGCATCGTGCCAACCGGGGTGGCGAGGCTGACACCCACACTGGACTAACACACCAGAGTATATAGCATCCACCTCCAGTGGCCTGGGTCTATTCTCATTTTGACAGTAAGCTACTGGGTGGAGGGAGTCAATGGGCTTACAGATGAGCATATTACACTATCGCTCAAGAGGGGCCTTAAATGCACTGTAAGTATACTGCAATATATATTACATTGCCTACTGTGTATCGAAAGTAACTAATATTGAAATGCCTCGTGATTGTACCCGAGAGGTCCTTTCTTTAAAATCAGTGCCTTGCTTTGTCTTATTAAAATGCTAAATAAATAAAAACCATGGTCACAGATGGTTGGTGTGAGAAGAAGGACTGTGAAGAAGTCCTGAAGTGTGCTTTCTTCAATAAAGTTGTACAGCAATCCACAGAGACCAGGAGTCTTCAATCTTTGAGTAGATTTATTGTAGTTAACAGGATACACAGCTCTACAAGTATAGAGGGCTCAAGGTGGTAGCTCCAACTGCCTGTGAAGCAATTCCAGTGCCTGGCCCAAACATTCTAACCAAGTTATACATGGAATACATTGACAAGTACAAAGTAACATTCCAGTATTTTAATATAAAGAAAGTGCACTAAGAATTGATGTACAGACACCACATATCTCCCTCCTTTTGATAAAAATAGAAAATAGCGCACTTAACAAAACAGTGAACAGAATGCTTACTGAACATACCTACTGTTGCCTTTAATTGTGACTATACGTGCAGGATACCTGAATTTTGATTGACATTTTTGTAGCATCAAAGGATCCTTGACACGAACAAGATACCACCAACAAATGTAACTTCTTTTTTAGAAACAGGCATGGCGAGTTTATTACACATGCTAACACTGGCTTCATCACTACGATTTTTAGAGATAAAATAATTTTTTGCAATATCACCTTTATTATCCAAATAATTAAATTTCGAAAATGGAATAAGTGTAGACACCACTTTTCTCACTCTCATCAATTTAAAAGGAACACAACCCGATACAGAGTGAGGGGTGGTCCTATATGCCCATACCACATCACTGATAGCAGACTCACAATCTGCTTTTGCTTTGATGGCACTTTGAATACATTCAACTTTAACCCTGAAGAATCTTTCAACTTTGCCATTTCCCTAAGGAAAATACAAAGGAGTGCGTAAATGTTTGATACCCATCTTTGTCAAAAAAATTGCATGAGTTGTGAAGTAAACTGAACTCCATTGTCTGTAAGTAATTCCTCAGGTGTACCCTCTCTGCTGAATACTTCTTGAAGAAATGGAATGACAGATTTGGTATTTGGCTCAGAAACACCTCTGCCCTCCAACCACCTGGATAAGTGATCAATTAGAACTATGAAAAACTTCATACAATTGGGTAGAATATGAAATGGTCCAAGAAAATCTACTGCAACCTTTTTCCCTACTCTGTTGGGAGAAATTGAGGGTTTGAGAGATGGAGAATGTGTAACTAAATGTTTGTCACTGTATAAACATTGTGTACAATTATTAACAAGTGCCTCCACATCTCAATCTACAGACGGCCACCAAAAATCATTACGTATTCTGCGCTTGGTGGCGGTCACACCCAGATGACCTGAATGCGCAGTTTCTAGAATTATTTGTCGAAAACGAAAAAATGGAGGGATTAATTTGCCTTCTCTGTCTAAAAGTTTGCCTTTAAGAGATAATTAATTTGCACCATTTTTCAAAATGGTTGTAACTCGGGTTCAATAGATCTCTCCTTAGGCCAACCTTTGACCACAAACTCCACAACTTGTTTAAGTAGTGAATCACTTTCTAATGCTTTAAACCACTCTACCATGTCAGGGCAAATTACAGTGTCATCAATACTAGCAATGATACATTCTTCAATATCGTCATCTGATTTATTAGACTTATCCTCATGCATAGGATGTCTGGACAAAAAGTCAGCTTTGATATTCTTTCCTCCAGCTATGTATTGTACAGTAGAATTTAATTCTAAAAGCTTGGTGGATAATCTAGCTAACCTAGCTGTTGCTTTTTTGATTTTGTTGCCAGAGAGTACTGTCTTGTGATCGGTCCTCAAACAAAATTTTCTCCCCCACAAGTATGGTCTGAATTTCTCAATTCCCCATACACAAGCAAGCAACTCTTTCTCAATAACTGAGTATCTCAGTTCAACGTCTTTCATTCGTCTTGGAGCAAAAAAAATTGTAAACTCATTGTTGCTTGTCATTTGTGATAACACAGCACCCATACCATAAGAACTTGCATCCGCTGTAACAAATGTATCTCGACCTTCCATGTATGCTTGAAGAGCAGGTGCAGAAAGGATACTCTCTTTGATGCATTGAAAATGGTCTTGACAAGTAGCTGTCCATATAAAATCAGAGTTTTTCTTTAAAAGACTTCTGAAACATTCAGTGAGACTTGCAAAATTCTTTATGAACTTGGAATAGATTTCCCAAAGCCCAATGAACAAATGAAGTTGATCTTTGTCAATTGGGTGAGGTGCATTGACAATGCCATCCACAATACTAGGTTGAGGTTTGACACCATCTTTAGAAAGATCATGTCCTAAATACGCAATGTCATTTACTGAAAAGATACATTTGTCCTCTCTGACAGTAACATGATTGTCTTGTAGTACGGTAAGTGCATATTCAAGTACTACATTGTGTTCTTCTTTTTAAACAGTGTGCACCAAGATATCATCTTGAAATAGAACTACGTTAGAAATATCTTTAAACATATTGCTCATAACTTTCTGAAAAACAGACACAGCTGACGCCAAACCAAATGGCATCCTGCAGAACTGGAATGTACCATCAGGTGTAATGAAAGCTGTGAAATGTCTTGAAGACTCATCCAGTTCCACCTGATGGTACGCAGCTCGTAAGTCCAGCTTGGAAAACCACTTGGATTGGCCAACTGCAGTGATAAGGTCCTCAATGCGGGGTAAAGGAAAATGTTCCACCCAAATTGCGTTGTTGATGAAACGCAAGTCAATGCATAAGCGAAGTTTGCCATTTTTCTTTTTGGCCAAAACAATCGGAGAAAGCCACAGAGTAGCATCTACTTTAGCTATAATACCATCTTTCTGTATGTTATTTAGCACTACAGAAAGTTAATTTCTAACACTGTGAGGTACATTGCGTAATCTATGTTTGACTGGTTGCACACCTTCTTTATTCTTAATCATGTGGTGAAAATTTTTAATCAAACCAATTTTGTCTGAAAATACATTTTCTAATTTTTCTTACCAAGCTGTGTGGTCAGACACCGAATTGGTAAGAGACACAGGATGTTTGTGACCAGGTTTGATGATCATAACACACTCAGCTTGATGCAACCAACCCAAAACATTAATACCACATACCACATGCCACATAAATCTTACTGTGAGTAGTCTTAGTTTTAAAATTAATATGGCCACAAAAATACCCAGCTAAATCAATTCTGCTGCCTTCAAATGCTGTAGTGACAACATCAGGGGGCAATAACACTTTATGAGCCCAATTTTGTTTATACTTGTCAATAGAAATGATGGTAATTCTTGCCCCAGAATCGATAAGTAGCGGAATATTGATATTGTCAATAAAAATCTGAACCAAGGGATCTGAAATTGTGTTATCGGAATGTACATTGTTAATGTCAATACAATCTACAGCTAACATCAATTCTTCAAGTTTGTTTTCTACAACATCAGTATCAACATCAGAGTCTTGAACAAATCTAACAGGGTGACATTTGCCTCCTCTACAAACATTGCCAAAATGACCAATTTTCTTGCATTTCCAGCACCCTTGTGCTGTAGCTGGACAATTTTTAAAACTTGACACATGATAATTTGAACCACACCTAAAACATTGTATTCTACCGCGACCAAAAGATGTACCTCTGAAACTTCTGAAATTAGAAAAAGAACCTCTGGCTTTGATTGCTAAAGTATCAGTTGTATGTGGAGGTTTTGTAGAAAGCGCACCCAATGTGGTTGTAGGTGAAGGATAAGTTTGTAAGATTTTAGAATCACTTTCAGAAGTTTCAATGCTTTTCGCTATATCAATAGCTTCATCCAATGAGGGATTTTTATAAACGTTTTTGTTGAATTTTTTTCGAGTAACATCTGGACCAGGGGTCTCCAACCTTTTGTGTAGTCAGAGCTACTTATGGCCAGTGAAAATCGTCATGAGCTACTGAACCCAAATCAACTCGCGCATTTTTCCGAGAGACCCCCCATGCCCAGTTTCATTGACTTTAAGCCTAATTTCATCAGAGCCCATACTGTTGTTTGAACAAAATACCCAAGACAGGCCTGACTTAAGAGTTCCCTAGAACACCAAAAGGAATGACTTTGGATTTGTGACGCTTCAAGACATTTCAATTAATAGGTCCAAAATTAAGGTCCAAAATTAAGACCTTCCAGTAATAGTTGTCATTGAAATAATCATTGTAATGCGGCTCAATTAACAAACATACATGGAAAGCGATCTTACCTTCAATGTGGAGCTGATTTGTTCTTATGCTGCAAATAATCATTTAGAAACGTGCTCAAGATTCTTCTCTCCAGCTTCATTTTATTGTGTTTGTAATACAGGCCTGCAGTACACATTGCATTGTTCTTGTTCAAATAATAAAAAAGCTTTGCGGGGGCTGAAGATTCTGCTCTGCAGCGACTTTAATCTTGGTTTTAATAATGAAACAGAGTTGTGATTTCACCAGGAACTGTGACTGAACAAGTATTGATTACGACTGCATACAAATTATTTCAGTGAGAGACTTGACACTGCATGGTGTCCAGTAATGCCTTGTAATCTGGGGTGCAGCTTGAGAGGGCAACTCTTATTGAGTCATTTAAATGTTCGTCAGTCAGACGTGTACGAAACTTAGATTTTATGAAGTTCATATCGGAAAATGCAGATTCACAAAGATAGCAAGAGCCAAACAGGGAAAAAAGTTTCAATGCAGCTGCGTGGATGTTCTTAAACTTTTCTGCATCTACAAGACTCCAGAAATTAATGTCAGATTGCCTTGATTTCAATTCAATGTCATTTTGAAGTGAGACCATCTCCATATCCATAGTGTCAGAGTCAAGGTTCACAAGAACACTAATTTTCTCGGAAAGGTCACTAACATCCACTTCCATGAAGGGGTTTGAAGTGAATATCACACAGGGCTCAAGATGCTCAAAACTAAACTGGTCACTGAACTCTTGATTAAGCCTCACAAGGAGGTTACTGTATTTTTGTATGTCAAAGATCTCAGCCTCAGTTTTGTTTTCTGACAGGATTTGGAGCACAGAGGGAAAGTGCTGCATCTTTCTTTTCTGTACATGCTGTATGAAAAGGTTAAGTTTTGTTTTGAATGTTTTCACAGAACTAATCATGTTGGCTATTGTCTTATTTTTGCCTTGCAACTCGTAGTTCAATACATTTAATTTCTCTGTGACATCTGTCAAAAAGCTAAATCGAGCAACCATTCAGTGTTTGACAACTGTGTGGTATCTTCATTTCTAGACCCATTAAAGCTTTGACTTCTGGCAATAGGGAAAGGAATCTTCGCAGTATTCTTCTCCTGCTAAGCCATCGGATCTGAGTATGCAGTAAAAGGTCACCATACTCAGCTGAAAGTTCTTCAAGGAACAATTTGAAGGTTCGGTGCTGCTAGTCCTTTGCACAAATTGAATTAATAATTTTAACAACAGGAGTCATCACATGATCAAACCCCATTACCTTGGCACATATTGCCTGTTGATGTATAATGCAATGGTAGTTTGATAACGGAGGGAAATCTGGATATGATTTACCATTGGCAATGAAGCTAGAATGACGCCCTATCATTGCGGGTGCACCATCAGTTGTTATCGCCACTAACTTTTTCAATGGGACATTTTGTTTCACAAAATAATTTTTCACCTCATTGTGGATGTCAGATCCTCTGGTTGTGGTTTTCAGAGGCAACAGAGTTAAAAATTCCTCTTTATAAGTGAAATCTTCAAAAAGCATTCTAACAAAGATAGCCAACTGTGCAACATTGCTTGCATCAACAGATTCATCACATTGCAGAGAAAAATATTTACATGTCTTTAAAGCCCGCTCCAACCGCTCTATCATGTTGATAATGCAGATACCCTTCTTACCATAGTGTTTGACCCCAACTGCACATCTGAAATGCCAGACATAATTTCAGGGCTATATTTAAAGTCTTTGAATAAGGAGTGGGCCATTAGAAGCATTGCTTCCTTCACAATTGCTCCATCTGAAAATGTTGCTTTGTGCTTGATCAAGTGATGAGTAACTACGAAGGATGCTTCAGTTGCCGCAGTGGCTTTCTTTGTTGGCTTTGTAAAAAAAGATTGCTGTGTCTGCAATGCAGATTTCAGTACATTTACTTTTTGTGACCTCAGGCTGCTTCCTTTAGGGAACTTCCTCTCAAAATACATGTGTTTTGTTGAAAAATGCCTCTCAACATTGCCCCTTTTCCCCACTGCAACTTTTGCTCCACATATTAAACACACACAGTTGTCTTTGATTTGTGTAAATAAAAATTTGTTCTCCCACTCTTGATGGATGTTGTAAGACTTCGCCCTTTTGGAGGGACCTGGCTCTTCACCCATCATTGGTTGTTGAGGCTGTAGCTAGAGTACAAATGTTGATGAAGTCCACATTCAATCCATAAAAGGCAAGAATACCACATGGACACCTTTAATAATGCTGTAATGCAGACCATTAAACCAAGGAAAAGACTTTCAACCACAAACCGAAATGTTGAAATATAACATTCACTATTAATGGTGGACCTGGGAATGTGTAAAAAAAATGCTATGCCACCCCAGGTGAGGCATAACAAGGAGAACTACCTTTATTGCTTCTCTTTTTCCCATATTTTCCATCGTGAGGCCATTAATGAAATGATATATAGGTATGACCTATAGCTTATAGAGCAGACCCATGACGCAGGAAGACCAGTGATTCCAACCTTGATAGGCATTTATTGATCATATTTTGGTATCTGAAAATGTCCTAAGATTAATAGAAACTTTGATGATGTCAGCAGTCAGCCCATTGAACACCAGCTCCTACTATTGGTCCTTAGGATTAGGGGAGCAGAGGCAAGAAAAACAATCAGGGGGGAGAGGCAAGAAGCACAATCAGGGGGGCAGAGGCAGGAAAAACAGCACTTGTAAATGCGAGACCTATTTCATTTCAAAGAAGTGGCTGTCACTGTCCCAGGCTGCTTGGAAAATGAAAGCGGGCATGGCGCGCAGAATGTTGCAGGTGAGCATGTCGTGCCTGCAGTAGTGGAAACTCATCAAAGAAAATAGTATATACAGACTAAATAAGACATACTGTGCAACAACAGAAGTACAAGGGCAGTCTTCATGGGAGGTTACAAATGAAGACAAGGCAGTACTAAGGAGGGACTAACAAGGCTATTAACGAATCAGAAGCCAGCATTTACAAAGGACAATGACAGTAGGCCTGACAAATTGATTGTGAGCAAGCATATGTTTAAGTCAATAGGTATTTAAGGAAGGATTGTTATTTTATGTATTTAGGCTTATAGAAAGGTACTCTGCCAGCAGGTCACTTGAAGATCATGCTCACTCTCAAGTCTGAAGGTTCCTCTTCAATTCCATGGACCTTAGTGCTCGCCTCGCCCGAAATATTTGTGGTTCTTGCTTTCCATCAGTTGCTCCCTATACTGCCCACTCAACTTTAGGACCCCTAAACTGATTTACCCTCTCGGTTCAGAATGTGGGGTGGGGTGGGGTGCTTGTGTGGTACACTGCTCGGAGGCCACACTAAAGTCAATACAGTGCTTTATAAATCTCTGGTGCACTACATAACCCAGGACAGTAAACGGAGAATGTAGCATGATGGGACGCTCATGGTACATTTCTATACTAGATACAATATGAAGTTTATTGGAAACCCTCAGTACAGTTTTGTAAAAGATAAACCAAGCAGTGTGGTTGTGCTTGTGTAATATAACACCGTCATAGATTTAGCATTCATTTTAATGGACCATCTTTGGTGAAGGTAGGTAGTAGGTTTATGGTGCAGTGAGGAGGTGCATAATTGGTACGTAGCTCCACAACGGCACATGTAGTACAGTTCTACAGCAGATACATCACGCAGTGTTGAGGTGCAAATGTAGGGCAGCGCCAAAATTTATACAGGAAGTGGCGTGGAGGTGCATGCCAGTTGCGGCTCCCATTAATATGCATATTTGAGTCCTGATTTACTATAGACATCTGCGCCTTGTTTCTGTCCCAAAATTACAGATGGGCGCACTAGGTTACAGTTCCCTGATCCGTTTCTCTTAAAAAATATTGAAAGGGTCTCCACACAACGGAGGAACTGTCTCTTTTCCAAGGGCAATATCGCATCCTTTGGGGATTGAGCAAAAAGCTGTGCAGAGAGGCAGCAGTTGGGCAAAAATGTTTTTTTTTTAAGCTGAGTAACAAAAAACCCAAACAAACGGGAAGGGGGAGCATAGACAGAAGAGAAACAAATGGAATTTAGATAGGCCCCAGCCTGTGCTCAGATGTGACAGAAGTGGGTGAGAATTTGTAATTCAATCTTATGTTTTTCTATTGATACAGTAAATTCAATTTATGAGAATTACTGCTATAAAAACAGTCTGCTACAGACAACTCTCCAATGTCTTATTCCCCAGAGCAGCAATAGCGTATAAGAACATTCTGTTTGAGAGACCTCTTTTCAATGTCACTGCCTGACCCTTGGCTTAAAGAACATTCTTCGATAAGAACATCTTTCTAAATCGGCACCTTGTCCTTTCTTGAACATTTCTCATCTGGGGCAGAGGCAAGAAAAATGGCACAATCAGGGGGGCAGGGGCACGAACAACGGCACAATCAGGGGGGCAGGGGCACGAAAAATGGCACAATCAGGGGACAGGGGAACGAAAAACAGCACAATGAGGGAATAGAAGGCACGAAAAACGGCACAAACAGGGGGCAGAGGCAAGAAAAACGGCACAAACAGGGGGGCAGAGGCAAGAAAAACGGCACAAACAGGGGAGCAGAGGCACGAAAAACGGCACAATCAGGGAATAGAAGGCACGAAAACCTGCACAAACAGGGGGGCAGAGGCAAGAAAAACAGCATGAACAGGGGGCAGAGGCAAGAAAAACAGCACAAATGGGAGCAGAGGCACGAAAAATGGCACAATCAGGGAATAAAAGACACGAAAAACGGCAGAATCAAGGGGGCAGAGGCAAGAAAAACGGCACAAACCGGGGAGCAGAGGCAAGAAAAAAATGAGCTTACCTGTAGTGGAAGGCACGTCTCCTGGCTGCTTAAGGCGGTGGAAGTCACGTCTCCTACTGCTCCGTGCTGGCACCCATCGCACAATGGCAGACAGTGCGATGCCAGCACGTTTTCAGTAGACGATGATGTCAGACTCTCACGAGAGGAGTCTGCAGCTCCAGGAGAGGAGCGTCCTCGTGTCATCGTCTTCGCCCGGCCCATCCACAGATTAGCTCCAATCAGAGCGAAGGGCTAGGCGAGCTACTCCCGGGGTCTTCGTGAGCTACCGGTAGCTCACGATCGACCGGTTGGAGACCCCGGATCTAGACACGGGTTAATTTCTAATTAGTTGTGAAGTGAAGTGATAAAAATCACAATAACTAGCTAAAACTTTTAGTGCTGTGATGTAAGTGTCAATAGATTCAGTGGGACCTTGGATGCAAGTAAAAAATTTGTGATGGTGAGCCACTAACTTGACTTTTCCCTCATAATAAATAGTACGTTTTTTAACTGCAAGTTGATATTCATCAAGGTCACCCAAATCTTGAACTAAATATACAGGTAAGTGGTCAAAAACATTTTTCCCTTCAACACCCAAATAATAATATAAAAGACTACGTTTTCTTTCTGGTTTGAACTTTAAACCATCAATGGCACCAATATATGCTTCAAAAGATCTGAACCAAAGATGCCATTTTAACAGTGGTTCTCCAGGATTCTGTAGGAACAAAGTGGGAGGAGTAATGGGTTGCATAGTGTAACCAGAAAACCATGCAAATTAAATTGGAAAACACAATAGCAATGTAGTCAAATAAATAAAGTACCAGAACCTGAAAAAGAAAATACTAGTTAAACATTAAAAATGAATATTGATACAGTAGTAGGCATAAAAATAATATAGCATCAACACATCAAAAAATAATCACTGAAGAAGAAAAAGAGCATGAAGAACCAGCAGGTGGTGCTGTGACACGATGAGCAGGACACAAGAAATTACAGAGGAGTTCTTGTTGCAGAGCAGATCCTTTGTAGAAAGAGCGGAGATGATCTATAATTAAAGCTTTGAAAGATCTGATGAAATGGCTGTCATGGAGAAGAACATGGTAAAATGATTATAATCGTGGATGTTTGAATTCCACTTTGTTTCATTTAGAAAAAAAATGTGTTTCTTTGATAACAATGTAAGCACTGTGTAGAAAGCAATAAAAATGCTTGTACAACTTGAAAATTAATGTTGCTGCAAATAATGTTTATTGTCAAGAAGCAGCGCAAATGCTTGAAGCGTGGATGCAGTGGATTGGCTTCTGAAAATTAAGCATTATTAAAACTGTGTTTATTCCTAGACTGAAGAGAATGATTAACACTCTGCTGTGCGCACTGATGCACACGCACTGTATGCAGCGTTAAATGAAAACAGAAGCGAATTCCCTTGACGCTTAGCTGCACAGGCTGGAACTTAATTTGCCTAATGGAAAAGCATTGCCGGAGCTGAGATTATTTTCAAATAAACTCCTTAACACTTGGCTGCACAAGCTGGAAGAAAGACGCTGAAGAAAACAATTAATAGATTAGAAAATAGCTTTCCCTTCATGCTTGATTGAACTTGTAGAAGTTAAAGTGCAGTTGATAGAAAGGTTTCCTTTAACAGTTGACTGCACATGCAGAGGCTCACACTTTGAGATTTAAAGTTGCAGGAAACCATAGTTATTCAAAAGCCCTGAAATTAAGGGGCAGATTTACATGCCCCTTGTGCCTCTTTTACACCATCTTTGCGCAGCGGCAGCGAAAAAGATGCACCATGGTGCGGGGTATTTACAACATGACGCATCTGGGAGATTCGTCTCGTTGTAAAGCCCTGCCCCAGAAGTAGGCCGTTCCGCCTCGTGGGGGCTGTTCCGGCACAGGAAAGCCTCCCAAAACTGGCTGAGTGAAATGTACAAGATTTCACTCAGTCACTTTTGAGCCCATGCTGCGTCAAAACCCTGCGCCTGCTTGAAGCAGGCATAAGGATTGACACAGCATTGTATAGATAGGGCCCACAGAGCACTGATGGAGCTGCGTTGGGCTTGCCTTTACTGCACAGATGCGTCACGCATCTGTGCCGTTTTTGCTCCTTGGTGCGCTGCATTGTAAATGCGGCGCATCCATGGTGGCGGAGCTGCGGCGCACAATAACTGGCGTATCCCTGCTGATATGCAGGGATGAGCCACTTATTGTAAATCTGCCCCTAAGTGTTGTCAGAAGCTATGTTTATTTTCCTTAAATAATAGCACACACTTCTTAGCTTTGAAGAAAAGCGTTGTAGGGAGCCGTGTTTATTTTCAAACATACACACAAACCCTTAAAACTTGGAAGCACGAACCGAGGCAGGAGATCTTAACGCTTGCGCGCACACGCTGTAATAAATTATGCTTATATTGGATTGGTGACTTTGTGAAGTGAGTGAATAACTGAACAGATAATGGCTTTCCCTTCACGCGTGGTTAAAGGCGCTGAAGCAGACGCGCTGATAACAGTTTTCACAAAGGAATGCATGCGCTCAGACACACGCCCTGTAGATTTGAATGAAAACAAACAAATGATCGTGGAGCGCTTGAATGATCGCAGTAAATTCAAGGTGGAGATTATGTTTATTCTAAATCCACAAGTAAATTAGTTTGAAGTAAACTGCACGCTGAAGTAAACAGTAATATATTCAAAATGCGCTGTTGACAGGAGTTGTTTTCAAACTTGAAAGCACGCGCTCGGACATACGTGCTGTAAACAAGATTTATTTGAAAACAAACAGGAATTCCTTACGCGCTGGGAAAGGCACAGTAAAGTCAAAGTAGCTTTGATAGAGCTCATTGTACGTTGGAGCATACATAAGAGGCCATAAATAGTAGAACTGCACAAGTAACAGCCCTTGTTGATTAAGAAACACGGGCACTTGCGCAGCCAATGCACTCTGAATACGTGACAGAGAAATGTCACAAGAATGCCACTATTAGCAGAAAATAAGTCCTTGAGCCGTCAGAAGTAACAAAGAGTTTACAGTACCTTCTTGAAGTAGAAAAAACAGGAAGTCCTTCTTTTTATCTTTTGAAATAAAAAAAATGTTCATCCCAAGCTTGTCGCCAAAATTGAAGTGTACTTTCTTCAATAAAGTTGTCCAGCAATCCACATAGACCAGGAGTCTTTAATCTTTGAGTAGATTTATTGTAGTTAACAGGATACACATCTATACAAGTAGAGGGCTCAAGGTGGTTGTTCCAACTGCCTGTGAAGCAATTCCAGTGCCTGGCCCAAACATTCTAACCAAATAATAAATGGAATACATTGACCAGTACAAAGTAACAATCCAATATTTTTATATAAAGAAAGTGCACTAAGAAATGATGTACAGACACCACAGGTCTTCGAAGGCTTTTGGCGAGTAAGGGAAGATCTGACGGTGGAGGATGGTCTCCTCATGCACAGTAGTAAGTTGGTTGCACCCCTTGCAGTAAGGAATAAGCTAGTAAAGACTGCTCACACCTCGCACATGGGCATTGCCATGACAAAGGAAAGAATCAAGTAAACATATTGGAGGCCTGCCATGGATGTACATGTAGAGAGGTTGGTACGTGAATGCGCTGAATGTGCGTGTTGTGACACAATATTGAAGTGCAGGATGCAACCCACGGTTATTAGGGAACAAGCTACTGCTCCGTGGTAGACATTTCTATAGATATTTTAGGACCTGTGAACTGGAAGACTCGGGATCGCTATTTGATCCTGTGTATTGATATGTTTTCCCATTGGCCTGATATCAAGGTGGTTAATTCCGTTGAGTCTGGAGAAGTGATTACGTTTATAGAAGAGTTATTTTTATAAGAGGGTTTCCAGTTAACACTGTTGTCAGACAATAGTGTTCAGTTCACGACCTTAGAGTTTCGGAGTTCCAGGGGGATCAAGCATAAGAAGGCATCCCTGTACCATCCACAAAGCATTGGTGTGGTGAAAAGGCTTGTCCAGTTTGTTAAAGAGACTCTGCAACAAGCTGTTGCCTGTGGTGAAAGTTGGGAGTTGACCATAAGGAAGAAGGTTACAGAGTAGAGGTTCACTTCTTATTCTTCCACTGGTGAAACTCCCTTTCATTTAGTTAAAGGAGAGGTCCCCAACATGGAGGCCACTCCTTTGTGGGAAATGGCCAAAAGAATCTTAGCAGAATCTTAGCAGATGAAAAGGTGTGTTTTAGAACTGGGGGTTTCTAGTTGGCAATGGCTTGCACCTTTGTCCAAATAGGGACCCTTGCTTCTAGTCAGAGGAAGGAGGCTACCCTCCTAAAATAACCCCTACTCAACCCTGTGGTAGCTTGGCACTAAATGAAATGAAATGAAATAACAGTATTTGTAAAGCGCACGGCCATCATAGAAGTGGTGTACTGGCGGTCCTCTGGAAGATTAAGTGAGTCACATGGTGCTGGGCTAACCTGCCGCCGGCGTCTGGGATCGAACCGTGAACCCCGTAGCCCGGAGTCAGGCACCCTGGCCGCTGTGCCACACCTCTTCCACAGCAGGAAGGTTTATCTCAGGCAGTGTGTAAAGCATTTGTGAACACATACAGTAATACATTGAAAACACTACAGATGGACACCACACAGGTTTTATAAAAATAAGTATTCTTTATTTTGGCTTAACATAAGACTCAAACAACAAAAATCCACAATACCCTAATCAGAAATAAGATAGTAGAAGTAGCTCACTAAACGCAGGGTTTAGCAACAGATAACCCCAACTGGAGTTATCACGACGTCAAGGTCAAAGAAATCCCAAAGTACTGCATCGACCGCGTGGTGAGCGACTTTAGGTGTGGAGTCAAAACAGACCCACAAAGAACAGTACCTTGGACAGCTCGCGGCATTGAGGAGATGCGGCGTCGTTGGTACTGTGCGGCGTCGGTTCATTGCTTCAAGGGAGGCGACGCGTCGGGTCCTCGATGTTTGCGCCAAACAGAGGAGGCGTTGGTTCCTTACCAGAAAGGAGGTGCCATCACGATGGTGCCGAAACCACGGTTCCGTACGATGTTGATGGATTCTTGACCACCCATGTCGAGGATCGGATCCACGATGATGTCAGCTTTGGAGTCGATGCGGCGCAGCAGCAGGCGTTGGGCCTTTGTCACAAAGTCGGAGCAGCGCTCAGGGGTTGTGGCAGCTTACGATGTCGCTTGCTGGTGTCGATGTGGCACTGTGGCCAGCGTCGGGTCTTCGTTGTAAGTCGGAGCAGCGCTCACAGCTTCGATGCAGATTACGGCGTCGGTGTTGCAATTTCCTTCTGTAGCAGCCAGAAAAGCAAGTTCCAAATGCAGGCAAGCAGAAGGGGTGAGGTCTTTGTATCCCTGAGACTTCAGACAGAAGGCAAGCTCAAATTCAAGCCCTTGGAGATTTTCTGCAAGAAGATGAAAGTTTCAATAAAAGTCTTTTCTCCTTTCCTTGGCAATAAAGAAACCACTGCAGGCCATCCCCAGCAAACAACACACTGGCGTAGGGGTAGTCGAAAACTCCTGCCGATTCTCTGGTTCTTCTCCTTGGCAAAAGGTTAATCTTGATTCCAAGAATTTATCTAAAGTTCTGGGGTCTGGGTTCCCCTTTTTATACACACAAATCCTTTGTCTCTGAAGAGTGTCTGTACCTCGTCCAAACCAGTTATGGGTGCATCCTGCCAGTGCACAACTTTTTCCTTTGTCAGTGTGAGCCAAGGTCATCAGACGCACCACAGGAGGTGGAGCCAGCATTGTGGAAGGCAGGCACAGCCCTATTCAGGCCCAGGAGCTACTCCTCCCACCACTCCCAATGCAGATAGGTCTATTCAGCCTTGTGCTGACTCACCCTGTCTCCTGGAGCCACACCAGCCCCTGTCACTCACAAACCAGACATGGAATACACAACCTAGCAGAGACAGGCTTGAATGGTTAAGCCTGAGACACACTTTACAAGCTGCTTCTGCGGGTGGCATAATCAGTGCTGCAAGCTCACCAGAAGCATTTGACCTACAAGCCCTGGGCACAGGCAGTACACTGTACTAGGGACTGACAAGCACATCAAATAAGCCAATCATGGTGTCACTAATCCATTACATCAATTTAACATAGAGAGCACTTGCACTGTGGCACTGAATAGCAGTGGCACAGTGCCCAAAGCATCTAACCAGCAGAAACATATCAAAAACAGAGGAGGCAACAGCGAAAAATGGAAGGGAGACTCACACCAATGGTACCAGGTATAACAGTGGACAGTATTGAGGACTGCAAAGAGAGAAAGAGGTGATAAAAAAGAAAGATGTGTATGATAAAACGAGGGCTGTGAAGACAACAATGGTCGACGTGGGAGACTGGGTCAAGATCAAGTCTCCCAGATCCAAATTCGGTTTTCCGTTTAAGGTTATCAAGGTTTTTAAAAATGCAATAAAGACAAGTGACCATAGAATCACCGCAACTGCTGGGCCTGATTCGGGCTCTGAGGTGGAAGAGCCTTTTGCACGAGAAAGGGGCTCTGGGCCACTTCACTTGAAATGTATTCCCTGACGTTTGCACAATTGTGTTTTTTAAAGTGAGCTCTTTCCCATTTGCCATGTACCCCAGTTTTCTCTTTGCCTATAAAATCGCTTTGTTGTGTTCTTCAAAGTTCGTAACTGCATTCTCTATTATGTTCTTTGTATCCTTTGCATTTATAATTAAGTTTCCTTTTATTTTATTTAAGTTTAGAATGTGTGAGGGGGAGAAGGTGTGACGTCCTGTGTCACGATACGCTATGTTATGCTATGTTATATGGGGATTTCTAGAGCGCAGGTACACCGGCAGGTTTCTTAGCACTGTGAGAGTGAATAGATAAGTGCAGTTGTGGGCCCGAGATATCTAGTTGTAGGCCGTAGTGAAGAGCCAGCTCTTTAGCTGTTTCTGAACCGCAGATAGTCTCTCTCAAGCCTGAGGTGAGCAGGTAAAGCATTCCAGATCATGGGACCCAGGAAAGGGAACCTAGTCCTGCCAACGCGTTTGCGACGGATTCTGGGCACTGTCAGGAGATTCTGGTGGGAGGACCTCAAAGTCACCTTAGGTAGATCTTGGGCCGGTGTCTTGAATAGCTTTGAAGAGTGTACAACCAGCTTTGAACAAGGCTCGTTGCTCCACTGGGAGCCAGTGGACGTCTTTAAGCAGGGGGCTAATATGCCATTTTCTGTCCTTAAGATAGATGATCCTCGCCACTTGATTTTGAATCATCTCCAATCGGTGTCTCGGGAATTGTGGGAGTCCAATGTAGAGGACATTCCCATAGTCAATTTTAGAAAGGATTAGGGCTATGGCGATTTGGGTGATGGCTTTCTTACTAAAGAAGTGTCTGATCTTGCACAGTTTGCACAATTGGACAAAGCATGGCGATGTCACTGAGCCAATTTGGGTGCTCACAGAGAGGTCGGCATCAATATGAACACCAAGACTTTTTATAGCAGATTTAGGGATGGGTGCCTCTCCTAGATCGAGGAACCAATAGGAGGGGGTCCAGTAGTCAGGTTTGCTGTGGAGAACGATGATCTCAGTTTTTTCTGAGTTCAGCTCTAGTTCTAGCTCTAGTTGATTTTCATTCATCCATGCTTTCACATAGAGCATAGACCTCTTGACAAAATCCTTAGATTCTACAGAGTTGTAAAGGGTGAAAATAAGCTGCATGTCATCTGCGTAGTTGAAGATTTTCACACCCATCTGACGTAGACCTGAAATCAGGGATCGTATATAGATATTAAATAAAATTGGCGAGAGGGAGGAACCCTGAGGAACGCCACAGTTCAGGTCTACCATTCTAGATTTGAAGGGTGAGAGCCACCCTGACTGTTTATAGGCTTCCAGAAATGAGCTGACCCAGGCAAGGGCAGAGCCCTCGAGACCTGCTGCGGCAATGCGCTCCAACAAGATTTTGTGGTTCACTGTGTCAAATGCCGCAGACAGGTCAAGGAGGATCAGAGCCTGAGTATGGCCCATTTTGACCTGTCCCTTGAGGTCATCCAGTACTGATAGAATCACTGCTTCAGTGGAGTGTGCGGGATGAAAACCTGCCTGATGGTTATCCAAGAATTTAGTGGTTTCCAGAAAAGAGCTGAGGCAAGTAGCCACATGGGTCATCTGCACTTTCGCGGGGAAAGGGAGGAGAGCGATGGGTCTGTAGTTCTCCAATTTATTGGGGTCCATGCCTTCCTTTTTTCTGAAGTGTAACGACCACGGCTTCTTTAAAAGTAAATGGAACAATGCCAAGGGACAGTGAATGGTTCAGTAATTTAAGAAAGATTTCGGGGAAGGACCGATAGATTGCTTTGGAGACATAGATGGGGCAATCCTCCGTAGGGGAGCCTGATTTGATCTTAGCGACAAGGTCAAGGAAACATTTCTTGTCCATTAAGGGAAGGGAGTTGAGAACACAAGGATTGGAAGCCTCCCTGTTGTTTCGGGGGTCACAGGTAGTGGGAGCATTGGAATTTTGAAATTTTCTTTATTTTGTCTAAGAAAAAGGAGTTCAGATCATCGCGAAGTACCTGACTAGGCTCAAAAAAAGGAGTGACACGGCTGGGGTTAGAGAGTTCTTTTACGATTTTGAAGATTTCTTTCGAGCCATTGTCGGAGTCGAGTACCCTGTTCGTAAAGAAGGCTGTCTTGGCCTCCAGTATAGCCACCTTATACTGATGAAGAATGGTGATGTAATCAAGTTTATCTTTGTAGGTTTTTCTCTACTTTCGCTCAGCTTGGCGTACTTGGAGTTTAATGTTTTTAGATCCTTGTTAAACCCTTTGGCGTCTTCATGCTGCCTAGGGAGGTAGGTTTTGGTCTGTATAGGTGCATGGAGATCGAAGGCCTTCTTTTGATAATCGTTAATCTTACTCTCCCAGTTATCAGGATTGCCTTCTGGTACCGGCTGCTCCGTAAACAGAGTTTCTAATAGTTTATCCAGCTCAACCCGATTCCAGTTTCTATAAGTGCTTTTTGAGAGTGAGGGATTAGAGTTCAGTGGGGGAGGGGGCAAGCAGAATAAAATTGATGATATAGTGATTAGACCAAGCGCAGGGTAGTACTGCCAGGTTAGTCATGTTAACATTGATTGACCACACTTGATCAAGGGTGTGGCCCTTAATGTGCGTAGGGGTATCAATGTGTTGAGTAAGGTTTAGACAGGCAAGGGACTCAGAAAGCTCTCTGGAAGATTTTTCCTCATCAGTCTCATTGGCCTAGTAGTTCAGGTCACCTATAGTCATTACTTTGTCATAGTCAGAGATCAAAGATGCAATGTGATTAGCAAGGGTCTTGGGGAAGTCAGGCATTGTTGCGGGGGTCTGTATAATATCAGAAAAATAAGCGTGCTACTGTATAAAGTAAGTTTAATTACAAGAGAATCTACTGATGCAATTACCAGGTGAGACAGGGCAGAGGCAGGAAGTTCTTTTTTTTTTAAATTGCAGCCACTCCTCCCCCTCTCTTCCCTAGTGGCCTGTCTGTGCGTAGGATATAGTAATTGTCGGGGAGGGCTGCCAGGATGTCCCAAAGGGCTGTAGCTTTTGCTGTAAATGATCCTCAATCGTATAAAGTTTCTTGGGTGCCATATGTAGGAGACTGGCTATAGAATAGATGTATTTTTTGGCAGGGTGGCGTGCCCCGTGTCTCGTAATGGCGTGGACGGGCGCAGATGGGCTTGCCTTTGGGGAGCCCGCTGCGCGCGTCCGCTGCACGTCCGCCCCTGCTTTGACTAATACACCATCCCGCTGGCCCGCATCCGGACAGGCAGAGATCTCAGTTTCTTTTGAAGCATGCAGAAAAGATGCCCGCTGTCGATTACTTTTGCCCTAGCCATGGATCTGTTCGCTGTCCTGTTTCGTTCACAGGACCCAGCAATCTGTATACCGAGCGAGCCAAATTGAGAGGACATATCACTGTATGCTGATGATGCATTTGTGTACCTCAGGATCGTGCATTCGTATCTACCACAGGTGATGGATGTTCTAGACGATTTTGGTAGGGCTTCTAGATTAAGGCTAAATTGGACCAAATCCAGCTTAAATCCCATGCGCAAACTCACAACTTACAACAGGAAGTGCTGCCCCAATTAGCACTGGGGTGGCACCCTGACATCTTCAGGTATTTAGGGGTGAACTTACCACACCGACAAAGAACATATACAGGGCAATTTAGGTGATGTCCAATGTTTGCAGCTCCCTGTCATTTTGGGGCTCCCTGCCACTATCGACCCATGGGTAGAGTGGAAGTTGCAAAAATGATGTTAATACATTTATACTGCTTCTCGACCCCCCCCCCCTCCAGTTTACCCGCCCCGGCGCTTCTTCAGGAAATTGGACTCTGTTTCTGTTCTTATGGACCTAATCTGGGGAGCGGGCCACAAGAGAGTCGCGCTTCGCAAACTATACTCTACCTTGAAACGGGATGGGGGATGTACATTTAAAAGAATAATAAAGAACTACAAACTACTGTGTGACTTGGAAAACGATTATTTCTCAATACAGCCCTTGTTTGTGATATCGTTACAGTTCTCATATTATCATCCGCAGTAGAAGAAATGTGAGCCTGGGGTGTCTGATCACAGAAACTCATTTACATACAAAGGGGGGGTGAAAGCCTGTTCACAAAGCGCAACACAACTTGTTTATGTAAAGGTTTGTACATTGCACAGGGATTGTGATTCAGGTAACAGTCTGAGTGTTGTATGGCAGCAGTGAGCAGTCTTAGTTGCTGAGATATGAATCTCTGACGGGTGCATCTTTAGCTCTTTCAACTGTTTCAGACTGAGAGGGTGGCAGTCTCAAATTCTTGGGGCACAGATACCAACAGCTTCCCTCGTAATCTTGGCTTTTTGCATCTACAGGTGGCACAGATGCCACCTAAGAGAGTATCTTAGTGTGCTTTCTGGAGTCAGCCTGCTTTGATTTTCCCAAACTTTGGTCAGCAAAGGTAAATGTGTCTTCTACTCAAGGGTTCTTAGCTCGCTTTTGGTAACGTGGCCTGAGCAGTATGGCCTAAGGCGCACTCGAAGGTAAAGAAAAACAGTGGAAGTCACAAATTTCAATACAGTTTATTAAAAATAGACAAGGAACTTTAAGATTCAAACCAAGTTTAGATCAAAAGAATATTTAATACTTATTCAGAAGCAAAATCTAAAGGAGGGCTGTGATTTAAGCATTACTAATTAGCAAAACCACTGTCAAAACCAAACAAAAAGGTAAATGAATAAAAAAAAAGCAGATCCACTGAATCAATCAGGAAGTCACCTACAAAATTGTAGCTGACTTCGGTAGCTATGCTCAAGAGGACAAAGATACGTTTAGTCTCTGGTGATGATTAACACTGGAATTTGAAGCAAGGTTTTTGGCTGAATGAGTCTCAGAAGGTGACGAGCTGCACAGAAGTGGCTTGAAGTGCAAAATTCCCACAGAGTAGAGTTGGGCTATCAAGTTGAACCTGAATCCAGGGCCATCAACATGCGGGAAACTTCAAGCAGTTACAACAGCTGCACATTCTTCGGTGCTTCCAAGTTATGGAGATGGTTCAAGGTTGATGATAAGAGCCAAAGCATGGAACGTGGCAGGCCTGAGGCATGGTTAAGGGGATAGCAGGTTCCATTTGAAACAAAAAGAAGATGGAAAGAGGCCACTCGTATGCATCTTTGTAATACGAGGCCATGTCCCATTGGAACAGAAGTCATTAGGACTATTTAGGGTGGAGCCAAGAATGGTTTGCATATGGCTGGCCTCGTCTGTAGTTACACAGGACTAGAGAATGATGTGGTGGGATGTTGCAGCGATTAGCTACCATTCCATCCATCACCTTTAGTTTTTCTCAATGATGAGCCCTACGTGGTACAGATAGGAACAGATGTTGGTCCCATAGAGACCTACGACAAAGGGACTCCTGCTGCAGCCCCCTGGTGAAGCTCATTAAGGATGGAAACAATTTGAAGTTACATGCATTCCAGACCCTTGGGGGCGTGGCCTCAAAGTTCAGGATCAAATGGACTTTGTGGGTCAGTCATGGCTTATAAACACTCAGCAAGCACAACACGCTGAATGGAATGAGGCCACAAATAGTTACAAAAGAATGAGGTTAATTCAAGCATTTCCATCCCACACTGTGAGCTTTTCTCAGTAGACGGTTTGTTGGACAAACAACGGATCGATGTCTTTGTGGCTGCTTCATGCAAAGGTTTTGTGATGCTGAAAGCTCCTCCTCAGGGTTCACAGTGAGCACCTTTTATTCTCCCACATTGTCTCTCTTATGTAAAAAGGTTACATTTACAACTAACGTTTTTGTCACATTGAGAGCACAGATCATTTTCTTTCTCATTGTGGGTTCTCTCTTGTTGAATGAAACTGAATCTCCAGTAGACGCTTCCCTGGCATTTATAACAATGACGAGATTTTTTCCAGGTAAGTTCTCGCAGGTTGAGTGAGACCAGATTTCCGGCTGAAACTTTTACAGCATTCAGAGAGCTAAGAAGGTCTTACCCCAGTGTGAGTTCTCTCATGTCTAGTGAGAGCCTGTTTCAGTCTGAAGCTTTTCTGGCATTCAGAGCACTGATATGGATTATGCCCAGTGTGGGTTCGTTGATGTACAGTAAGGTTGTATTTCTGATTGAAGCTTTTACAGCATTCAGAGCACTGAAAAGGTTTCTGTCCAGTGTGGGTCCTTTCATGTGCAGTAAGGCTGGATTTATGACTGAAGCTTTTCTGGCATTCAGAGCACTGATAAGGTTTTTGCCCAGTGTGAGTTCTCTCATGGCGAGTGAGAATTATTTTCCGACTGAAGCTTTTCTGGCATTCAGAGCACTGATAGGGTTTGAGCCCAGTATGGATTCTCTCATGTAGAGTTAAACCGGATTTGTGATAGAAAGCTTTTTGGCATTCAGAACACTGATACGGTTTCTGCCCAGTGTGGGTTTTTTCATGTGCAGTAAGCCTGTATTTTTGACTGAAGCTTTTACAGCATTCAGAGCATTGATAAGGTTTTTGACCAGTGTGGGTTCTTTCATGTGCAGTAAGTCTGGATTTATGACTGAAGCTTTTCCAGCATTCAGAGCACTGATACGGTTTTTGCCCAGTATGGGTTCTTTCATGTGAAGTGAGATTGGATTTGCTACTGAAGCTTTTACAGCATTCAGAGCACTGATACGGTTTCTGCCCAGTGTGGGTTCGTTCATGTACCGTAAGGTTGGATTTACAAGTGAAGCCTTTCTGGCATTCTGGACACTGATAGGGCTTTCGTCCAGTGCTAGTTTTCTCATGTTTAGTGAGGTGGGATTGATGGCTAAAGCTGTTCTCACATTCATTGCTCTCATTCGAGTTCTTTGTTTCTCCAAGTTGGGTTTGTTCCTGGATACATGCCATCTTAAGACTGAATCTGATTTCTGATCATGTACTTGTTTGTTACAACTCAGCATTAACTTCTAAAATAAATTTCAGATGCTCTTCTTAACATATGTATTTAACTAATTATAGTTTTTTCCTGGAGATCATTTTCCTACCTTTAAAGGCACCGATCTAACTTGTCTTATAAACTTTCACTGAGGAGCCCCTTGTATTTACTAAGATGCTCCTCATGGATTCATATTCTCCAAGTTATGCCCGGGTGAATTCTGTCTAGTTTAATTAGTCTCATTTAGGTATTCTAGTTTATCACATTTGATTTAGGAGTTTTAAAGGCACTTATAAGGTCTTTGGGCTTTAGTGTTTGCCTGTTAAGTATGTTTGTTCATTCAAGTAATGGCAGGTAATTAGGGCATGCCAGGGTGGTTTATGAATTATCAATAGTGTAACACTGGCCCCTTTTATACTTTCTGTAGCAGTATATGCTGTTTTTGCTCAGTGGCTAAGACAAGTACATGATCCACTTTGGAAGGTTCAGGCCACTTGGAAACTACTCGGATCAACCGAAGAGACAGTTGGTGGGCGAAAATCTTCCTATATTGGAAATGATAATCCGGCATCTTTGCCGAAACAACATCTAATAAAGAGCAGTTACAATTTGTTTCTTTTAAACAATCTTTTCTCTCCTCTGAATCACAGGAGACGGAGTCAAAAGCTTGCACTTGTAAATCGGGGATATTAGTCTTTTTGACGGTTCTGTCACATCACAACACATCTACGGATGCTGATCTGTTGGGGAGGGTTTAAGTCTCCAATGCAGTTCTCATAAACCATCAAACAGAATTTGCAACACGAGTTTTCTCAAGTGCTCTGTGTGGGTATCAGTTGTGGCGAATGTTCTCCTTAATCTCAGTTACTGACACTTGATAAACATTTATGATAATTTTGCTTTAGGGAGTTGACAACTTTCACATTCACCAGTTTCTTCCGCTCCAACATCCTCACCATTCCTGGCACATAGAATGTGTTTCTTCTCTAGAGCTCGAGAATGTTTTAACTTTCCTTGAAATAATCTTTTTCGTTGTGTTTCACTAAATTTAAACCTTCTTTTTTCTGTTCATGCTTCTGTCACCTGTAGAAATGGAGTCAAAAATTGTAAATGAACACAAAGACAAAATATTTGTGACTTTATACTTTGCACAAAGAAAGCATTAACAAAAATAAGACAGGAAATCAGTTTGAGTTGCATTTCTGATAGTGGTGAAACAGTGTTGATCGGGAGCTTGTGATCACTGGAAATCAAGGATGTGAGAGCAAAAGAAGTAAATATTTAAGAAAGAAACACAGATTCTCAGAAGCAGCCACACTATCAAATTGCAATTTCTGTGGCAACGGCTGGGAACATAGTGAGATATTTGTAATTCTTGTAATAAATTACTAGATGTTATTTACTCCCCTGCCCACCTAGACTGTTAATCTATTCCTTTTTCGAGTGTTCTAGGAAGGGACATGTTATTGAATAGCACAACAGTAAAGGAAACCAAAAAGGGTCAAAAAAAGAAAAACACAAAACAATTGGGTAATTTTGCGTTCTGTGGAGAACACGGAATTGCCAAAATTTCTGCGATTCGACGGTTTCGAGGAATTTTTTGCTTGCTCGCGCTTTCAAAATGCTTGTTTGCGAGATATTTCTCCCCAAGCACGCAAACAGCATTCGCGAACAGGAAAAAAGCAACGTGAACGGGCGGAACAAGCAATTCCGTGTGTTCGCTGAACGTTTGTGCGCTCGCGGAGATTTTTTACCATTTCGACAACCTTTGCGTAGCGCAACTACTCAAATTGAGCCCACCCCTACTCTTCAGCAGATGCTTGTGAACCCATAAGTTACTTCTAAATACAGTGCCCCCAAGGTCAGCACCAGGAGCAGTTCCACCGGTCGCACCACCCTATAGCAAGCCCTGTGTGCATGTGTGTCCACGCACATGTACTGTGTCTTTTGCTTGTAGTAGACAGGACAAAAAAGGGCAGGATGGGAGGATGCAAAGAGATGGAAGTCAGATCCAGAGAGAAAATACGCAGAAAGAACAGACAGAGGGAGGATGGTATCATGTGGTCTGGAAGAGGAGACAAATATGCCAATTGTTAAGGAACTGCTAGGCAAAACTGACCTAAAAAGAATTGGACCTGCACTACACTCCCAACATGTACCAGGAGGAATGTGGATCCATCAGGTGATTATCAGAAGTTTGATAACAACAAGAATAGTCCACAGAAGGAGTCAAATGTTGAAGTGTAGAGACAAAAAAAACAGAGATCAAGAAAGGGAATAGAGAAAGAAGAAGCAGGGGAAAAGGAAACGTAGAGTTATAGGAATCCTTACCTGACAGTTATACTTTATTTTGTTCTTCCGAGGGTGGCAGCCACGCTGCACTGCCTGGTCATCCCAGAATATCTTGAAAGGAAGTAAAGAAATGGTTTTGTGTCAGACAACAATCACACTTCATCACATTTTACCAATAACCGTCCTGAAGTTACAAAACACAAGAATCTCTTGTTCTATGGAGGCCATTGTGAAGCAACTCTGGTTATGAATAAATATTTTTTTTTGGGGTTCAAGAACCAAGATCCTTTGCTGGAAAAGGTCCTTGTGAATATAGAGTGAACCCACAGTCTCAGAGAACAAACCCTAACAACCCAGTCCACTTCTTCATAACCCCCATCTTTCCATTTACAGACCATGAAACTTGCAAATCAAAACAATCTGATTTGCAAAGGTACCTTAATGCCCTTGTACATAATTCTGCCCACCGTTTATTGATTTTATTTTATTTCGTGTATTTTGATATATTGCACAGAATCCCCAACGGGGTGTCCCGGCGCTCCTGTGTGGTCTTATGCTGGCTAAGGTATTATTTAGAAAAGAAATGGTCAACAGAACAGGTGAGTTTTTAGGGCTCTCCGGAAGGGTTGTTCTTCCTGAATCAACCGGATGGAATTTGGTAACTTGTTCCCGAGGGCAGAGGTAAACACTTGGAAAGTTTTTCCGCCTGAGCGAGTTTTCCTAAATCTGGGAATAGCGATGAGATTTTTTTGAAGAAGAACGAAGAGTCCTAGTGTTGTTGTAAGGGATCAGACAGGTGGAAAGATAGGCAGAACCCTTGCCTCTCAATGCACGGTGAGCCAGTACCAGTGCCTTGAATTCTGCCCTTTTTTGTATCGGTAGCCAATGAAGTCTACGACGGTGGGGCGAGATGTGCTCACGTAAGGGAATACCACGAACCAGTCGCACTGCAGCATTCTGGACTGTCTCGAGGCGATGACAGAGACCCGCAGACAGGCCAGTATACAAGCCATTGGCGTAGTCCAGGTGCGAGGTAATCAACGCCTGGACTACAATCTTCCTGGTGTTACTGGGCAAGAAATTGATAAACTTTTTTACCATTCCGATCTTGGCGAAGCATGCAGCGGAGACTGTGTGGCCATGATGATGTAGTGTGAGGTTGGAGTCCCATCTTACCCCTAAATTTTTCACAGAGTCTTTGGGCAGAGGTGGAGCACTCAAATCAAGAGGCCACCAGATGTTAGGGTCAAGTGGAGACGGCTGGTGAAAGAAAAGTACCTCAGTTTTTCCTGCGTTTAGCCTTAAAAAATTATTGTCCATCCACTGGGAGTTTTTAGGGGATCAAAGGTTGTTGGGGTAATGCTGTTGAATGAAAACAAAAGTTGAATATCATCGGCGTAAGAGGTGGCCTTTATTCCAGTTTGGGCGATGATATCAAAGAGGGGTGAAAAATAAACATTAAATAGGAGGGGACTCAGCGAGGAGCCTTGGGGGACTCCCCACCGAAGAGGGCGGCTATCTGAGGTGTATGGGGGAGTGAACACTGCCTGCGTACGGTTGGACAAAAAAGATGCAATCCATTTTAAGGCCGTACCCTGGATACCTTTGGATTGGATACCTTTGGATTGGAGGCGGTCTAGGAGGAGGGGGTGGGAGACGGTGTCGAATGCTGCTGACAAGTCCAGCAGCACCAACACCGCTCTTGATCCCTCATCCATCCTCCAGCGTACTGCATCTGCCATCTCGATTAGTGCTGACTCAGTGCTATACCCTGGCCTGAAGCCGTGCTGGGAGTCATGGTAAGCACCTGATGTTTCTAAAAAACCCGCTAGTTGTTGCTGAGCAAGTCTTTCGAGCACTTTAGCGGGAGCTGGTAAAAGAGAAATTGGCCTATAGTTGGAGGGTTCACTCGGGTCGGCGTTGGCTTTCTTGATTATGGGGACTAATCGCGCATGCTTCCAGGAATCTGGAAATACTCCCATCTGTAGCGAGTCATTCCAAATCCCGTTCAGGGTATGGTTGAGAATGGGTGCTAGGGACTTGTATTGCTTGGCAGGCCAAGGGTCAAGAGGAGAACCGGATTTACTTTTAAGGAGTTCCATAAGAGATTGATCCAAAGCAATCTTTATAAAGTTGGAGAACGTACACTCAGGTCCAGTGATGATAAAGTTAATGGTACTTTTGTTTGCATGGGTATTACTGGGAAAGGAATCGTAAATGGTGGCTATTTTGTTCTCCAAAAAATCAGAGAGGCTATTGCAAAGAGTCTGAGACACCACAGGTGGGCGTTTTAAAGCCAGGGGATCGGTGAAAGATCTGACTGTATCAAATATTTCCCTAGAGGAGCCTTGTGAACGGTTGATTTTTTCTTCTAGAAAAGTTATTTTATGTTCAATGATCTTTTTCCTATATTTTTTTAAGGCAGATTTATAGAGAGATTTACGATCAGGTGAGTAGGTTATTCTCCAGCGTCTCTCAAGGCGTTTACATTCTGATTTAAGATTTCGGAGGTCATTGGAGTACCACGGGGCCGATGGAGCAGAGCGGTAGGTTTTGATGGGCCTGATAGGGGCGAGGAGGTCGATTGCAGAAGAAATCCGGCCGTTAAAGTTGGTCAAACGAGTGTCTAGGTCAGAAGTCGTGTCTAAGAGATCAATAGATTGGAGATGGGCAGCAAGGCTGTCAGGGGAGATCTTGCTCCAATTTCTGCCCTGTAGTTTGGCCGGGCAAATATGGCGATCTTGACGGTGCCAAGGGAACGAGAAAGGGACGAGGAGGTGGTCCAACCAGATCACCGGAAGGGGATCACTAATGGCCAGACCATCCAAGTTGGTACAGATCAGATCAAGGGTATGGCCCGCTTTATGTGTAGGGCAACTAATAAGTTAATTTAGCCCTCCATCTGATAATGTAGACAAAAAGTTAAGGGAGGTAGAGTCCGAGGTATTGTGAACGTGAAGATTAAAATCCCCAAGAAGAGTAAAATTAGCATATCGCGATGTGGCTTGTAGAACATAGTCTAGGAATACGGGGAGATGAGATGTTTTAGAGTTAGGGGGACGATAAACCAGAAGGCCAGAGAAAGTAAAATTGGCCGCTATTTTAATACAAAAAGGAAGTG
Source organism: Lissotriton helveticus (assembly GCF_964261635.1). NCBI lineage: Eukaryota > Metazoa > Chordata > Amphibia > Caudata > Salamandridae > Lissotriton > Lissotriton helveticus. The sequence continues at coordinate 2,051,934 of NW_027611651.1, read as the reverse complement.
CTTCAATGCGTTCCAATTGGTTGTAAGGAAAAGAGGATATAGTCCAATGAGATCTGTATATTATGGCAACACCGCCTCCAGGGTGTGAGCCCTGTCTATTAGCGCAGAATATACTATAGCCGGAGGGAATGGCTAAGTGTATCGCGGGATTAGTATCATCTCCTAACCAAGTCTCGGTTAGAAATAAAAGATCCCATTTGTCCTCTTCCAAAGTCTGGGCGATATCGAGGGTATGTTTTACTAGGGAACGGCAATTTATCAAACCAGATTTTATTCGTGCCAAGTTAGGAGTTGTCTGCAGGAAGAAGCAGTTATGCTTTAGGGCGTCAGGTTGTCCTGAGAGACATTTTATGAGAGGTAAATGGGGGCAAGCATCCTTGGATGTAATAGGAGGTAAAATGCAGTGTTTAGGCTTCAAGGACTTGAGCGTGGAACTATCATAGGAGATGGAATGTGGGGGATTACTGGTTCTGGTCGCGGACGGGCACAGACAGGCAGGACTCTGGCACAACTCCGGCGCAGGTCTGGCGCGTCCGCTGATCGCGTCCGCTGCGCGGAGGCATAGCCTTCCTTTTTTATACTGTACAATCGAGTGCCTTCGAAGGCTACCCCAGTCAAAGATGGCCGCGGAAGTAATTCCGGCCGCCCAAGACAGCGCTAACTCAGCATCAAGATCGGCTGAGGTAGGTGAGATTCTTGGGGACGGAAGAAACATTTTTTAAACGAGCGAGCAGCGAGGGGGGCGAGGGGAGGATATAACCACCGCTTTTTAGTCAGGCGGGGAAGATCACATTAAATGCAAAATACAGTGCAATGATTAAGCTTCGTATTCAAGCAAAAGCGAGTGAAATTAAAAAGCTGGATGAACAGCTAGTAAAAACATGCAAAGTAACATAAATCAGAACACAAAATACAGTAACCTCCCGGCTCACGCCTCAGGAGGGGGTATTAATCACAACAGGTTAGAGAGCCAATCCAGGAATGTCCTTTTATACTGGCCAATCGAGTGCCTTCGAAGGCTACCCCAATCAAAGATGGCCGCGGAAGTAATTCCGGCCACCCAAGACAGCGCTAACTCAGCGTCAAGATCGGCTGAGGTAGGTGAGAGTCTTGGGGACGGAAGAAACGTTTTTTAAACGAGCGAGCAGCGAGGGGGGCGAGGGGAGGATATAACCACCGCTTTTTAGTCAGGCGGGGAAGATCACATTAAATGCAAAATACAGTGCAATGATTAAGCTTCGTATTCAAGCAAAAGCGAGTGAAATTAAAAAGCTGGATGAACAGCTAGTAAAAACGTGCAAAGTAACATAAATCAGAACACAAAATACAGCAACCTCCCGGCTCACGCCTCAGGAGGGGGTATCAATCACAACAGGTTAGAGAGCCAATCCAGGAATGTCCTTTTATACTGGCCAATCGAGTGCCTTTGAAGGCTACCCCAATCAAAGATGGCCGCGGAAGTAATTCTGGCCGCCCAAGACAGCGCTAACTCAGCGTCAAGATCGGCTGAGGTAAGTGAGAGTCTTGGGGACGGAAGAAACGTTTTTTAAACGAGCGAGCAGCGAGGGGGGTGAGGGGAGGATATAACCGCCGCTTTTTAGTCAGGCGGGGAAGATCACATTAAATGCAAAATACAGTGCAATGATTAAGCTTCGTATTCAGGCAAAAGCGAGTGAAATTAAAAAGCTGGATGAACAGCTAGTAAAAACGTGCAAAGTAATATAAATCAGAACACAAAATATAGCAACCTCCCGGCTCATGCCTCAGGAGGGGGTATCAATCACAACAGGTTAGAGAGCCAATCCAGGAATGTCCTTTTATACTGGCCAATCGAGTGCCTTTGAAGGCTACCCCAATCAAAGATGGCCGCGGAAGTAATTCCGGCCGCCCAAGACAGCGCTAACTCAGCGTCAAGATCGGCTGAGGTAGGTGAGAGTCTTGGGGACGGAAGAAATGTTTTTTAAACGAGCGAGCAGCGAGGGGGGCGAGGGGAGGATATAACGACCGCTTTTTAGTCAGGCGGGGAAGATCACATTAAATGCAAAATACAGTGCAATGATTAAGCTTCGTATTCAAGCAAAAGCGAGTGAAATTAAAAAGCTGGATGAACAGCTAGTAAAAACGTGCAAAGTAATATAAATCAGAACACAAAATATAGCAACCTCCCGGCTCATGCCTCAGGAGGGGGTATCAATCACAACAGGTTAGAGAGCCAATCCAGGAATGTCCTTTTATACTGGCCAATCGAGTGCCTTCGAAGGCTACCCCAATCAAAGATGGCCGCGGAAGTAATTCCGGCCGCCCAAGACAGCGCTAACTCAGCGTCAAGATCGGCTGAGGTAGGTGAGAGTCTTGGGGACGGAAGAAACGTTTTTTAAACGAGCGAGCAGCGAGGGGGGCGAGGGGAGGATATAACCACCACTTTTTAGTCAGGCGGGGAAGATCACATTAAATGCAAAATACAGTGCAATGATTAAGCTTCGTATTCAAGCAAAAGCGAGTGAAATTAAAAAGCTGGATGAACAGCTAGTAAAAACGTGCAAAGTAACATAAATCAGAACACAAAATACAGCAACCTCCCGGCTCACGCCTCAGGAGGGGGTATCAATCACAACAGGTTCATAAATCAGTCAACCAGACTCTTAGATTTAAACAACCCATGCTCCCGGAGCAACAGCAATTCAAGCTCAAGCTGATGCAGAGTTTGAATGCTGAGCAATGGAAGCAACAAGGCATCAATGTGTTGGTGCTTTTTATTGATAAATTATCTGAAGGGATGATGCAGAGGGTCAGTATAAATAAATCCTTCACAAGACAAAGCTTGGAACATTGAAATGTTTAGACCTCCATTGAAGACAACGGAGCAGCAGCAGCCTATACAACCTGATATAGGCCCACTGCTCTCAACATTACAATGTCCTAATACACAACCTCTGCCTCTCTCTTTCTTCTGCCTCTCTGAAATATATGGATTGGGCCGGAGAAGGCAGAAGTTAGAGCCTGCAGCAGGGCACACAGGAGCCTCCCCTCTTCCTCCTCCCGTAGGTCGCAGTGTCACTGGTATCTAAGAAGGAAGAAGGGGATTCTGCTCATCTCCTGCATCTCCCCGGCTCAACTGAATGATGAAAAGCTGTTTAGTCGAGCCCAGGGAGAATCGGGGGCTGACTTCAGCCTCCTTTAACAGCTATTGCTGTGAATGTTCAACAATTAACCACTGTGGTCCTGCATGCGGCTGTTAACTGTTCAACATTCACAGCAACAGCTGTGAAACAAAGATTCAGGAGTACCAGAGGTGTTTCAACCTCCTCAGTCTTTGGGACACCTTTGTTTTATTAATTAACACATTCTGCCCTCATAGGGCAACAGTGTAATGAAGTTATAGTCAACCATAGCAGGCTATACTGCCCATTAAAGCACCGCTCCCTTGGTAAAGGCACTTGCATTTAGCTTTGGAGCTACAGCAAGCAGTAAGCTCATATTAAAGATATAATGGTTACTTAGTCAGAGAACTAATCATCTTAATATTTGCAGAAGGATCACATACAGTTAACCTCAAATGATATCAAAAGCCACACTCTGATATAACTCAAGATGTAAAGTCAATAGACAGACCACCACAACAAATGCGTGCTAAGAAAAAAGAAAATCTTTTTCTATAATATCAAATAGCAAACTGACATAGAATCTGACTAGTTCAAAATCAAGGAAAAGTTTTACGTACAAAATCAGTAAGAGGAGTGACTTGTAGTCTGCATTTTGGAAAATTGTAAAATAAAACAATTGCAACAAATATCCCAAAACAGTACATTTCATAGGTTTTTAGACAGAGAGAACACATTATTGACATGGTTCATGATGAGGTAAAAATTACAACAACCAATGAATGTTCATGAAAACATAGCACAACAAATGTAATTTTATAAAAACACACCTACAAAATGAATATTTAATTATGACTCTTCACCTTAAAGCAGGATATTGGCATTGGACCTTGCATGCTCTACCATACAATACAGCAACATGGGACAACAATAGTATTAATTCTTCTTAGGTCCTTTACTATCCTCCTTTTTAGGTCTCGGCCTAGCGTTACACTGCGCAGCAGTGTTCGCGCAGCCGAGATTTAATGTTTACAGTATTGGGGGCTTAAACCCGCCCCTCTTCTCCATTGGCTGGTCTCGTAAATGCTGGCCAGCAATTGGAGGATAGGGGCGTCACTCCATTTAAGCCCTGTCTTTTTTGGACTCGGGTGTGTTTTTTAGGTTCTCTCTGTGACGTCTTCAGTTACTCAAAGCTAAAAAGACACACCCCCAAGTCTGAAAAGGACAGGGCTTAGTTGTGATTGCATGTGTCCCCTATCGGACACCTTACTCTTGTCTTGGCAAGCGCTTCTCTTCACGATCCCTCCCCTGGTGTCCTCTCCTGCCCCGTCTTTTCCCACCTCTTCTCTTTCCCCAGATGCCTCCCCCTTCCTCCCTCCCTCCCCCTCCTCTCGTCAGAGCCTGCCGAAATCCAGGATCTGCCTGATCGGCGCCTCGCGGGCGCTCCGCGGACCCGGCGATGTCTTGTTTACAAGTACAGCAAGATTTAACGTTAGTGGCCGCACCCCTTCCCTTCTCTTTCTGTTTTGTTTGTTTGTGGGTTTTTTTAGACTGCATTGCAGCTTGCTCTGCATTGCCTTCCCGCTCCCAGGCACGTGCAAAACTTTCAGTATTAGCAACAACACAGGTGCCATGCTTAATATTTCAGCAGGCTCCTGATTGACTTGCTGACCTTGCCAATGCTTGTTTTTGAAGTTTGGGGTGAGGAGAGGAGCACGCAGGAGTTTTGGCCGCTGTCTCCTGCAGTTCAGCCAGTCCGATAGTTATCGTTTTTGACAAGGGGTCAGTCAGCGAGCGAGTGGCCCGGTCATTACTGGTTGCCGGGAGCCGGGTCAGGTAGGCGCTGGTTATTGCAACATCCGTGTTATGTACACATGAGGGCAGGGCTTTGCTAGTTTCAGGCATCCCTCCGCATATCCATGTTTATGTTTTTGTCCTAGTGAAACTTAAGAAACTTTCATGGTTGTCCTCCTTTCCTAGGTTTCCTTTCTTATATTCCCCTCTCACATTCCCCAACGGTCGCTCTTTCCTCTCTCCCAAGTATCTTTTACCTGCCCTCTTTCGGTCTTCTCCGCCCCTCTCTTCTCCCTTCCGTATATTTCCTACGTTCGTATTACATCTCCCTGCCTAGCCTGACAACTTCTCCCCGCCCCCATCATGCCCCACCGTCTCCTCTTTTCATCCACACTGTCTACTTATGTCTTTATCCATCTGAAGATAATCTGCGCTCCGAGATTCCCCAAACCGCGAAGAGGCAAAGAGATTGGTGAACTATGCGAAATATATAAACAACAAATTCTCTCAGCCTTCTATTTCTCTATAATCTTTTCCAATTTCTTTCATTTTCCTCCTTTCTCCCTTATACATTTTATTCTTCTTCATGTCCACATCTCCTGTCTGTTTCCTCCTTCTCAGTCTCCTGCTCGTTGTACATGTTGCACAGTGCCACTGAGAACAGATGCTCCTTTCATCCGCTTATTGCTGAGTGGGTCACTACCTGCCAGCTATGTTTGCACAATGGAAATACTACTGGACGTGCCTTTCTCAAACATTTGTAACGTGTTTTCGGTCCTTGTGGTTCAGCTGAAGTGCTCAAAGACTACTGAGGATGTAGCTGCCATTTACAAAGCAGGAATGGTGATGCCACGGCTCTGAAGAACAGACTTCAGGTGGCCACCTCACTCTGTGCAATCACATTGTTTTCAGTTACTAGTATTTCATATGACAACCTAATGCCTTCTGGGTATTGTAGTTTAATTTTGCTAACATTGCACTAATTGTACAGAAACATTTGATATCTGTCATTTGTTAATCAAAAGTTCAAGAGTGGAAACGCTGTCTCCGGTGACATGGAGAAAGAGGGCTACCCTTCGCGTACTGCACATCAGCTATGCCTTTTACTCCTCAACCAGTCGGGCAGTGTGCCCATTTTCCTTCGCTGCAATAGGACCCAAGGCACTCGCCTATCTAATGTTCTCTTGCTCATCCTTGTCCCACCTTTTTCAAGCAGTCTCCAAAAAATGAAGCAGAGGTTTTCTCCATCACATTTTTGTGGACTGTTGTTGTCTTTTTTCCTTCCTTTTCCCATGTAGTTTTTGCCTCCTACAAGTAGTTTTATTTATATTCTTTCTATCCCCTTCTCTGGTTACCAACCTTAATTCCTCTATAATTCCATCTCTATTTCTGCAATTTTGAACATGTGGTTTTCATTGATTTCTTCAATTTTTCCTGACTTTTTCTTTTCACTCTTGTCTCTCGGCCGCTTCTATTTTGCAGTTTTTTTAAAAGTCTCCTATCATCTTCTTGTTACTGCTTTACGCACCCTTCATGGCCTCTTTGCTTCCTCACCATCCCTTTTGTCTACTTGTCCCTCCTGATTTTTTAATATATCACCAACCTTTCCTGACAAGCGGTGAGGGGCAGGGGGGGGGGTTAGCTAAATTCCCTCCAATGTACACGATTTATAATCCCAAACATTGCTGCTTGTGTAGCCCACACATCACGTGCATGAACTGGCTTTTCTTTTGCCACCAGAGCTCTCCGTTCTTCCGGAACAGACCGGAAGGACGTGTGTGTGTGGGGCTCTGTGTGTGTGTGTGGGGGGGGCTCTGTGTGTGTGGGGGGGCTCTGTGTGTGTGTATGCCTCTGTGTGTATGTGACTCTGTGTGTGTGTGGCTCTGTGTGTGTGTGGGTGTGTGTGGCTCTGTGTGTGTGTGGCTCTGCGTGTGTGTTGCGCTGTGTCTGTGTGTCTGTGTGGCTCTGTGTGTGTGTGTGTGGCTCTGTGTGAGGCTGTGTGTGTGTGGGTGTGGCACTGTGTGTGTGTGTGTGTGGCTCTGTGTGTGTATATGGCTGTGTGTGTGTGTGTGGCTCTGTGTGTGTGGTCTGTGTGTGTGGCTCTGTGTGTGTAGCTCTGTGTGTGTATGGCTCTGTGTGTGTGTTTGGCTCTGTGTGTGTGTTTGGCTCTGTGTGTTTGTCTCTCTGTGTGTGGCTCTGTGTGTGTGTGGCTCTGTGTGTGGGGGGCTCTGTGTGTGTGTGTGTGTGTGGCTCTGTGTGTATGTGGGGCTCTGCGTGTGTATGTGGGGCTCTGCATGTGTGTGGGGGGCTCTGTGTGTGTATGTGGGGCTCTGTGTGTGTGGGGGGGCTCTGTGTGTGTGTGTGTGTGTGTGGGGGGGGCTCTGTGTATGTGGGGGGGCTCTCTGTGTGGGGGGCTCTGTGTGTGGGGGGGGTTCTGTGTGTGTGTATGGGGGGCTCTGGGTGTGTGTGGGGCTCTGTGTGGGGCTCTGTGTGTGTGGGGGGGGGCTCTGTGTGTGTGTGTGGCTCTGTGTGAGGCCCTGTGTGTGTGTGTGTGGCCCTGTGTGTGTGTGTGTGGCTCTGTGTGTGTGTGGCTCTGTGTGTGTGGCTCTGTGTGTGTGGCTCTGTGTGTGTAGCACTGTGTTTGTGTGGCTCTGTGTGTGCATTTGACTTTGAGTGTGTGTTTGGCTCTGTGTGTTTCTCTCTCTGTGTGTGGCTCTGTGTGTGTGTGTGTGGCTCTGTGTGTGGGGGGGCTCTGTGTGTGTGTGGCTTTGTATGTGGGGCTCTGTGTGTGTGTGTGTGTGGGGCTCTGTGTGTGTATGTGGGGCTCTGTGTGTGTGTGGGGGGGGGGCTCTGTGTGTGTGTGTGGGAGGGCTCTGTGTGTGTGGGGGGCTCTCTGTGTGTGGGGGGCTCTGTGTGGGGGGGTTCTGTGTGTGTGTGTGTATGGGGGGCTCTGTGTGTGTGGGGGGCTCTGTGTGTGTGGGGGGGCTCTGTCTGTGTGTGTGTGTGTGTGGGGGGGGTTCTGTGTGTGTGTGTGTGGGGGGGGCTCTGTGTGTGTGGGGCTCTGTGTGTGAGGGGGCTCTGTGTGTGTGTGTGTGTGTGTGTGTGGGTCTGTGTGTGGCATTTGCTAGAGATTACGCTATTGACATTGTAAATGACAATGCCATTTATTTATGTTTTCAAAACCAACACATAAATACAAATGTCGTCATTTACAATGCCAATATCTCTAACTTTTGCAAAGGTGAGACCGTAGCATTGTAAATGCTAGTTCTACCTGTTTCTTTAATTTCTGTGATAGTAGAGTTACATGGGCTCCATATCTCTTCTTTTAGAATGCCTGCTTACAATTTTTATCAATGACAGGTACATGCCCTCCTCTGCTTCACGTGTACGGTTGTACTGAGGAGTGTGTGGATACACTGCATTCGTTTTCACCGTGATTTAAGCTGGCTCTGCACTTTCAATCAATTCATATTTCTTTCCTGTAAAATTCCAAGCCTCTTGATTTTTCGTCCAATTTAAATCTGGGGTTAAATACTCTTATGTAAAGCCTGGAAACAAATTAACTCAGAAGTTGCCGAATGTAAGTTAGAGTCTTCACATTGTGTTTGAATACCAACACCATCCGGTGTACAGTAATTTACACAAGTCATTTCACAAGGTTATTCCCTAACAGTATAACTGGATCTTAATCACAGTTTGTGGCCATTCATCATTGACACAATTTGTACGGGAACATTTGCTGACAGCATATTAGTTGTTTATTAGAAATGCCTACAACTTGGACTCCTTTCCCAAGAGGGGTGGGTTGGGCACTCCAGTCAGTCTGACTGTGGAACGGGAGGCACATTTATTGATTAAAAGAGATGCTGGATTCCCATTTACTTCCTCCACAAAAGGGCCACTCTGGGTGACCTCTAGGACTGCACCAAGCATGCAATCATTCTCCCGTCTCAGGCACAGTCATTGTGTCTGATTCAGTCCAGTAGAAACTCCTAGTGTAGGTGGAAGTTGTGGAAAATCATTATTAATCACTGAAGAATTTTGTTGAAATCCTGAATTTGTCAAGAATTTGGCGTTCTATTCTGTATTGGGCTGTGGGGCCATCAGGACTGAAGGCATGTTCCAATTTAACTGCCTTTGATTCTGCATGCTCGGCACAGAGGCCAGTTGGGCTGGGACCATTGGCTGTGACATCCCATTCTGTGCCATCTGATTTAAGTTCTAGTTTCCCAGTTTGATGCAAGCATGGCAAGGGGCGTGTCTTATTCTGCACATTATTAATATTTTAGGTATTTATATTGTCATGGTTAGTAAAACCAATACTTTGAGAAAAAACATTTCTGGATGCAACGCTAAAAGACAGGCAGACTCTAAACCACAGGCGCCCTCTTCTGTCCGGTCTCTGGCTTTGCTATATTGTGTAAATCTGCACTAACTCGCGATGGTTGGTACTCGCTCACTTTGCTTGCAGAAACTGTGTGTGGTAATTGTGATATAGATTAAAGATGGTACATTTCTGAAAGTTCATTAAGTCCATCTACTGCTGTGTTGAATTTGATAATTAGTGTTGCTTCTCTTTTGGTCAGCGAGGCTAACGCTTTAGAGAACAGAAGATACCATCCTTTGCTGAGTACCCATGTTATACAACAGTAAAGTGACAGGAAAGGCTGGGCTGCGCTTGTATAATTGTGACAGACATCTTGAGAACACAATCCAAGTTCCCTGAGAAATTATGAGATCAACACTATTATTCCTCTTTTAAGAGCAATGTTTAACTTGAATAAGACATGATTCTCATCCGATTAAGCTCCATGTAAAAAAAAAGTGCTGGGATTCTATCTCGCATGTTCACTTCATTTTTATTCCAACCATGAACTAGATTACGATAGTTTCACTTATCTCTTAGCGTAGTAATAGTGCTATGTAATACATCGTGGCAAATGATTGCACGAATGATTCCCCCCCCTTTTTTTTATTGGACTTCGGGAGAACTAACTATGGGCAAACAATGTATACGGGAAATCGTATGACAGCTACATGATGATCCATTGTGTCAAATATGAGAGATTAAGATCACAGACGTATTTATGGAACAGCCTTTTCGTAAACAAGTATTGACTACAATTCCCAGAATTCAATGCATATTACTCACGTTCAAGTACCAAGAGGATACGTCTTTCCGCACCCGCGAAAAAATAACAAACAAGACGAGCAGAACTCGGCCGAGACAACAGAGGTAAACGCCAATGTCTAGAAATTATGATAACGCTGGCTGCAGTCTTTAAGCATTTTAATCATGTCCCTGTAACGCCCAGTAGAGCCCACAACATTTGACAACAGGTTAGACAGCAAAACAATAGTCGCGCTTTAAGTATTTACAAGCCCCGGAGGTAAATAGTTCTGCTGTTCGCTTGCCTATAATACGGCGTCCCCTGTAATTCGTTAAGAGTTTTGTATCAGTAGCACGAAGAAAAAAATATATTACCCCATCCAGGACCTTGCAGAGCCCAAAACAATACGCGGAGCTTTAAACACTTACTAGCTCCGGATAAAAATAGCTTTGCCCACCGCGTAGACATAACACGGCGTTTCCGCTAATACATAAGGCATTTGCTTGAGCAGTATGTGTTTATTGTTCCCACACTCGACATTTTTGGACAATTGGAAAGTTTGAGTTTAAGGACAAAATATCAAAACCAAAAGAAGCACATTCTGCCATATTATGCTCAGCCGGTTACTGGAAAGCAATAGAGTTTGTTGTTCTATAACTAATACCACCTTATAAACAAACAATTCTTTCAGCACGTGTGAGCAAAATTCATTGCGGCCATGGCACGATAGAACGACCCCATTCCAATGCAGAATAATACCATCAAAAAATAAGAATAATACATTTGGTCCCTTTTTCATTTTCAGAAACCCGGCTTACTCTACATAGAGAGAATTCCACCCAGAAGAACATTAGAGCTAAACAGGTACGAAGATGCAACCATAACTGTTCTCAATTACTGCTACCTTTTTTGACATCTTGGTTACTGATAGACCCGATCCTCACTTTTCAGAACATCAGCACATTGACTACAACAACATTTGGGAAGACTACCCAGATTCAGGCGCTCCGCGCCTGGACGGGTTGAAGTAAGCAACTTCGGTTTTTCAGACTAGCAATGTATGCCATGACATATTTAAGAGGGAGACTGTGACAAGTGTATTTAATTTTTGTTTATAGATAAGACATGAGAAAAAATCCATGAGAATCTGCCGAATGGTTGAAAAGGTAAGAAGTCCCAAGCTGTCGTCCTAGATGGATATTGGAGTATTAAGCCACAAAACAGCATAGTAAGAAACGGTCTAGCATGTTTTTCAGAGACACTTGGTCCATAGGAGAATCCCTTGAATAAAGGGATTCGAAATACTTCGACCACAGTTTTTTTAGGCCAATCAAGTCAAATCATCATTTCAAGAATTGTATGGTTTTGTTGAATCACGGATGGCCTATTTTGAAATTTGAAATGTATTAGCCTTTGTTTGTATTTTTGGAAAAATGTTTTGTTACACTTGCATTGAAAAAGATTTGTTGTTGGTACCCCAGGGTGGGTTTAGAGTGAATGAAAGAAGGATGTATGTACGAATTTGGTAATGAGTCCAAACACACGTATGAATGTGACACTATATGTGAGTATGAAAGAGAGAATGCTGATGTAAGATTGTTGAAAAAGGAACACTAATTAGGTTCCAAAAAGGGTGACATTTTCTGTGGGGAATTTTGTATAGTTTTTATTGAGTATGGAAATGTTGTAATGAGTTGTATTTTGAAAAAAGAAAAAAAAATTGGTAATTGAAAAAATAAAAAGATTAATTTAAACTGAAAGAGTGGTTAAGAGGGACTGGTTGTATTCTTTTTCCTCGTTCTGAAGTAGAAAAACAAGTGGCAGTATTGGCGGTTGTAGTTGTTTATTGTTATCTGGAACTACAGCCCTTTAAATGTACCTTGTTTCAAGAGGAATAAAGAGTGGGCTCCGTGCAAGCTACAGGTTAACAGAGCTCACCTGCATCAACTCCACCAAGAGTCCCCTGCTTAGAGTGAATCCAGTGGACTTTTAAGGGTGTTGTCCAGGTGCATTTTGGGAATTGTGGTCCTAACCTTTCAAGGACCATTTTTTGCGATTCCAGACCTTTAGGTTGTGTTTTGGACACTTTGGACCATCAAGAGGAACTTCAGGAAGAAGTTCCAGACTTTTGGGAAAGTTTGGTGAACTTTTGTGAAAAAGCTACATAGGGAGACAGGACTCTCACAGAAAGGCAATCCGGCGAACCTCACTGAATCTGGCCTGCTGGAGGAGGTTGCGAGTCGTCTGGTGAGAAATCCTCCAGAAAAGGTTCTTAGTGTAAAGGTAAACTCTTGACAGGGCCTCCTGCTTTGTGTATCCACCAGGGATCGATCTCGTCGGCCTCAAACTTGGACCTTGTCCCAGTCAGAGGCGACCAAATGTCTAGAAGTGATTCTATTGGTTCCTAAGCACTAAAAAGTGCTTAATCTTTAAAAAACCATATCTCTGGTACCCTACATTGGATTGTTTTTGTTTTGATGTTATTTAAAAGATAAACATATTTCCTATTTTCATAAATTGGTGTTGGATTTTTATATTGGGCTGTGTCTTAATTAGTTACTGAATTGGTGTTTTTAAATGCTTTACATACCTGTCTCTGAAGTTAAGCCTGCCTGCTCACAGCCAAACTACCATTTTGAAAACTTTGTTTATTGGTGGTTTTGCAACAAAAGAGAACAAGACAATACACACAGTGCGACATTACAGTGGCTGGGGCACAAGATTCACGAATTCTCATCCAAGTGGAATACCGAATCGCAGCAGAGTATAGTACATCGAGGCGTCCAGAGCATCAACAGTGCGACAGAAAGCAAAGTTCATACCATGATCAGAGGCAGTACAGTGGTGTTCATACATAGGGCATAAGCAAAAGGATCAGGTACATTACATCAAGGGGTCAACAGATGCACGGAAACACACATGTGCAAAAATAGGAATAGTTAATAGCGCAGCGGTAGGGAAGCATAGTAATACATGCAGTCGTGAGGCAGCACAATAGTAATAATAGCATGGACAGTACAGAATCATTAGGTGATTGAATTACCCTAAACCAGGTAACCATTACCGTCCCCAGTGGGATACACCTAAGGCTCGTCATCACGAGCCGCCTGGGCTTGAAGATAGGTAACCAGGGGCTGCCAAATGTCACCCGGCCTGCTAGACATTGGGAGCAGGTCAGCAAAAGTTGTGTGTTGGTCCTGACTATATGTCATATCAGCAAGCCATTCTTTGAATTTGGGGGCCCTGCCACGACCCCATCTGCATGCTACGCGCCTTTTTGCCAGGAGGAGCGCGACATCTACAAACTTTCTGCATTGTGATGGAATTTGTGGTGAGTGTCCCAGCAGCATCAGCAGTGGGTCCGACGGCATGGATGACCCGATCATGGATGTTAGGGCGGCATGTACCTGTTGCCAATAGATCTGTATGGAGGGGCATTCCCAGGCTAGATGCAGGAAATCGGCATGTTCTGCGCGGCAGCGGTCGCAGCGGTCTGTGTCAGATAATTGAAATTTATATTTTTTCACGGGGGTATAATACAAGCGCTGTAGGTATTTATAATGAATGATTTTGAGCCTACTGCTCGCCGATATTCGAGCCGTAAGAGTACAGCAGTACATCCATTGGTCATCAGTGATATCAATAGCTAGTTCGGCAGCCCAGCGCGTTTTCGCTGGGGCCATCGGTAACGGGCAACTCGCTCTAATGTGACGGTACATTCCTGAGACCAAATGAGAGCCATCACGCGAGCTCAACAGGAAGTGAAGCGGGGGCGTAATGGCAGGCTCTGTGGGGTAGTCAGGAAGTATAGCGCGCATGCCCTGGCGAAGTCGCAAATAGTAAAATACCTCGAGAGGGGTACGTGCATGCTCATTGAAGAAAGCATCAGCAGATTTAAAGCAACCCGCAGCGAAGAGGTCACCCCAGCAAGTAATCTTCAGGGCCGCGCACACCCTCTGAAAGCCTTTCTCCTGCAGGAGGGCAAGCTCGGGATGATACGTCAGTGGCAGTAGGGGAGAATACAATAGGTCGCAGTGCAGCCTTTTAGCCAGTCGGCGCCACGCATCAACTGTACATGTGACCGACGTATGAGGTGTCGTTATGGCCGAGGGCTGACAGTGCAGTAGGCCCTTCAATGGTAGGGGGTTGGCAATCCAGTCCTCCACTGCCAACTGAGGCATAAAGGGAGTAGGGAGAAGCCAGTGGTACGCATAGTGCGCCTGCGCGCATAGATAATAGGCTTCGAAATCCGGGAGGTCAAACCCCCCTTTATCATACGGTAGGATCAGCATCGACCATTTAAGCCGCGGGCCTTTGCCTCCCCAGAAAAGGCGGCAGAGTTCTGATCTCAGTGTTTTGAAGAAAGAGGCTCCCGGGTGAAAGGGGATATTGAGAAAAAGATAGAGAAAGCGCGGGAGCACAACCATTTTGATAAGAGACGCTCTCCCTGCCATGGAAATGGGTAGAGAAATCCAGCGATCCACAAGGGCAATAAGTTTGGTCACAGCCACGCCATAATTGGAGCGGAGAATCTCATCCTTGTCACGTGAGATCTGTATGCCCAGATACCGAAGGTCAGACCTGCACCACTCCAGAGGGTAATCTAGGGGGAAGTCAGGTACGGCATCTGTGAGTGGGAAAAACTGGGATTTTGTCCAATTGATCTGCACCCCTGACATTCTTCCAAAGACCACAAAATCCCGGAGCAGGGGGTTCAGGTTGTGCACTGGGTCCTTAACGAACAAAGTCATATCATCTGCATATAGGGACACATCGATCTGGCGCTGGAAACAGCGAATCGCTCCCTCGCCATGGAGCTGGCGGAGCCGACACGCAAGGGGTTCGATGGCAATCGCGAATAACAGGGGGGACAGTGGGCACCCCTGCCGGGTGCCCCTGGAGATGTCAAGTGGCGTGGAGAGATGTCCGTTGATCAGGACTCTCGCGGTAGGTTGAGTATATAGTAATCGGACCCAGGAGATGAAGATGGCGGGGAACCCCATGCGGGCCAAGACGGTGAACGAATAGGGCCATTCAACAGAGTCGAACGCTTTTGAGGCGTCCAAAAAGATCGCCGCAACAGGGAGGTCAGGGTGAATTGTATGAAGCAGGGAGAAAAGAGTGTGCAGATTATGTGAGGTGGAGCGGCCCGGGACAAAGCCAGATTGGTCGGGTAAAACTATCCGGGTCATGAGGAGTGACAACCTAGTGGCTAGGACTTTGGCCAGAATTTTGACATCACAATTCAGGAGTGACAGGGGCCGATACGAATCACAGGATGAGGGATTTTTGCCGGGTTTTAATAAGGAAGTGATAACGACTTCGCGCATGGAGCATGGGAGGACGCCGTCCTCGAAGGATTCCATGAACACCTCTCGGAGGACCAGGGCCATGACATCTATATAGGTCTTGTAGAATTCGGCGGGAAGACCGTCCAGTCCGGGCGCCTTCCCGTTACTAAGCGACATAATGGCATCCCTAATTTCGTCCAGTTCGAAAGGAGCGGCAAGGAATTGCCTATCAACATCGCTCAACCAGCATAAGGCCAGCTCACTTAGAAAGTCGTCGTAATGCATATCAGGAGTAGTGACTGTGGTATATAGCGTGCGGTAGTGGGAAACAAAGGCATCTAACAATTCATCTGAATCCCTGACAGTGTGACCTTGGCGAGTAACCACCTCAATGATAGTGTTGTCTATGCGCGGCGATCTGGTCAGTATAGCTAGCGCCTTGCCGGGCCTATCCCCCTCACAATATTTCCTTGCCTGCCAGTGTTTACTCCTAAACCTAGTTTCCCTGTTTGCTTCTTCTTCATAGTGTGTAAGCTTATCCCTGAACTCAGCATGAGCGGCAGTGCTATCGCCCTTCACCATCCGCGCCTCCAATGCCCGTAGCTCATCCTCGAGCTTCCGGATCGTACGCTGTATGTCGCGCAATACCCCAAAGCTCTTAGACATGCAGTGGCCCCTGACAGTGACCTTAAACGCCTCCCAAATAGTTTCGACAGATGCGACAGAACCCTTGTTCCTTGGGAAGAAAGCAGTGATCTCATCCTCCAACTCAACACGGAAGACCTCGTCCAGCAAGGCCGCCGGTTGCAGGCGCCAGCGTGGTCTAGAGCAATCCCAGCCGGGAATCAACAAAGACAGCAGAACCGGGCTGTGGTCCGAATACGTTCTAGGAAGGTGTGTCACATTAGTCACCCCAGGTAGCAGTGCTCGGGTCAGAAAAAAGTAATCTAGGCGCGCCCATGTACCAGTCTGTGATGTAAAGTGGGTGCCCTCCAAGCAGCCAGGGTGCAGCTGTCGCCAGGCATCCAATAGGTTACCCTCCGAGAGCACACCCGCCAACGCCTCCCTCGATCTAGGCTTGTAAATGGTCGCGCCATCAGCTCTATCTAATGGAGGCACTAACGCTATGTTGAAATCACCCCCCCAAATGATATGGCGG
Organism: Lissotriton helveticus; assembly: GCF_964261635.1. Taxonomy (NCBI): domain Eukaryota; kingdom Metazoa; phylum Chordata; class Amphibia; order Caudata; family Salamandridae; genus Lissotriton; species Lissotriton helveticus. The sequence goes on along the minus strand of NW_027611651.1, from coordinate 2,035,475 downwards.
GACCCCACATCTAATATTTTACCCCACAGTGTGGTAAAAAAACATGGCACAACAAAATTAGGGGCATAGAAGTTAACCAGTGTGACTGTATCGCAACCCAGCCGCCCCCAGAGTAACACAAAGCGGCCATCTAGGTCCGCCAGCTCACCACATACCTGAAAAGGAACATTATGTTTGATCAGGATGACAACACCCCGTGCATATGAAGAATATGACGAAAATGACCGAGTAGCGGCCCATTTACAGCCAAAAGTAGGGCGCCCCTGTGGAGCCAAGTGCGTTTCCTGTAACATAGCGATTTGTACCTGTTGGCGATCTAAATATGCAATAACATTTCTGCATTTTTTGGCATCGTTGAGCCCTCGGACGTTCCAAGACAAGCATTTCAATTGTACAGTAGATCCAGAACTAGCCATAACCCGGACATGAACTGACTAAAACATTTTTCCACTGCAGAGTCCAAAGCTGCGGCATCTTGTATATGAAATCACAGAATGCTACCACCAGCCAGCCAAATGTCGACGTCAACAAACCAGACATTTCCGTAACAGGTCCCACCCCCCCACCCACTACTGCATCCCAATCATGCCAGCAGCCATTCAGTCCCACACCCACCCACCTCCCATTCCCCAGAATCTCCCACAACGTGACTAGAACAGCGGGGTACTCCCGTAGGGGGAACATCAGCAAAGGCGCACAGCCACCCCCCTTCCCAATAGCCTCACATTCGGTGCCGTCCATGGTAGAGGCAGGGATAGCGGGGGCGGTTCCTACATATCTCGCACCATCAGGGGGCTCAGTGAGGCTCAATGCTTAGTATACACATCAACGCCAATGTAAGTAGCAGGTGCAAGTCAATGATACCAAGGTAGTCCCAAGACTGATACTTGCGGGGAGGGCAAAGTTCGTCAATCTTCATTGACCACCGGGGGCAACTCCTCCTCGGGGTCCTCATGACCCTCTCGTCGATCTCTCTGTGCCCTGCGATGCTGCTTCAGATAATCCTCAGCTTTACTCGGATCCTTGAAAAATCGTTGTTTACCCTGGTGTGTCACCCTCAGCCTTGCTGGATATAACAGAGCATAATCTATCTGAGCCTCTCTCAGCTTTTTCTTGACAGCCAAAAACTTCCGCCTTTCCTCCTGCACAATGGGGGTGAAATCGGGATAGATAGAAAAAGCAACGCCATTATAGTTCAGGGTACGTTTGGTTCTAGCAGCTCTTAAGGCAACATCCCGGTCACGGTAATTCAACAGTCTGGCAATGATAGGCCTTGGTGGCAAGCCAGGCTGTGGCATAGGTGCCAGGGATCTATGTGCTCTTTCCACAATGAACTGAGGCGAGAAGGCATCCTCCCCTATGGACGCCCGGAGAAGTGACTCTACGTATATTTCCATCCTCCCAGTGGCTGTAGACTCCGGAATACCCGTGACGGGGATGTTATTGCGTCGGCTACGGGCTTCCAAGTCCTCATTCTTGGCTGCTATGACCCTGAGAAGGTTATCCATACGAGCAAGTCGGGAGGTGTGGGTCGCAGTGAGGTCGTCGTTGTCCGATATACGTTGCTCTGTCGCGGTAAATCTCTCCTCGTGTTGGTCAACCTTGTGAACCAGTGCGTCCAGGCGGGAGGAAATCCTGTCCACCTTCTCCACCACCGTGGCAAAGCCTTGGCGCATTTCTTGGAACAGGCCCTGAAGATCAGAAGCAGTCGGGGGGGAGGGCGCAGCAGCAGGGTCCGCGTCGCTAGGCCCAGGATCCATCACGTTCGACTTTGTTCCCTTTTTGGCGTTCTCAAAGCTGAGCTTCGCTTGTCGGTGCTCTGTGCGCACCATCGTGCCCCTGCGCCTCTCTTGCGCCACCGCTATAGGATCTAGCCAGGAAGGGTAGGGCCGCAATGTGATCAGGCAGGTTAGTCAATTCCAGGCCCCGAGAACCAAATGCCGTCGTAACTGGTCGGCCAGGCTAGGGCCACAGGCAGGACGATGCGGAGGGGAGGTGGGGAACAGTAGTACCAATGGTGCCTGCTCACTGCACACAGGTTGGATAGCCCCAGGCCAGTCAATGCACCTCCAGGACCTCCAGCAGACCTGTGCAGCAATCTCCCAGTTCAACCCGGTTCAAGTATATGGGCAGGCCAGGCCTCCGTGAGGGCCGAGCTCCAACAAAAAGCAGTAGTGGTGGGACAGCACACCTCTCGGGGAGCAGAGGCAACACCGCCGCCAGGGCACCCGCACGTGATAATGAGGTCCGCTATGAATTGTCAGCGTTAGCAAGTCAATGCCCAAAGTATAGCCAGGTACTCACTGCGCAGCACGGAGGGCCATATCGACAGCGGGATCTCAGCAGGGGCAGGGCACCTCAGACTTGCCGTGGTCGGCGGCCGCCATGACAGGGCGGCCGGTCCCGCCGTGTATCGCGTCCCTCTCAGCCAGTTCCCGCAGCGAGGCGGCGCGCAGGAAGGCAGGCGCGCGCGAGCCCACGAAGGCGTCCGCTGTAGCTGACGGCAGAGTCGGGGGCTCAGCCAGCCCGATTAAGCGCGGTGGATTTCTGCGACGAGCCCCTAGCCAGGGGCCTTCTACCTCGCGGTCAGCACCGGCCTCGCGTGGGTGCCAGAGGCCGAGTCGCGCACCTCCGCGGGGCCTGGGAGGATGCCGGTGAGAGTCACAGCTCCAATAACTTGACGGAGGCGGCCCCCAGCAGTCCGCAAATTGGACCGGGTGTAGAGGAGGCTGTGAGAGGTTGATTCCGCCGATTCAGGGAGAGGCAGCCCTCCAGACGGTGAGGATGATTGCAGGATCAAGGTCGTAGGAAACGGGAGCTGCTTAATTAAGCGGCCATTCCGTTTGCGCGCTAAGCCACGCCCCCTTCCACAGCCAAACTACCATGGGATGAGCATGGGAATACTTTTCTGAGACCTATTCTGATCCCTAAATTGTGTCCGTGGTATTACTGTCAGTGGTAGATATATATTGACCACAACTAATAATCCACTTTCCAACAATGGGCCTCACCTCTCCTGCCTGCCCTGGACAGACCTCCTCTTCTCTGCACTCCCTCCGAATTGACCAATCTCACCTCCTCTGCACCCCTGCACAGGTCTCACCACCTTCGCAACCCTACTGGACAGGCCTCATATTCTCTGCATCCCACCTAGACACTCCCCACCTCCCCTAAACTCTTACAAGCACAGGACATCTTCTTCATCTCCTGAACAATGCTTACCTCCTCTGCACCTCATTGGATAGGCCCTACCTCCTCTGCACTCCCCTGAACAGGACAGGCCTCACCTCCTCTGCATCTTCTGGACAGGCCTCATCTTCTCTGCACCCCCCCTGGACAGGCCTGACCTCCTCTGCACCCCTGGACAGGTCTCACCTCCTCTGCCCCTGGACAGGTCTCACCTCCTCTGCATCCACGGGCAGGCCTCTCCTCCTCTGCCCTCCTGGACAGGCCTCTCCTCCTCTGCACCCTTGGACAGGCCTCTCCTCCTCTGCACTCCTGGACAGGCCTCTCCTCCTCTGCACTCCCTGGACAGGCCTCACCTCCTCTGCACCCTTGGACAGGCCTCTCCTCCTCTGCACTCCGGGACAGGCCTCTCCTCCTCGGCACTCCCTGGACAGGCTTCTACTCCTCTGCACTCCCTGGACAGGCCTCTCCTCCTCTGCACCCCCTGGACAGGCATCTCTTCCTCTGCACCCCTGGACAGGCCTCACCTCCTTTGCACCCGTGGAGAGGCCTCACCTCCTCCGAACCCCTCTGGACAGGCCTCACCTCCTCTGCACCCCTGGACAGGCCTCACCTCCTCTGCACTCCTGGACAGGCCACACATCCTCTGCATCCCCTGGACAAGCCTCACCTCCTCTGCACCCCAGGACAGCACTCACCTCCTCTGCCTCCTGGACAGGCCTCAGCTCCTCTGCACCCCTGGACAGGCCTCACCGCCTCTGCACCCCTGGACAGGCCTCACCTCCTCTGCACCCCCTGGACAGGTCTCACCTCCTCTTCACCCCTGGACAGGCCTCAGCTTCTCTGCACCCCTGGACAGGCCTAACCGTCTCTGCACCCCTGGACAGGCCTCACCGCTTCTGCACCTCCAGGACAGGCCTCACCTCCTGTGTACCCCTCTGGAAAGGCCTCACCTCCTCTGCACCCCTGGACAGGCCTCACCTCTTCTGCCCCCTGGACAGGCCTCTCCTCCTCTGCACCCCTGGACAGGCCTCTCCTCCTCTGCACCCCTGAATAGGCCTCACCTCCTCTGCCCCCTCTTGGACAGGCCTCAGCTCCTCTGCACCCCTGGACAGGCCTTACCTCCTCTGCACCCCTGGACAGGCCTCTCCTCCTCTGCGCCCCTGGACAGGCCTCACCGCCTCTGCCCCTCTTTTATACAGGCCTCTCAGTGAAGGATTCTCATTAAGGACAGAGGAGTCCAGAGTTCCTTCCACCCCATACAGCGCCTCTGGCTCCGCCCTGAGCCTTGGGCGCTATGCACAGGCCCTGAAGAGAGACACTGCTCCCCTGGACCTGCCCAGAGGTGCCTCCCAGGGTCAGGACTGTGGCTCGGAACGAAGCGCTTTAATACCACACCCCAGACTCAAGGCGCTACACACGAGGCACGTGTTCATCCCTCAGAATGAGGGAAATGAGAGAAATGTCCTGATCCATTTCCATCTTTCAGCCCCGGGACCTGGTTCCGGTGATGCTGCTGCCCCCCCTCGTTCAATGATCCATCTCCAAACAGGTGACCAAGTCAAGTCAAGTCAAGTCAGAATTTATATAGCGCACTACATACCCATAGGGTCTCAAGGCGCTTGAGGGAGGGGGGGGGGAGGTTTACTTATCGAATATCCATGTTTTAAGTTGTTTTCTGAAGGCTAGGTGGTTTTGAGTAAGGCGGAGGTGGATGGGAAGGGAATTCCAGGTCTTGGCCGCTAAGTAGGAGAAGGATCTTCCTCCCATGGTGGCTTTGTGGATGCGCGGAACAGCGGCGAGGGCTTGGTTGGATGAACGCAGCTGGCGGGTGGGGGTGTAAAAGGAAAGGCGCGTGTTGAGACAATCAGGTCCAAGTTCGTATAGGGCTTTGTGTGCGTGGGTGAGGAGACGGAACGTTATTCTCTTGTTGACGGGGAGCCAGTGAAGGTCTTTCAGGTGAGCGGAAATGTGGTCTGTGCGGGGGATGTCTAGTATGAGTCTGGCTGAGGCATTTTGGATGCGTTGGAGTTTTTTCTGTAGTTTCGCGGTGGAACCGGCGTAAAGGGTATTTCCGTAGTCCAGCCGGCTTGTAACCAGTGCGTGGGTGACCGTTTTTCTTGTTTCGGTGGGGATCCAGTGAAATGTTTTTTTGAGCATGCGTAGGATGTTGAAGCATGAAGATGAGACGGCGTTGACTTGTCTGGTCATCGAGAGTGAGGAGTCCAGGATGATGCCCAGGTTCCGTGCGTGGTCCGTCGGTATGGGGGCTTTTCCTAGGGCCGTTGGCCACCAAGAGTCGTCCCAGGCGGAAGGGGATGAGCCTAAGATGAGGACTTCCGTTTTGTCCGAGTTCAGTTTCAGACGGCTCTGCTTCATCCACTCGGCTACTTCTTTCATCCCTTCGTGTAGGTTGGTTTTGGCGGTGGTAGGGTCTTTGGTGAGTGAGAGGATCAGCTGAGTGTCATCAGCGTAGGAGATGATGTTGAGGTTGTGTTGACGTGCGATGGTTGCGAGGGGGCTCATGTAGACGTTGAAGAGGGTGGGGCTGAGTGATGATCCTTGCGGGACGCCGCAGATGACTTCGGTGGCCTCTGATTTAAAAGGGGGAGGCGGACTCTCTGAGTTCTTCCAGCGAGGAACGAAATGATCCAGTCCAATGCTTTTCCTTGAATTCCGATATTTCTGAGGCGATGTATCAGGGTGCTATGGCAGACTGTGTCGAAGGCTGCGGAGAGGTCAAGGAGGATAAGGGCGACTGTGTCTCCATTGTCCAGTAGTGTTCGAATGTCGTCTGTTGCTGCGATGAGGGCGGTCTCGGTGCTGTGTTTGGCTCGGAAGCCAGACTGTGAGGAGTCGAGTGATTTGTTAGTTTCGAGGAAGGTGGCGAGCTGATTGTTAATGGCTTTCTCAATGACTTTGGCGGGGAATGGGAGGAGCGAGATGGGGCGGTAGTTTTTGAGTTCGGTGGGGTCAGCTGTGGGTTTCTTCAGAAGGGCGCTGTGTTCGGCGTGTTTCCAGCTATCTGGGAATGTGGTGGAGTTAAGGGAGTGGTTGATGACATCTCGGAGATGGGGTGCGATAATGGCGGCCTTGGTGGAGGCTTACGGGGCCCAGATCGTCTCCTATGCCGACGACACGCAACTCCTCTTCACATGCGGGAAAGAACAAGAGTTTGATGGAGAGAGAATCCGGGACTGCCTTTCGCTGGTCTTCGACTGGTTCCAGCGGAACAGTCTGAGGGCCAACTCGGGCAAGTCCGAGATTTTATTTTTTGGTTGCGTTGCCGATCCGGCGTGGCAGCACTGGTGGCCGACCGACATGAACCCTCCAGCACAGTCCTCCCTGGTGGCCAAAAATCTGGGCGTTAAGCTAGACAACCAGCTGTCACTACGAACTCATATTCTTGGCCTGGCCGGCACCTGCTACGGAATCCTAAAAATGCTCCGCAAATTTTTGCTTCTGCTGTCGGAGGAGCATAGGAGGATTACTGTGCAGGCTCTTGTCGGATCAAGGCTAGACTATGTCAATGCCCTCTTTCTTGGCCTCCCTGATTATCTGGTCCAGCGCCTTCAGGTGGTGCAGAACTCTGCTGCCCGGGCGATTTTTGGCCTAGGCAGACGAGCTCGAGCTTCCGGGTTGCTTCAGACGCTCCACTGGCTCCCCATCAGGAAGCGGATCCAGTTCAAATCCTTGACCCTGATGCATAAAGCTTTGCATGGATCAGGAGCTGGATATCTGCAGCGGAGACTGACTTTCTACCGTCCAGTCCGTTCCCTCCGTTCGGAATCCCTTTTCAAAGCTGTGGTCCCGCGGGTGAGGAAGGCCCGCGTGGGAGGACGGTCTTTAAGTTGCAGAGCTCCCCAGCTTTGGAATCTGCTTCCACTTCCACTCCGCAGCACTGTCAACTTGCTCCAGTTTAGGAAGGGCCTGAAGACCTGGCTTTTAAACTCTTAGTTTGTTGTACTGCTTTCTGTTTTTATTTATTTTCTCTGATGTCTTCTGTTTTTAGCTGTGTTGTGTTATTTTACTCTGATCTGTTGGTGGAAAGCGTCGGGACACTCTAACCGAGTAGCCGTACGCTATATAAAAGCTATATAACATAACATAACAGTCTGCTTTGTTGAAGATGTGATGGGGACATGGGTCTGTGGGGGATCCTGAGTGGATGGAGTTCATCAGGCGAATGGTCTCTTCTGTGGTGATTGGGTTCCATTCGAGAAGGATATTCGGAGGAGGTAACGGTTCGGAGGTGAGTGGGGTGGATTGGTTTACAGGTGTGTTGTCAAAGCTGTTATGGATGTCGGCGATTTTGTCATGAAAGAATGAGGCAAGGGAGTCGCAGAGGACTTGAGAGGGGGTGATGTCGTTAGAGCTGGCGGTGGGGTTGGTGAATTCTTTGATGATGTTGAAAAGTTCCTTGCTGTTGTGGGCGTTGTTGTCTAGTCGATCTTTGAGTGCTGATTTCTTGGCTGTCCGGATTAGTTGGTGATGTTTGCGAGTGGCGTTTTTGAAGGCGGCTTGGGTGATAGTGTTTGGGTCTGTTTTCCAAGTTTTCTCAAGGGAACGACAGAGCTTCTTGGATTTCTTAAGGTCATCGTTAAACCAGGGGGCGTTCTTGCTTCCTTGCTTGATTTGATGTTTTTTCAAGGGTGCTAATTTGTCGGCGGTTTGGGTTAACCATTGTGTGAGGTTAATGGCGGCTTGGTTAGGGTTCGTTGAATAGGCAGGGGGTTTTTGAAGGAGCGATATGGATATCTGGTCTATTGTGATTTTGTTCCAATTTCTTCGCAGAGTTGGTTGAGGGTGGTTGTGGGTCGAGGTCTTGTTGTAAATGAAGTGGATGCAGCTGTGGTCCGTCCAGTGGAGGGGTGTGGTATGAGTGAAGGAGATATGATTGCTGGAAGTGAAGATAGGGTCAAGTGTGTGTCCTGCGTAGTGTGTGGGGGTGTTAACAAGTTGTTTGAGTCCGAGATTGGCGAGATTGTCCAGAAGGGTGGTAGTGTTACTGTCGTTGCTCTTTTCCAGATGGAAATTGAGGTCTCCCAGTAGAATATATTCTTCCGAAGGGAGGGCGTGTGGGGTGATAAAGTCAGTGATGTCTTCGCTGAATTTTGTACGGGGTCCTGGTGGCCTGTAGAGGAGGGTGCCTCTGAGTGTGGTCTTGGGGTCGGTGTGGATCTGGAAGTGAAGGTGTTCGGCGATAGCGAGGTTGTCATCTGAGCTAGTTGAGGCGCGGATGGTGTTCTTGTGGACGATGGCGATGCCTCCTCCTGTTTGGATGGGGCGGTCCTTACGGATGATCTTGTAGCCGTCCGGGATGGCTATGGTGATGTCTGGAGCTGAAGAGGCATTCATCCAGGTTTCTGTTAGGAAGGCGATGTCCGGGGAAATGGTGTCGAGTAGATTCCAGAGGTCGATGGCGTGTTTGTGAACCGAGCGGGTGTTGAGAAGGATGCACTTGAGGTGGTTGGTGTTGGCTCTCTGTTTGGTGTTTGTGGATTTGGATTGGGGCTTGACGCAGGTGAATTTGCAGGAGTGGCAGTTGAAGGGTCCATGAGTGAGTCCTGGTGCTGCTTGGGCGCAGTTAGTGTGTCGGCCGGGGTTGAGTGCTATGAGGGAGGAGGCGTTGTATGTAATGCGGGGAGGATGGGTGAAGCGGGGACCAGGGGGTCTGGCTCTGGGCGCGGTCCAGGCGCGGACGGGCTTACCTTTGGCGCACCTTCGGCGCGGCCGCAGCGCGTGGACGCTGCGCGTTGGAACATCTGCCTTAAATGGTGGATAGGGGGCGGAGCGTGGGAGGGGCAGCTGGGAGGCGGTATCGGGGAGGGTAGGTGGGCCAGGGGAGTGCACACCAAATGGAATGGAGGAATGGGAGTGGAACGTGAGACGGGGCAGAGGGCACAGAAGTTCCAGAAACAATAAACAAATAGCGATAATGCAATTGAAAGCAGCAGTACCAAGCAGCACCTTGTGTTCAACAAAAATAACACAAATTAAATTGCAATAGCTCGCGCATGCGCAAATCAGAGGGCGAGACTCGGGGCTAGTTATGGTAGAAAGCGCCAGCAATTACAAGCCAAACAATACCACACAGCAGTTCCCAACAGCGCTGGAAGGAGGCTCATGCTCGGGGTCTGGAAGCAGGAAGCGTGTAGGAGCGACCGCAATGGACAGGGTCCAGACGGTCACAGCGTTGGGAGGGGGGAGGTCAGCTAGGTATTCGTGGGTGGGAGGGGCAGCTGGGAGGCAGTATCGGGGAGGGTAGGCGGGCCAGGGGAGTGCACACCAAATGGAATGGAGGAATGGGAGTGGAACGTGAGACGGGGCAGAGGGCACAGAAGTTCCAGAAACAATAAACAAATAGCGATAATGCAATTGAAAGCAGCAGTACCAAGCAGCACCTTGTGTTCAACAAAAATAACACAAATTAAATTGCAATAGCTCGCGCATGCGCAAATCAGAGGGCGAGACTCGGCGCTAGTTAGGTAGAAAGCGCCAGCAATTACAAGCCAAACAATACCACACAGCAGTTCCCAACAGCGCTGGAAGGAGGCTCACGCTCGGGGTCTGGAAGCAGGAAGCGTGTAGGAGCGACCGCAATGGACAGGGTCCAGACGGTCACGGTGACCCAGGACAGTGTCCTGCCCTATCTCAGCCTGAAGCGCCCCGAGGTGAGCGCCTCGTGACTGCATGAATCCAGGCACAGACTGCAGAGGGTCACACAGCGCGTTGGGTCAGACGGTAGAAGCTCCGCCCGGATCTGAATGTGTTGCTGTGACTCGAGTCTGATTTTTATTAGGTCGAGGCCTGACCCATTGCGTGCCAGACCTATTGTAAGAAGGGCTTCAAAAAATGCAACCGCCAAAAAACGCTGCTGGCGACAGCTTACAGTGCATGTGAGCGGGCGCGCGCTTTAGCATGGCATTCCTCATGCTCATTAAGCGCATCGCTCTCCTCCCGCTCGCCGCCCACTTGAGCGCAATCACGATCACTTTCACTTTCGCTGCCGCGCGTTTGAGAGGGGCTTTAAAAATAGACCTGCAAATTCCACACGCTCGTGCGTATGATTTTCTTTTTGTGGCCTGCTATTGGCCTTTCGCTGCTTGCTGTTTTGTAAGATAGATACCAATAGGCCAGAGGCGGGTGCATAGCTCTGTCCCTGGCCTATTGGTGTCTATTACGCGCATTTCCTGACATATGCTTTAAATTATTGCGGCCAAAGCATATGGCAGGAAAGGTGCGCGCACCACTCGTTATCCACGTTCTGCAGCTGAGAAGGTTGAACTGTGAGCTCCCCTCTGCCGATTGCTCTTCCCTGTCTGCCCTTTGCCCCCTCCTTCACAAGGCAGCTGGTCTGATCTTGTTACTATAGCGATCGCAAAAACGATCGCTTTCAGTGCTGCTTGTGTTTTTTTCCCACTTTGACCACTGCACTGAACACTGAGCAGCAGGCCAGAGTGCGCGTCTTTGTGCTTTTCCCTCAGCTATTCCTCGCCCGACCTGCCTGCTTAGGGACAAGAAAGAGGCAGTTCAGTTTACAGGAGCAGTGTGTATAATGAGGCCAATGTACAGCTTACTTACAGCTTGCAGCAGTCTGCAAAACACAGTGTTGACGTTGCATACGAAATGAGCGTGTATTGTTTCTCAAATGATGCAACGCTAAAAACAAACCGCAATGTCTGATTTCGATGTAAGGAGCCATGCACTGCTTATGCAGGAAATTGAGAAACTAGGGCAATATGGCTGACAGGTATTTTGGCTGATTTTGCAAATCACACAATGACGTTGTTTTGCTGTTGTGCGTCTGGAATGCTCTCAGGCAGCCCTGGAACGTCCTCGACCAAACGTATAATTTGTAGCTTGCCGTGCCGACTGATGCCCGATACAAACATTTCTGTGCCCCATTTCTTGTACTATGGCCAAGGCGTACTTGAGGTGTGCAGGATAATAGAAAATGTCACTGAAACTCATCTCACACTACCCGGTGTGGAGGACGTACACCTGTGTCACATTCACAGGCGAGTCTATAGGGTCAGTGTGTTGGCTTGTCTATCGTCCACAAAACATTAACAACAAACAAAGAAGTAAACTTTTACGTTTATTGCTTGTCTTACCTTGATGTTTTATATATCCAAACCTGCCCTCTCTAATGACAGTATAATGATGCTACCCAATGCTTGTTTCTAAATGCCTCGAATCCTATGTGTCATGTCGAAAGTGTCACCAGTTGGTAGGAAGACCAACAAGCATTAACAATGAAATAGGTCTCGCATTTACGTGCGTTTGAGCTATTGACATTGCAAATAACAATACCTTTTATTTTTATTTTCGTTTGTGAAACCTAAATAAAAGGCATTATCATTTACAGCACCTTCAAGGCGCCAAAGCAAATCAATTATTCCCTCATAATTTGGCAAAGCCAGGCAGAAAATACCAGTGTCAGTTTGCTTGGCAAGTATAGCTCTGCGTCCGTGTAGCACATCCCTGGATATTACCTGTACATAACTAACCAAGTAACAGTTGAACAACAATTTAGATGAGACATTCCAAGAGTGACTGGGATACAGGCTAGAATGAATTGTATGTCAGAATACCAAACACAAAAATATTGTGATGGAAAAATATCATTCTGACAGGGTCTAGAGTAAACTGAGGTGAATGGTGTGCAACATAACGATGGGCGGGGATGACGTTAGTGCAAAAATATAGCCAGAGTATCAGACCGCCAAAATACTGGGAAGGTAAGTTGACATAGGGCAATATAGATTTACTATAGTTAAGCCCACATTTACGTGCCACAAAGGTATGTAAATCGTCATGGTAACAGTGGTTAATTTGTGAAAAAATAAGTGCTTGGGCTCTCGTCAGAAGGCAGCTTCCACTAGACCATTGCTCCTATTAGCGAATAACAGATCTAACCGAAACCCTACAAGTGGGGAGAGAATGTGGCATAAGGGCCTGATCAACTGACTTTGACGCTGTGATGTATTCCTATAGGTTCTGCATCGATCCCCCCTATTCCTGACCCTATTCTGGTTAACAAACTAACAAGTTAACTAGCAGCCATCCCATGAGGCAGAAAACCCCCATGATGCAGGAACCGTTATCTGATAAAGCCACACTACGGCACAGGAACGTGTTATCTGATTAGGTCATAACGCTTGCCATCTAATTAGACAAGCGATATTCCTCCAGCCCCTGATAAGGCATACGGAGTTCTCTAAACAAATCAAACCTATGACAGACCTGGGAAAAACCCTGCGGCCATTGTTTTGATTTCACCGAGAACTTCAGCAAAAGAATGCGCTAACGACCAAGTCGTATGACATCCTTATTGACGTATCTATGTCCATCCTTACGTCAATCTCGGCACCTTAAAGGTATAAATATTACCGATATTGCACTATGCAAAGACACGCGGTGGTGACGAGACGGAGCAGCCAGACTTGCCGAAGCCCAGAGCAGAGCAGACCCCGCTGGCGCAGCCCCGCCTTCCTGACGCGCTGAGAGAAGCTGCCTTTCTCCTGCCGAGAAATCCAGCACCGGCGTTTCCGGGTAGCCCTCGCAGGCAGCCTGGAATATCGAGACCAGAGACGAGAGATACTATCCCTCATTCCTAGATTCCAGGTACAGAACTGAATAACCCCTCACAGAGAATTCTTTAGTCAGTCACTTGGCAAAACAAACTTAACTTAAACTGTAACTTTCTATTCCCGCCCACGTATTAGGCTTAGGTCAGGTACACGGGGTAGGCGTATTTAGAAACACCAGTTGAGTGCGTTTAGTCAAATGTATATATGTATGTAATCTATCTTATTCATTTTAAACCTTCATATGGCTTAGAAACCATATCAATGTTTTTACAGTATTATTTTATACTTCTGCTTTTAATGTATGCACTTTACTTAACCATAAGTATTGCAATAATATCGATCCATTTCTCTTGTATGAGAAAAGAGACTGATCAATAAATAACATCTTTTATTGAACACGCCCGTCTCTTCCTATTCTCTACAATCTGATGAGACTAAGAATGCACGTACTGACTGAGTAAAATAAATTGCCTTTTGTTCACACGACTCTAGAGATAGACTCTTGATTAGGGGAGAGCAAAGTTGTCATGTTCTATGGTTGTCAGAAACTAAATCCCTTCTTGTCTAATCAGGGAAGTTAATTCCTCCCTGAACATTCGAGAAAGTTTCTAGTGAACTCTGAGCTAGCTGGCAAACCCAAAACTTTAAGTCTAATATCGACAGTAGTAGACCTAGTTAACGTCTGGTCTAGGCCTATACTATTGAAGGTATTATTCCAATGCGCAGAGCCTATTGGGATAATAGGAACTACACTACATGGCGCCCAACGCGTTTGGAAAGGGCGATAAAACTAACGTAAGACATTTAGAGTAACTCAGTCGTGCTTTCTCACTCAGACCCCTTTTCCCATAATACTCCAAAGACGTCTGGAGTGGGTGAAAGGTTATATCCGCCAGACCTCGCAGGAGGGAACTCCTATGTATGGTTCTTGGTTTAGTCAACGTTGAAGGATACACTGTTCCAAAATATTGTGCATCTAATCTTTGTTTCCATAAGAAACCTGATCTGCAAACAAAAGAAATAAACTTCCTGTCAGTAAAATGGTAGACAGTGATGATGAAAGAGAGGCGGTTAGATTAGCAACTGAACTCGCAGAAGCTGATGCTACTATGCAGGAAGCAGACCCGAATATAATACTCATTCCGGTCATCAAAAGGAAATCTATAACCTTAAAACTTATAGAAAATGGACTGACACCTAGAGGTGGCACAGTCATATTCGTAATTGAGGCACACGAATATCGGCAGACAGAGGTATACTATTCATGGATAAACTTTCCAGCAGCAAATCCTGTAACAAAGTACTTCCACTATTACAAGATAGAGGAACCTCCTGAAATGTACACTCCTTTCGAGGAGGTGGAAGTACCACTCAAATTTCAAGAGCACCTGCTCTTATTTGATGGCGCCCTAAAACATAATAATCACATCACCAGGCTCGGTCCCTTAGGTAGACCAGGAGCAACGTGGCCAGTCCTAGCCAGATACACACCACATCCAGACATCGACGGGATGTCTGCAGCAGAGCTTTTAACACAGCTAAAACAATTAATAAAAGTACATAGACAACTAGTCCAGTATGTGATGCGGACTTCAACAATTCAACCAGCAATTAAAATTCCACAGCTGACCCCTCACCAGGGGAACACAAATAAAATTACACCACAGAACATACAGTCCTGCCTAGCAAAGTACCGACTAAACGGGAACAAATACCTTTCTGGCTAGCACAAAAAATCACCCAAATAGAGGCGGTGTTTCCAGACACCACCCCGTTAGAAAAACATAGGATTCTGACTATCTGTCTTCCAATGGGAATCGCACCACACATTGAGGACTGTGACACTTGGGGTACAGTCTTTGCTTCCATCTACACAAAAACGCACGGTGTTCCATCCATTTCGGTAATACCAGATGTGCTAAAACAAATTCAAGACGAATACGGTCCAGAACCCGCTTTAACTCTTGGTATGAAATTACTAAAAGACTTCAAGCAGGTCTCGGCTATATTATTAGCCAACATAAAGGGAGAAGCAGCAAACGTGGCGATCCGCCAGAGGTTAAAAGAGACAGATATAGCAGACCAACCAGCTGAAATTGCCAGAATCATAGAAAAATCCTATGAGGAACTAGGTAGAGATAGTTTAGGTGGAATACCAGTAAAACCACAACTGATTGAAAGTCCTGAAAAAATATTTTTTAATAATAATTCAACATCACCAAAAAAGAACTGGGATGGAAACAAACACTCCAATCCTAAAGAAAGGAAATTCCAGTCCAGAGGAAGGTCTCCTAGGCGGAGAGAAAAATCTCCGAACCAAAGACACAGGTCACCCCAAAGTGACCCCTCTGGGAAAAGATATAACCTTAGAAATAGGGATAATATAAAAAAGCCTGATAGATATCAAGACATTGATACACGTCCCTCTCAGTCTTTTCAGACTTCCTCGCAGAAATCGGAAAGAAGAGGACGATCAGAACAAAGAGAAGAGCACGCCAAGTCCAAAGACAAGGAACCTGCTCAGCTAAAAAAGAAATTAAAATTTCAAAAAAAGAAGGTAGCCAGCATTAAAATAGTTAACAATGCCGAGAATTCTGAGGACACAACTGAAAAACGGAGAATGGGCTCAGACAATGCTAGACAGCGCAGCAGAAGTGAGCATAGCTCGCAAAGTCCTTATGAATCATCTGGAGACAGTGGACACGAATGAATATCTTCAAGTGGAAACTGCCGACACCAGAGTTAGCAAACCTCACAAAATATATGAAATAACATTACGTATAGAGGGGGATAAGACTAGAAAAATAAGGGGACTATTTTGGGATAATCTCTCCAAGGGCTATGACATCCTTCTAGCTGAAAAAGACTGGCCACCAGAGTTTGTCAGGGATTGCCCTCATGGCGAAGAAATAATTATGCCTGCCTTCTCAAATCATATCCCAATTCATAAAAAATATACACTTGCTAGAAAGTGGGCAGTAGCTCTAGCTCCTGCTTTATATAAAAATCACGTTGGATGGGATGAGGACTCTCCTCCTCACAAAATCCAGTAAAAGTCACAACCTACTGCACAAAGGCAGTACCCAATTAAGCAAGAAGCTAAAAAACAGGTAAAAGAAATACTAGATCAATTAGAATACCAGGGGGTGATTGAAACTTGCACCTCACAAATGAACAACCCTTTGTTTCCGGTCTCCAAACCAGACAATTCATATCGTCTAGTTTTGGATTACCGACACCTTAACTCATGTTGCAAAACTTTTGCAGTGCAAAACTCACATAGTGCTGCACTAATGAATAACATAGTGCGCAAAAAATACAAAACAACATTAGACATCTCTAATGGATTCTTTTGTCAAAACATAGCACCAGAGAGCAGATATTTGTCTGCATTTTCAATAAACGGCACTCAAAAACAATTCTGTCGGTTAGCCCAGGGGTACAAGAACAGCCCAGGGGTATTCTCAGCGAGAGTAACAGAATTACTACAAACATATGATGACGAAGCATTATCTTATGTCGATGACATTTACTTAACAGATGATGACTTGGAGACTCACTTGAAAAGAGTGAACACCATAATACTTGGGTTCGCAGCAGAGGGTTACAAATTCAACTTTAAAAAATCCAGAATTGCCCATCTGACAGTCCTGTTCTTAGGATATGAATTATCAAGTGAAGGCAAAAGCCTGGCTGACAATTTCCTAGAGAAATGTGCCGTACTCCAAGCACCTAGAACACTAAAAAACCTACAGTCAATTCTAGGCTTCCTAAATTTCGGAAGAACATACATTGCAAATTACGCAGAAAGGGTCAAATCCCTTTATGATCTAATTAAACCAGATTTTAAAAGAACGAATTGGACTCAAATACACACAGAAATTCTGAGATCCTTACAAACAGACATGTTAATTAAAACAAAATTAGAAACACGTGATAACACACGCAATCTTGTGATTCGAGTCATCCCAGGAAGATGCGGATTCACATACCTGACCTCTAATGAGGGAGAAAAGGTACCAATTGCATTCAAATCACACTTGTACACAGAAGCTGAAAAGAAGTTCAGTATTAAAGAAAACATTTTTCGTGCAGTTCAAACCGCAATAGCTAAAGAAAAAGACAAAGCTGACGGTAGACATATCACAGTCAGAACAGCGGAACCAGCCTTTGAAGCACTAACAACACCGTGTAATTTACCAACAACATCATTGAATCCGGAATGGATACAATGGGTGAGTTCAATTACAACGGACAAAGTATACTACTACTTTGATCCAGAACTAGAAGAATTAAAAAATCTAGAATATGAAAGAACATTCCCTCTGCCAATCGACATTCTGCCCTTACGACACTACGCCTGTGTAATCTATACAGACGGACATGCTCAAACCCCCGTTTGGGGAGAACAAGCATACAACCCCACATGTGGGATTACAAAAGAAGTGTGGCGCGGAGGTAAACTAAGACCTCTATTAACAAAAACACACTCAGTTGAAACTAATTCAGAACAACAGACCGAAATATTAGCATTGAAAATGGCGCTAGATAATGCGGATCGCGAATTCCCGACACTTATAGTGTCTGATTCATACTACTGCGTCAAATCATACAACAAGGATTTGCAGACATGGATTCAAAACGGTTACAAAGATGACACAGGTGCAACAATAAAGCAAAAACTGCTTTGGGAACAAATAGTTCTGTTACAAAAAGAACTACCAAAGACTCACGTGACACACTCACTGAATCATCAGCGTGATGGCGTTCACGTTGCAGGGAATTCATTGGCTGAGACAGCCACAGCGGCAGCCACTAAATCGGCTTCCGTAGTTCGAAAAAAGCGTACAGCGAAGTATATTGACGGTGAAACAGTGCTGGCGGTGAAAACGTCATCAAAAGGCGACTGCTCAGCGCTACCGATCAACTATTCACTCAATTATACATACATAATCGATGCAAACTCCGTCCCTTTTGCTCGAATCCCTGGAGTGGGGGATAGAGTGATTCCAAACATGGACAGGAGAAACTTGTTAATCGCAGACGCACATATGGGCGAGGGTCTCAGACACCTCAAACTAAAAGATTCTCTGGAAGAATTACAATCAAGGTACTGGTGGCCAGGCATGAGCCTGCATCACACCGTGTTTGTAAAAAACTGCCCCAACTGCAACAGGAATCGCAGTGGTGAGAGAAACGGTGTAACACCGTGTCGTTTCACTCCAGAAAAAATCAACAGCAAAAAGCAAGGCTTGCGTTTAACATATACAGGCTAGTTTCCACTTATAATGCAGATCACCAGCACTCGGCTGACGTCTGGACTGTTATACAGAGATTTGCGAGTCTAAATGGCATATACGCTAAGAGCATGCTACGTTTGACCATTGTTTTCACTCTAGCCCTACAGCCTGAGGGGAAACATGGCCAAATGAGCATAGCACAGCGGGAATCTTCTCACTTCCTTCCTGAGGGATACGGGATGGTGTAAAGAAAAAACCAAGGCATAAAGCAATCTATAACGGAAAGGATATTAGGTTCGGGAGCTGGGTGGGTCTAACATCTAATAAGTGTCCAACGTAGTCTAAATAACCTGCCAAGAAATTCTCTGAAGGGATTCAGTCCGTACGAATTATTATTTGGAACTAGGATGTTAATCTCTGACCTTGATAGTCAGACTTCAGTGGTGAAGGAAAAAAGCTTTGATATCAAAGATTGTTTGGCTATTTTACAGGACTTAAACGAAACAAGAAAAGACCTGAGCAACATAAAGTTGAAACAACAGCCAACAACCACTGAAGAACCACCACCTGTCCCAGCAAGACCTGTCTGGATTCCAAAAGTCGGGGATCTAGTCAGAGAAAAGATCGCGGTAAAGAAGGAATTTTGGGCCTTCTTACAGAAAAGCAGTTCCTGTCTTGTCTGTCAACGGGACAAGATCAGTTGTACTACCGTCACTTGCTGGTAAAAAGGAAAACCGAGTTGTATCCATCGACCTGGTAAAACCACAATCATGTGGCCGATAACAAACAGTAGGCCAAGTGGACTCCCAATAAGTAGCAGAACACCAAGTTTTGCTACCAGTACAGAGGTCCTAACAAAGAGGCTCATCACATTCGAAACGCCTACAGAAGAACAGCAAGGACTATGCAACAATGCAATGGAACTTAGACCTCTGAAAACCCAAAAAAAAACATTTAGCAGAGACACACCAATCTATAATGAAGTACCAAGTGAAAATGCAAGAAACAGTAATCCTGAAGCAATTGGAACAATTGACAGAACTGCATCCCGCTACTTCATAAACTTCGATGATTCCTCTGAAGGCTTCAGTGAATCAAAGACACAGCCACCATCAAAAACCTTTAAGGATAAAGCTAAAGAACTTTCGAAACAACTGAAAGAAACATATCTGATTTCTCCATGGATTGAATTTTGGGTGGGTTTTGGTGCATTTATCCTCATACTTTGGCTCATCATGGTACTAACTTTGGGACGCTTCATTGAGGGAAAATAGGCTAAAATGGACACAGCAAGTCAGAAAATCAACTTGATCCTCAAACCACACACATCTTCACACGTCGAGAAAAGAGAACTTTCTTCAGTCAACTTCACAGCCAATCCTATACCGGGTGGGGTAGCATGGGACAACACTGACTACGAAATCTATGGTCCTGTTGAAATCCTGAAATATCCACACCAAATTAAGATTTCATTGAGTGACTTTGTAAAACCAAGCTCATTTGCTGATGATTGGGACTTCAAAAGTATAAATAATATGATGTCTGACTTAGTAATGTCTGCTAAATTTACCAAACATGATTATTTGCAGGGTTCTACAAATTATGATAGTATGTATTGCTACAACCACTATGGTAACCATTTTTTACATAAATCTGCACAACCTAGAAATGTTTTAAATTATAATCAATGGGAACATTGTGCAACCCCTCCAAAAGGAAGCTCAAGAACTGTTTATGACAAATATTCATACTTTTCAGGTTTTAACACAAGTAATGCTGAAACATTTTATTTCAAATTGTCAAATAAGACAGGGACAAAGACCATGATAACAAACACAAAATTGATATATTCAGACTCATTTTTTGAACAAATGAATACTTTTGGTTTTGATTATTGGGACAAAAATGTTGAATTGAAAAGTGTTTGGGGTACAAAAGAATGGCAAGTACAGGGTATAGAATCTTTGTTTAGAGCCTGCATGATCCCAGAACAAATTATATTTTTAAATGACACTGTTCAACAAACTACCTGTCTTGGCCTAGCCAAAATCAAAGACTTAAATAAACCGTCTATTCCAAAACCAACAATGAACAGCAATAGCTCTACAGATGAAGAGATAGACGTAAACTATGTATTAAACCAAAACAGAACACATCCTGATTGGAAACAGTGGTTGATCTGGCCCACAGATACTAATAACTGTCAAGACAGATTCCTGAACAAAACACAGGGGTTCAAAATGACCAGGCCAGACCCTAGATATTCCCAAAGACATCACCCAGGGATAATAACCACCTACAGTGTGGGCAAATTATGCCTTCAATGGCTACAAACTTCCACACTGGCAGAAATTAAGCAACACCTAACTTTACTTACTGATGGTGCTGACTTGCGTGATTTCATTATGGGACCACGCAAACAGCGTCAAAAACGTTTCATAGCAGCCTCTGTATATGCAGCATACAACGAGGCCTGGAAGGTGACTCAAATTGAAACAGCAGAAATAATACGGGAAATTGACCGTATTAATTTGGAAAAATCACTTTCTGTAGTGGACAATGGGTTAATGACTCTGTCCTCCAGAATTTTTTCTCTGGACAGCATTGTGTCTTCAGCAATCGACATATTATCGCAAGACTTACTGTTGTTACAACACGGTCAGTCTCAATTGCGTTCTATTGTACAGCTTGGCTGGACGTTACAAAATCTGCGTTCAGGCTATGTGCCTTGGCGTTTAATCAACACAACGTCACTATTCCATATCTTTAACCTTACTGATAGACAGATCAGCATGGCACAAAAGGGTGCTGATTATACAATCCTGAGCATTGAGAAACTCGAAAGATTACCAGTGACAATGTCAGAACGACCTGTCAGTGAATGGATAATACATGGGATAATTATTATTCCAATATCAACCTTCAGGTTTCAATACTGCCAAAAATATATACTGGCTGGCATCTACGAAAAATTGGGGAAAGGGTACATTAAAACAACATGGAACTTGCCCTATTCACATGCATGTGTCAGTAATAAAGGACAGAAAGTGTTTCTTAGTGGCAATAATTGTGCGATGTCACTAAGCGGTACACTACTGTGTAACGGAATTAGTTTGCATGGAGCCTGTGAAGGGAATTCAAACAACCTTTCATGTCACCAGCTAGGCGCACCTGCAACAGAGATAGAACCATTCTTTCAAAGACTCTATAATGGGAGTTACATTCTAATTGTAGATCGCAGATGTTGTAGTCTTATGCCCGGGACTCCTTATCTCGTAACTACGACTGCGAAGGTCAAGTGCTGTGGACACTCATTGTTCCCCAGCTCCTTTCCAGACAGGGAGGCAAGGGCATGGCCCAACTTGAAAATTACTTCTATTCGAATAGATACTTTAAGCAGAATGAAAACAGTGCTTCTTCAGACGCCGACCAGGCTCACGTCATCAAAAGAAACATATGATCTCCAAGTCGCAAGGACGACTGCAGAGATACACTCTTTATTATCAACTAATTCCCCCATACATTTCGCAGAAATCCTTAATGAAATCTTAAATATTTCTGATACCAGTGGGGTCTCAAATGTATTTAAGACAGTATTTTCGATGGCATTAACACCATTCAAAGCCATACTGGGTATTTTTCCAGATTTCGTCCACTCGATTTTTGGCGGACTTCCCCTCATCTTGGGACTAATTGCAGGAATCCTATTCTTGGTCCTAATTTTTCGTTATGGCAAACCGTGTCACAGACAAAACACCTGCGACAAGGGAAGAAACAATCCGAGCCATTGGATACCGGGACCGGATATCAAAAATCCTGGGACTATCCCGGCTTAGAGACCTGAACATGACTTGGTTTCTATCATTTCGACCAATGTGGCAACGATGTGTTTTACCTGTATTAAGGTGCCTGCTATGCGGAGAAGAATGCGTGTTAGACACCTGTCTGACGCTACAATCGGATGCGCCAATGGATGCAGAAACATTGTTGAGTCCAATCAAGGCTCATGCTTTGTGCTGCCCTCAACGGCTACCAATCCTGATGACGGCATTCGTGGAAGCTTCACCACTACGATTGAGGGGTAGTGAAGTTCAAGATGAAAGCAGCATCGATCAGGTACGACCTTCTGTCAGCAATCCAAATCAGAACGTCAATGGAGACAATCATGCGCACGAATGCATGGTTACACCTATTTCCGAGTTAGTGGAACTTTCCCAGGAAGCTGTTGACAGCTTTTTCGAAAGCCTAAATGATATGATGTTCTCACCAGAGCAGAAATAGAAACTTTTGAGCAAGCTCGCACACGGCGTTCCCTGAATTTGGCCTTCAACTTTAATAATAAAGTCACATGAACAATTTTCCCTCCAGTTCACGTACAGCAATTTTTTCAGCAGCCCCAAAATATTTTTTACGAATTTTTCGGGACACTTATCTTCTGCTTAAAGTAAGAACTATTCTTAGAGAACTAAAATTTCTATTTTTAGATACTTTTATAGACATTAGCTGCCCGCTGGAATGTTCATTATTAATATATTCTGTGATGAAATGGTCTCGAACCTTTTTCTTCTGTATTAAGAGCCATTTCATGTGTAAATTCTCATATACCGAATAAGCAATAATGTATACAAATGCGTTTTACTTTAGCATTATTCTACAGCTTGAGTGCATACAATACATATGACTGCATTTTTTCCGTATATTTGATCATTTCAAAATGCATTTATGTATTTTGGGGTGGTAAGGTATACACTATACTCTATAGTATGTTGTACTATGTTTACTATGCCTAGATTAGTAAATATGTCCATAGTTATCGTGGAGTGGGTGTGATGTATTCCTATAGGTTCTGTATCGATCCCTCCTATTCCTGACCCTATTCTGGTTAACAAACTAACAAGTTAACTAGCAGCCATCCCATGAGGCAGAAAACCCCCATGATGCAGGAACCGTTATCTGATAAAGCCACACTACGGCACAGGAACGTGTTATCTGATTAGGTCATAACGCTTGCCATCTAATTAGACAAGCGATATTCCTCCAGCCCCTGATAAGGCATACAGAGTTCTCTAAACAAATCAAACCTATGACAGACCTGGGAAAAACCCTGCGGCCATTGTTTTGATTTCACCGAGAACTTCAGCAAAAGAATGCGCTAACGACCAAGTCGTATGACATCCTTATTGACGTATCTATGTCCAACCTTACGTCAATCTCGGCACCTTAAAGGTATAAATATTACCGATATTGCACTATGCAAAGACACGCGGTGGTGACGAGACGGAGCAGCCAGACTTGCCGAAGCCCAGAGCAGAGCAGACCCCGCTGGCGCAGCCCCGCCTTCCTGATGCGCTGAGAGAAGCTGCCTTTCTCCTGCCGAGAAATCCAGCACCGGCGTTTCCGGGTAGCCCTCGCAGGCAGCCTGGAATATCGAGACCAGAGACGAGAGATACCATCCCTCATTCCTAGATTCCAGGTACAGAACTGAATAACCCCTCACAGAGAATTCTTTAGTCAGTCACTTGGCAAAACAAACTTAACTTAAACTGTAACTTTCTATTCCCGCCCACGTATTAGGCTTAGGTCAGGTACACGGGGTAGGCGTATTTAGAAACACCAGTTGAGTACGTTTAGTCAAATGTATATATGTATGTAATCTATCTTATTCATTTTAAACCTTCATATGGCTTAGAAAACATATCAATGTTTTTACAGTATTATTTTATACTTCTGCTTTTAATGTATGCACTTTACTTAACCATAAGTATTGCAATAATATCGATCCATTTCTCTTGTATGAGAAAAGAGACTGATCAATAAATAACATCTTTTATTGAACACGCCCGTCTCTTCCTTTTCTCTACAATCTGATGAGACTAAGAATGCACGTACTGACTGAGTAAAATAAATTGCCTTTTGTTCACACGACTCTAGAGATATACTCTTGATTAGGGGAGAGCAAAGTTGTCATGTTCTATGGTTGTCAGAAACTAAATCCCTTCTTGTCTAATCAGGGAAGTTAATTCCTCCCTGAACATTCGAGAAAGTTTCTAGTGAACTCTGAGCTAGCTGGCAAACCCAAAACTTTAAGTCTAATATCGACAGTAGTAGACCTAGTTAACGTCTGGTCTAGGCCTATACTATTGAAGGTATTATTCCAATGCGCAGAGCCTATTGGGATAATAGGAACTACACTACAACGCTGGGGACCCAGGTTCGAGTCTCAGCATAGGCTCAACATCCTGTGATTCTGGGCAATTTACTTAACCTCCCCGAGCCTACAAAAATGAAAAAGAAATGTGTCCTTTGGGTGTTGATTGCGCTGTAGGTGCCTGTGTTGACAATTAAGTGCCGTTGCTGAGCACCGGAAAACCACTGCCTCATGCGGTGCTTTCGCCATGCAAGACCTAAAAACAGGTATCCCAAAAAATCTGTTTCTGCTGAGGACTTCAAAAGAATGGCACACAGAAACCGTCTGATGTGGTTGCCATCGCATGAAGCCCCTGTAAAACGGAAAGGGAAGTCTGATCACTGTGTGCAGGATGTCATTAGTCAACAAAATAGCTCGCCGCTTTCAGCAGCCGCAGACACCGACTGAGCCAGAAATTAAATAACCTTATTTGAAAACCATTTACGGCACATAAGTCATTTTGCAACTAATGAACTCTGAAATGGCACTTGTTTAAAAGGTTAATAATTATCGACGTTACAGCGAGCCATGTTCAGCTCATGGGTGGTTTATTGCTAAATGTATGGCATTTTTTGCATTTTTCGCTCTGAGATACACAATTGGCAATTGAGCGCTACTCTAACTTATTAGCTACCAATTTGCCAAATTATCAGCTATTTTCAAACTTAAGAGTAGCGCATATTCTAAAATATGAATCGATCTGAGCGCAGGGCAATTAGAAGAGATGTGGTCAAGTGACAAATTTGCTGATGCAGGACCTCAGCAAGCAAGTCTGTTTGCAATCCTGCCTTTGCTCCGGACTTTGGTCAAATTACTTATTACCCCCGTTTTAAATTTAGAACTATGCATTGTGTTAATTTAAATATGCGTAATGTAGAAATGTCAATAACAAAGGTTAAGTGGACTATATAGCGTCTCTGAGTTACAGGGTTTCACCAGGTCCGTCTTTAGCATTGGTGGCGTCCGGTGCAATATTTATTTTTGGCGCCCCCACACCCAATGACCGCCTCCTCAAGATTCCCTCACTACCACCTGGCAAAAGTGCCCCTCCTCAGTCAAATAAATGATTGCAAAACATAAGGACCCCCTTATGAGGCCAGCTCCCCCTCCACAGGTTAGAGCTCAGTTCGACCACACTGCCCTAAAGCCAGCCCTGGTTTTCACCCGTCTACTTTCTGTGTATGAATCCACACGCCACACTGGTCTAACTGCACTACCTCGTGTTAGAGGCCTCTGAGACATAACAAGTGTGTTCGTATTACAATGGCGACCAACTCCTGAGTCATGCTGCGAGCTACGCACGGGCACTAGTGATGACTTTTAAGAACTAGTCCCATCTCCCCACCACCCGCCCGAAAGTGCCGTACCTCAGATGTAGGCGCACGTGCTCTCGTCCAGCTGGCTGCATGATGACCCGCCCATGGGGCCTCCGAGACGGGGTGCTCGCGGGTGCCCGGGTCAGAGCGGTCAGTGGCCGGCATTGGCTGTTCAGGGAGGGACTCCGCGCGGATGCTGTCCCAGCTCCTCTGTGCGAGCTCCCGTGCCCGTGTTCAGTAAAAATGAAAACTTCCTGCCAGAGGCCGTGATGTCGGGATGTGCAGCCGTGAGCGTGCACATCCCGAAACCGGAAGTTCGGGTGCATGACGCCTGTCGTGGGGCGGGACTTCTGTCTTCTGAAGCCTGCACCCACGGAGTGGCTGGCACAGAGAAGCAGTACTGACGCGGGGCTACCATGCCTGAGGGAGAGCCATGTGGTGGTGGCAGAAGTCAGGAGTGGCGTCTGAGGCCACCGATGCGGTGAGTGGGGTGGGGGGCAATGCGCCTATGCGTGTGTGTGTATGTGTGCACGTGTGCGTGTGTGTATGTGTACGTGTGTGTGTGTGTGCGCATTTGTGTGTGTGCGTGTTTGTGTGTGTGTTTATGGAAGGGGGCTGGCTGTGTGTGTGTGTGTGTGTGCGCGCCGTTAGTGCATGCTAGCCGAGCGAAAGCAAGGGCTGTGTGTGTATATGGAAGTGCGTCTGCGCAAGCGCGACTCTTTAGAAGCGCCCACAGACATCAATCGTCGCGTGCCCCAGTCTGTACCACTTGGCAGGCAAGACGACCACAATAGATCTCGCTGGCGACAGCGATTTCGCGCTGCATCACCAGCGAGACCTAAAAACGGGTTCCTAAATGTTGGCTCTACTTCAGGACTGGAGATCCTGGCATGTTTTGCTTGACCGGTGTCCTTGCACTGCGCTCTTCTGTCAAGCTCTTAAACCACCTTAACCACTGTGTATATTCTTCCCAGGCCCCAGCTTTAGCATCCAGGTGAATTTACTGACCGTCTTAGCACTTAAAAAAATATGAATTCAAAGCCTCTACGAACGAAATGTGCTCACTTTGCTGTTTTGCCACAAACGGGCTGTTGTATTTGTTTTTTATTTGATGGTTTTATTATTTGTGATGTGCACATTACACATGGGAAACTAATGGCGCCACTTTATTTGTTGCCATCTGGGTCTTTTCAGAGTATTTATGGCCTGATAGCAGGAATCGCACAAGTGCTTTGTCTTCATTTTTGGAAAGTGTCCAGGATGCCTTCTTCAGACTAACACTTCAATTTCCGCACTTCCCAAATCTAGCAAGAACAACTAAAGTAATTTTTTTTTAATTATATTGCTGCGTTCCCTCATGTGTTGGGACCTATTGACTGCACACACGCAATTGGTGCCACCAGCTGCAACATCACACATCTCCCGAAGCCTTCGCTCACCATCCTGCTGGTTCTAGTCCAGTTCGTGTTATGCAGTCAACCGGTGATCAGAGGTGTGGTGAGCAGAGTTGGGCGAGGAAGTGGCAGCGGCAGCAGCGGCTCCACAGTACCTCTATACCTTTACTCCTTCGTTCTGCGGTCGAGACAAGCGGCCTGCTCCTCCTTTCTGCCCTCCGCTCTGTGGCAAGCCAGCAGTGGAGGTGTGCGGCGGAGTCAAGTGCGGATCTCGGAGTCCTCGGCTCGGCAGCAGCGGAGCTGAGCGCGGGGTTGAGCGCGGAGTCGAGCGGAGTCGAACGGAGAGGGAAAGCGGGAGAAGTCGCCCCTCTGCTCCTCGGCACCTCTGCTCCTCCATCGACAACGCCGTTAAATATCCACCACTAATCCCACGGCTGTGGGGGGGGAGGAGAGCCGGAGTGTTGTGCAAAGAAGGGACAGAAGGCAGAACGCATCAGGCAGAAAGGTGAGAGACACAGGCTGTGAGGCGCTGGGGGAAGATCTGACCCTTCTGTCCTTCCGCCTTTAGGAAATTGGGAAACTGGGGAAATTGGGGGAGACTGGTGGGAGACCCACGAAAGAGACCCACAAAAAACACAAAAGACCCACAAAAAGGCTGTGAGAAGGGGCGGAACCCAGAGATACCAACAGGGGAGACACCAACAGGGGCCAGTCCAAGGGGCTGGGGAGCACAGTCCCGCCCGGGACATCCACCAGTCAACCCCACCCTATCTCTCATCTCTCAGGAGGGAAAACCCTCAGCCAGGGAAACCAGCTGTTGGACTTGGCCTTTTCCCCAACATTTTTTCGCTTTTTGCCCCCCTAATTTGGAATGTTTCCCCCATGGGAAATGTCCTATGTTTAAGATGGATGCCATGGCCATGGGTTTTGCCACTGTACTGCCATAGGTCAGCGGTCTAGTTATTATTACCCAGCCACCCCTAGCTTTTGGAGGGAAAGTCTGGCACCCAGGGTGCTCACCTCCTCCCCTTGAGCCAGTTTAGGCTAGTTTTGCCAACATTCTAGAATGTTCTGGCACTGCCTGGGAGGAGGGTATAAGTAAGGGGGATGTGCCACCAGAGAGTCAGTGAGAGCTGGGACAAGAAAGAGAGGGGACCTGCTGCAAGGTGCTACCGCCACATGGGCCTGTTAGCTGGGCCCTGCACCCCTAAAACCCCCCTACTCTACTGTCCCCTGGGCCCCTGACAAGGGAGGGCCCCTACCCAGGTCACTGACGATGTCTGGACCTGGAACTGCGCCAGCGCTGCACGAAAGAAGCACCCAGGAAGTGAGGAGTGTGCCCCATAGAAACTGAAGTGGGACTGTCTACCCCCCTCTTGTGAAGCTGTGGCTCTGTGGAAGCTCTGGACTGTGAGGAGCTGCGTGTGCTGAAGGAACTGTTGCCCCTTGTGAGGTACTGCCTATCAAGCACTGTTCTGGGGAGGTTGATGCCCCCAAGGAAGTTGTGGCCCCCTGTGGAAGCTCTGACGCTGTGAGGGACTGCCTGCATAGCGCTGTGTGTGGAAGCGCTGGGGCTGGCGTGGCCCCCGGAGTACTGTTGGCACTGAAAGCTGTGTGGGCCGATGGAGGAGCTGTGCTCCGAGAATAGCGCCATTTACTGAGGAGCCCACCCCTCGTTTTGGCGCGCTTTCCGCCATATAATTAATTAATTGAAAAGGGAGCCTACCCCTTACTATTGCCGTTGTCACCGCCGCGGCCCGGCGCCGCCAGGGAGACCCCCGCCATGTTTGGTATCGTTGCGGCGGCCCCCGGTGCCGGGAGAGGGCCGCCGAAGTGAGGAGAGGGCAGCGCTAGGCCCTGAAGCCAGCCCCGACCAACCCACGTGACGGGGGCGCCCGGCCGCGTCATTGGCCGCGCCCCCCGCCCTCGCCGCGTAGGGATTGGCTGCCAGCCGGGCAGCCGGAAGAGGCTGGGAGAAGCTCCGGTGAAGGCTGCCTTAATATCCCGGGCCCCTGTGAGGAGAGAGGGGCCCGGCTTTCGTGAGGAGAGGGGGGGGGCCTCGAGGTACGGGTTCGGTGCCTGCCCCACCTGCGCCTCCGAGACCCCGGAAGAGCGAGTGCAGCCCGGAGAAGGCGGCAAGCCTCGCGGGGGCTGCTGTCGAGTGAAGACCGAGGGACGCTGTCGGTGCGGGGTAAGCGCCCCTGCAGCCGCCGAGGCCAGAAGGAGTTCTGTGGAGGAAAGGGGGGCCCGAGGCTCGCTGTCGGTGCCTGCCCCTCCGTGATGACCAGCCCGGCTGCCTATTGAAGGCCCTGACCCGCCAGCACAAGCACCGGAAGGACGGGGCCACATTGAAGCTGAAGGGAGGCCCGAGGGAGCGCCGGAGTATCGCGAGCCTCCCCTGACTGGCCCTTAATACACCGCAGAGACAGGTAACACCCGGGGAGGCGGGCGGGAGCCTCCGCGTGCGCCCCTCCCCCAGGAAAGACTGTGGTGGAGCCTCGTTGGCCCGGTGTGACCTGGAACTGGGGCCAGAGCCCCGTGGAACGAAATTGGGGCCTGAATCCGTATATATGTTTAACCCCACGTTGGGGGACTGAGTGTTCTTACTTGCCCCTAGGCGGGTCCTCCAGGTAGCAATGTTTTGGGCTGATTGATTGGTCCCCTGACCCAGAGTTTTATATGCTTCACCTGTGCTTGATGCCCTGTGTATTCGTGGGTAATGTAACCAAGAATTGTACAAAGTTCCCCTGTGAGTGATGATAATAAGGTAGCAGAGTCTCTCTCTTTGCAGTGACTTATGAGGTTTAGCAGTCAGGGAACCAGGCTGGTCCCTTGTTGGAACTAAGAAACCTCACACAACTAATAAACTGGACGACATGTTTCATCCAGCCCTATAGTTGTCTTGTTTCATCATCGGCTTCCTGCTCCAACGTCAAGCCGGCGCTGCAATGCCTGACGGGTAACATCAAGTGTTACACTTTTGTGGAGATCTTTTGTTCCTTGCCGTGATTTGAGGGTGTGTGAGGGACCTAGAAAAGTGAAGTAGTGAGCGAGGTGTATTAAAAAAGGTTGGTTAATCCACTAAGAGTCCTTTATTCGTGTGGTCAGCCACCTTATTAAAAGGTGAAAATGAGGGGTACAGAGAACCACAATCAAGTTAGTATGGCCTCATTCAACCCTCATATATGGTCAACATGTTTCATGCCCTAAAGGCAATTCTTCAGGACCGTGTAGTGCTCATAAACTAATCGGGGGCCCAACAAATTTGGGCTCAAGTGTATATAGTATACAACCTGGTAGGGTCAGTAGCCGGAGCAGGCTGGTAGTCCTGCAGCCTAGTCAGACCCTAGAGCCCCTTGTGTAAGTCCACGCAGCTGTTCTTGTGGGACCTGTGCTGGGTGGTTATTGCCTTGACAGCGCGAGGTCAGAGCCATTCAAAACCTACCCCCACACTCCGGCGTGTAGTAACACGCAGAACAGCTGGCCTATTCGTGGGTAATGAAATGCTAATACTCACTAATTAGAGCCTCATGAAATGGTTAGCGTTTAGCTCTCGCCAAGGGGATTGAGGAAAGGTACTTTTCCCAAATGAAATGTTGTTGCTCACTCAGGAACCTTTTCCCCCTTGGATGGAAGGCATAAGGTGGCCCTAATAAAATGTTTATTCCTGCACAGTGACCAGGTGATAGGAAATGTTTAAGGGTACCCCCCTGTTGTCAATGTTATTGATGGCCCTGGAAGAGTTCAAGCATCACAAGCTCCGCCTGATGTCTCATGCCCTTTTATTGCAGGTGTCCTGCCCCATGATTTAGGTCTATGTCTGCCGTCATGTAAGATGGGTAATGTTCTTTCAACAAGAGATGCTGATGCAGGGAGTTCTGCCTAATTTTGGTCTATAGGTGCTGGCCTGACGTGTTATTCCAGGCCCCTGGTTATAACCCATTGCTGATTTATTACAGGTGTTCTTGACTGTTGGGTTTTACTGTGAATCCCTGAAGTTTTCCTTTACAGGGGTCGGGCTGGAGTTATAGTGCACGGTGTGTACTCATGCTGATGGTATTTTGCAATTACAGCCCATCACTAAGGATGAGAGCCTGAGTTGGCCCCGCCATATTGGCCCCAGGTTCAATGTTAATTGATTCTTCTTAATTTCAGATGGACTTACAGACTCAGCCCCTACTTCCCATGTAAATAATCCCCCCCTTGATACACTTGGCTCTGGTGCCAGTTGGCGC
The DNA here is from genome assembly GCF_964261635.1 of Lissotriton helveticus. NCBI lineage: Eukaryota > Metazoa > Chordata > Amphibia > Caudata > Salamandridae > Lissotriton > Lissotriton helveticus. The sequence goes on along the minus strand of NW_027611651.1, from coordinate 2,004,321 downwards.
CGTGTGATGATACCACTGTTATGTATTTTTGCTTTGCAGGTTGGAGATACTAAACTTCTTAATTTTCCAACTCAAACTGGTGTCCTGCCTCTTTTGTGGTGTGCCTGGTGTGTTGTCTGTGGGTACTGCGTGAGTGCTTCACATGTCCTCCGTAGTTTGGCCTGCCCGCTTGGTCCGTCCTACCCCCTTGGAGTTGGTTCGTCCTACCTCCTTGGAGATTTGGGTAACCCCATTTCTTACACCAGCCATTTCAGATCAAATCAACTAGGCCAAATTGGCCAACTGAACAAATTGAATAGCAGCTAACTGGACAACCCGGATAAACACCTATATCTACAAAGGAACAAAGAGTCACCACTAGCTGTCACTAACTTCAATAATTCAATAATTACCACTAAAAACAGGAATACCAATAAATCAAACAAATCAAATAACCAAAGAACAACCAAGGAAAACTTGCGTCAAAGCACACTAGAACAAAAACCACGCAAGCTATTTAAGGCAACCTACCATTGGGAGGGGTGCAATTCAGCCATACAAAATTCACAAGCAGACAGAGGACCTGCAACAAGTCATCGCAAAATCACAAAACGCATATCCAGCACAAGCAAGCAATCACAACTCACCCGGTCGCGAATCAGAAGACCCAAAAGACCCATAAGAACAGTGCCAAAGCACGTTATGAGGTCAGGAAAAATCAGGAAAGTAATAGCCAGTGTCCCGACTAAACGGCGCAGGGCCAACAAGCGCAAACTTATAAACAATACAGACAACTTGCTGATGGAACAAGAAGAGCCCCTACTACTAGACCCGACGCCAGAAAGGACTGAAAGGACTGGCTTAGACACCAGTAAAACAGAAAGAAAGAGACTTCAACTGAAAATGTACTCTATTTTTTCATTTCTGAAAGAACCTGGCTCTTTCCTAAGCACCTCAAATAGCAATCTTAAGGGCCTGCCCTCGCCAATGGAGCCTGAGGGGTGCTGTCAAAGCACCAACATAGAAAGCGCGGAAGACAAAAAATGTGGAAAAATGTGGAATTCGTACACCCCCAAGGAAAGTAGAGCACAAACGGAAAGACTCGACAATTGCAACAGCAGGGCTGACTAAGACATGAACACATACACTAGCAACGTAAAGGGTTACTCCCTTTAGCCAAACATTGTAATACAGACAAATGTGCAGCCAATTGCCAAAGCAACAGGGGCCGAGAATAGCAGCAATGAGACTAACAGTGATAGTAAAACAGACCCACCAAGAACCGGTGAGCCACAAACTCCAACTCTGTCAGCTATGGAGCCTCCAAAGGAGCAGGAACAAATAAACAAAAAAAATCCAACTCAGAAGGCAACACCAGCACCGTGAAGGTGGCTCCGGCCACAGATCGGGACCAGGACATAGTCCTGGGGATTCAGCTAGACCAAAATCACGATCACATGGGGTGGGGCAGAGAGTCATAAAAAACTTCGGAAAGAGAGCAAATAGAAGCAATCGAATCCACAGAAAAAAATTGAATACCTGGCCCAATCCAGGCACATGATCAACCAGATGCCTTTAACATAGAAGATAACTCCCAGCGAACAACAGAAGAGTGGGAGAGGATGGTAGCCTCAGACTCACCAGCTATCCATCAGGCCGACGGCACTACGGCAGATAGTAAACGAGACTCTGACATGATCCCACCAACTGAAGAACATCCAAAAAGTGGTGAAGTCCTATGGTCATCTTTGCTAAACACGCTTCAATTATCAATAAGGGCCATGTAGTATCACTCGGAAAAAATGGACATCACACTATCCCTCTTAAACTTCTTGGCCATACATGTAGCCAAAATTGACAACAAGCTGGCAGATATGAACGGCATGATAAAGAGGGTGCAAGCGGAAACCAAAATAGAGCAGCCGAGTTGTGCCTGCCATTCAATTGTGGATAAACTCACAACAATCCCTCAACTCCTGGGAGGCTTCCTGGCGGATCTAAACCAGACAACGGAAAATACAACCATAATCAACCCAGATCTTGGGAAAGAGGTCTCTAAACAACGCCTCAGACATCCTAGAGAACAGTCAGACATTGCAAACTCACAGAACTCACCAACTGCGCCCAACAGCCAAAAGGAGAGTTCGAGCCAAAAAGCCCAATTGGCCCGGAAGTCAGTAAACCTATTTATGAAACCTACGCAGGGGTCACAGAGAAATCCTTAAGGCAGCTTCCCGACAATCAAAGGAGAGAAGCCCCGGTGCAAACAAACATACACCCAGGTCACACGCAAGGGCTAGAATCAGACATCTCTACAAGTCCCCTTAATGAAACCATTCGGAAAGTAAGCAAGGAAGAACTCAGGGCAGAAAATAAAAGACCTTGAAAACAATAAAGGAAAGGAAGAAAAAAGACGGCTAACATAAAAACATTCTTCAAAAGGATAATTACGACCACAGAAGAAGAAGCTGTAGATGAAAAAGAAAGCCCGTCTATGACTATAAAAACATCTCTTGTAAACCTGACTGCAGGAGGTTAGCAGTCTAGTTGTTAGGTACCGAGCCACCCCTAGCTTATGGAGGGAAAGCCTGGCACCCAGGATGCTCTACTCCTCCACCTGAGCCAGCTTAAACCAGTTTGCCACAGAATTCTAGAAGGTTCTGGCACTGTCTGGGAGGTCGGGTGAGGAGGGTATAAGTAAGGGGGATGTGCCACCATGTGCAGAGACAGAGCTGGGACAGGAATGTGAGGGGACCTGCTGCCAGGGGATACCGCCACAAAGGGAGAATCCCACCCATTCAATTTCAAGGGGGGGACTGTCGATAGACGGAAGCAAGGGTTCCCCCCCGAAACAGGCATCCACAGCAGTTTCCAACATGATAAACAGGGTGTTGAACTTGGCCCTTTTCCCCAAAATCTTTCGCCTTTCGGTCCCCTAATTCAGGATGTCTCCCCATGGTAAAGGTTACTGAATAGGCCATGTGAGGTATGAGAAGCCCTGTGCAATGTTAAATGCAATGCAATGGTGTGTACACTTATTTTCCCCCCATTGTGTAAATGTACCCTGGTGAACTGCTATTTTTAAAATGGATGCCATGGCTGTGCGTTGTGCTGTGCTGGACCTTGGACCCATCTAGGACTCCCCTACTGTCCCCAGGGCTTGTGGAGCCCCACTTCAGGAGTTCAGGCTGCCGTGTAGGAGGAGAGCCACGCTGCAGTGGGGATGGTGAAAGCCTACCACCCTGTTTTGATGAAGCCCCCACTAACTGCTGACCTGGCCCAGTAGTGCCTGCTGCTCTGTCCCTCGGGCCCCCGAGGAAGGAGGGCCCCCCTAGGTCCCTGAAGCTGCCGGGACCTTGCACCAAGAAGTGCCTAGAAGGGAAGGAGCATCGTGGAATGGACCCCCCAGGAGGTGAGAAGAGTTACCCTGGGACCCCTGGGCCTGCTGCTGGGACTGTCCGCCCCCCCTGCACTGTGCTGCAGTAGCGCTGCCTGGCCTTACGGAGCTGTTTTACTGCGATGCGCCACTTCACCTAAGCGCTGTGTGGCCCAAAGGAACTGATTGCCTGGCCCGGGATGAGTGCTGCCTGATGTGTACCTGTCTAAGCGCTGTGATCACTGAAGAGCTGGGCCAAGAAGAAGCGCTGTGTGTCCAGAAGCGCTGTACTGCCTCTCCAGTGCTCCATGCTGTGGCCACTTTGCTGTACCTGCTAGGCGCTGGGGCTTGAGAAGCTGTCTGCTCCCCTAAGCGCCCAATTCTAAAGCACTGTGCTGCTATAACCTCGAAGCGCTGGTGCCCCCTACCTAGCGCTGGGCTGCAGAAGTACTGAGTGGCCCAAGAAGGACCTGTGGAGCTAAATAGCGCTGCGGGTGCCTACCCCGCGGTTTGGCGCCTTTATGCCCATTTGAAACAAGGCGGGTGCCTACCCCACTTCATGAACCAATAGTAAGAGGAGCCTACCCCTCGTTGCTGCCATCTCACCGCTGCAGCCCGGGATTCCCATGGGCGCTGCCTTCATCACCGCCGTGGCCTGGGGATTGTAGGCGCTGGCTCGCGCCGCCCGGAAGCCTTCTGGGCTACCCCGCCACGGACTGTTGCCTGCATACCGAGGCCTCCGCTGTTCGTGCCCTCGTTGCAGCAGCCCCCGGAGCCAAGGGAAGGCCGCCGAAGTGAAGAGTGGGCCGCGCTAGGCCCAAGAAGCCCGCCCCATCCAGCTCACGTGACGGGGTGCCGGGCCACGTCATTGGCCGCACCCCGCCCCTGCCTCGCAACGATTGGCCTGCCCGGCCGCCTCCCGTTCCCCCCCCTTGGAAAGCGGTCCCTGATTGGCCCTGATGCCCGAGAAGCAGGAAGAGGCCAGGGTACAGGAAGCAACGCTGCTGGAGTGCTCGGAAGAGACCGAGAGCTCTCCTCATCGGGAGACACCACCGAAAGGGGCCCGTGTGGCCCGAAGAACCAGGTAACCCCCAGGGAGAGACTGACTGGGCTGGCGCAAAGAGGAGGACGTCACCCCCCCCCCTGCAATACTGACCCGGTGAGTGGGAGCTCGAGTGGAGCCACCCCGGGAGGGACCGGTTGTGGGGGCACTTGGTAGTCCTATGCCCCTGAGGAGGGATCGCCCCATGCTGATGTTCTTAGGCCTAAGGTTTGAGGCCCCATGTTAAAAGTGATTCTGCCTGTCTAGGCCTGATGTCAATGTTTCGTTTCTTGCAGGAGACGCCCATTCAGGTCATACTGTGTCCTTATACTTAATGTTTCATCCTATGCTGACATGCCCAAAGGCTGAGGCCTAGTGTTCTCTCCCTCACATTGTCAGTGTTGTTGTTCTACATCATTGGCTAACGCTCTTTTTATTTCAGCTGGACACTAATGGACTTACTTACCTTTTATTCTTTTTCCCACTTTTCCTTGTAAATAATCCCCCTGGTATACTTTTCTCTGGCGCCAGTTGGTGCCCCCTTGTGATTACTGCTATTGTTGTGTTTCACCTGTGCAGGTTGGAGATAATAAAAATCCAACCAGAAGCAGTGTTGTGTCTCTTTTGTGGTGTGCCTGGCGCGTCGTCTGTGGGTACTGCGTGAATGCTTCACACATGTCCTTTGAAGTTTGGCCTGCCCGCTCTGCTCCATGCTAACACCGGGAAGAGCAGGGAGAGGAGCCAATACTTGACAAGAGACACAACAGCTCACAGACTGAAATCGACATAGAAGACCGCAAAAAATGGGAGGTCTGGCAGGCGGAAGCCGATAGCGGCATAATACTGTTCATTCTCGAATATAAGTCAAGAGGCAGAGGGGACACCCTCAATCGAGGTAATATCTTACATCTACTATCAACTTTCAGCAGTCTGACTGATATTAGCACTAAAGACTTAGAGGCAGTGGAATTTACCCATTGTAACCATCTGTCAGATCTTGAGGTTACAAAAACAACTTGGGCGAGGAATGAAACAGTGACGAGAATAATGGAATTAGAATCACACTTTCTATCCTGGGGGATACGCCTAAAAAGACTGGAAAAAAGGGGGTACCCGGAACCACTATGCCAGGCATACAATGAGCGACAAGGCCCAAACTCCACAAATAAACAACTTCCAGCAAAAACTGAAAGTGTCTTAAAGGGGGCCAGAAGCCTTTCAGTCTCTAGGATGACCTCTCATACCAACAGGCAAGCACACGGGCCACCTGGACAAGATGCCTGGAATTGGATAGCAAGAACAATCAACACAATGGCCCCAAAGTTCTGACAAAACACTCAACAAAACATTGCAACACAACAACAACGAAGAATATGTTCTTGGAACAGAAATGGCCTGGGGAATAAAAGAGATGATACTCAGCTCTTCTTCTGTCTCCAGAAATTCGATATAATATCCCTCCAGGAGACTTGGCTAGACCAACCACATCAAATCCAGGGCTTTAACTCATATCACCTCCCAGCGAAAAGAAACGCCAAATATGGCCACCTAAAAGACGGCCTAACAATATACACTGCCATAAAGAGCTTCAATGAACCTAAGTACACAAATGCGAAACAGACAGGCAACAATTGCATACTCACAATAGAACTGGAAGTGAGGGGAATAGATCAAAAATAAAAGTTAAGACTGATGAATGTACACTTACATCCCCGGGAGAAAAAAGCTGGAATGAACCTCTTGATGGAAAAAGTTTCAAAAACATTGGCAGAAGTGGAAACACCCACCCTCATAGTAACAGGGGACTTCAAATTGTTCCTGGGAGGGCCTCAAATAAGGGACACATTTTTTGAAGACCAGTTCCGGGCATGGGACATAGCACAACAAGCGACAAGTAAATGGGACAAACAAAATCGTCTGGCACGGGACAGTGCAATGGACCTAGAACACCTCAACCTGGCTGCTTTAAACGGCCGCTTCATAAATGACAGCCCCCCCGTCAGCCACTTTTCACAACTCGACCGTTAGCTCTACCTTAGATTTCACATTTTCATCTCTTCATCTCTTTGGGAAAGTCACAGACTTCCGAATAGGCACAATGTCAGCCAGCGACCATCAGCCGCAAGAATTTAGCCTTAATTTCCAGGGGGCCGTGTATCCATGCCAGCAACAAACTTGGGATGCTCGCTTTCGGTGGCACATCAAAGAATAAAATGTAACACGACAAACTTGGAAGACTTCATAATTGACGCAAAAAGCCGGTGGGAAAAGAGCATCACAAAGCAGCCCGATTATCTATGCTCCTGGGAGCAATTTACGAGCAGTCTTGGACAGGCACATACAAGGAAAACTAAGATCTCCATAAAGCTGGATCATCGAAGCTGCAAAAGGCAAATGAAGCGGCCTGAATCAACTGGCAGCAATGATAGGGCCATAAACCAAAAAATCAAAATAAAGCTCCTCAAAAGAAATATTAACAAACTACTGCGGAAATTACACCGAGACGGACCGGACATTGCGACTCAAAAGGAACTGCAAAAATTTAAACAGAGCATAAAGAGAACACAACACAACGAACACAAGCGGAAGATTCTGGAAGACTGTCAACACACTCCAGAATTCTAGAAGTCCTAGCATTGATTCTTACTTAACCGAGGAAGCCTGGACCAATTATCTCCAGGCCCACTACAATACTGCGTCAAAGTATGTTACAACTAGCGGACCGGAAAAGGCCAAAAAACTTCAAGCTTGGACCCCACAACTGGATATTACTTCATTTGAGCCCACCGAAAAACAAATCATAAGTAGGATCGCGAGAGGGAAGGCGGAGGGTTCTCCAGGTCCCAATGGGATCCCTCCAATATTGTACAAACGAAATCCAGAATACTGGGCAGCGGGCTTACTGCCACTTTTTAAACAGATTACAGATACCGCAACAATTCAAGCATTATGGAAAGGCTCTCTAATAGCGCCAATTCATAAGAAAGGCGACGTAAAGGACCCTAAAAACTACAGACTCGTAGCCTTAATTGACAATGAGGCCAAATACTACGCTGGTGTTCTCCTAGAGGAGCTTTCGGAATGGTCGGAAGAAAATACAGTAATCCCCATCAACCAGACAGGATTCCGTAAACAAATGGGAACAACATCAAACATTTCGGCGCTTTCGCTCCTCATTGATGCCACTAAGACAGCCAATCTGCCCCTGTATGTATGTTTTATCGATTGTACCTCAGCGTTCGACAATATCAACAGAAACTTACTATGGTCGAAGCAGGAAGAAAGGAATATTCCACCCGGGTTACTAACACAGCTGATTTTACTACACACCGATACATGGGTCCAAGTCAAGCTAGGATCAGGAGACCTCCTGTCAAGGAAAATACAGACTACAAAAGGCCTAAAACAAGGGTGTGTGCTAGCGCCAACATTATTTAACATCTTTATGTCCGCAGCTGGATGAAAGTAACTCTCATGCTCCAAGCATAGGTGGCTTTACTCTCTCTAATCTAATGTACGCTGATGATATTGTGCTAATCAGCAGATCACCGATAGGGCTACAATACCTAATCAGCACAACTTTTAATTATTCAACAGAGAACAGCCTAAGCATTAATCTCTCAAAGACCAAAATAATGAGGATAAATGCTAACACATCATCAGCAAGGTTCTGCTGGCACATGGGAGGGTTCACACTGGAAACAGTGAAGGAATATAAGTACCTGGGTGTAATTGTGGACATAAAGGGCTCATTCCAACAGCAAAAGGGAGCAATAAAACGGAGGGGAACCACCATAGCGATTGCACTAAGGAGCCTCAAAATGAAAGCAGTCGGTCAAAGTCTCACCCCCCTGCTTCAAGTGATTCAGGCAAAATTAACACCGGCCATAACTTATGGAAGCGAATGCCTCCGAGGGAGGGACGCTCAGCTATTGAACAGCGCAATAGCGAAGGCCATGAGAATGATATTCAGCCTGCCCAACTACACTTCGCAGGCACAAATAAGGCTGGAACTCGGCCTGAGAAAGCAAACGCTGGAGCGAATGGGTGCCTATATCAAAAGATGACACAAAATCCAGGGAGGAGAAGCTGCAAGTCCAAACCACTATCTATGGAAAGAGATAGAAAGTAAGAGCAATGGTGCGGCCGCAAAATATCTAAAGCATTCAATAAACTCCTTGTGCCTACAAGAAGCCTGGAAGTGCAGCGGGTCCCATAACATCTTCGAACAGCTAGTCAACAAATCAGTAAGAACTATCTCGTCAATAGAGGACAAAGCAAGCCTAGCTAACCGGGCCCATGGCTGGATAGTTATTCAAAGCTACACAAGCAGCCTCTGCCAAAGCTATTTAGAAGTCGGGTTCACCAGGCGCACAAAGGAGAAGTTCTTACGCTTACGGCTGGGTCTACTTCCATCACAAAATCATCTCCCCCCATGGTAAAGGCCCCAAGCAACAATGAACTGCCGAATATGTGGGAACGCAAAAGAAGATATCCTGCACCTAATATGCACCTGTAAAGGTCTGGACAAAGAGCGCAGATCTCACTTAAAATTGCCCTTAATAAGCTGGGCATAAGAACATGCCGGCAAGCGGTCAAGGCTTGCTTCGATGGAAAAAACATTCAATTAGCAAGCCACCTTGTCAAATTCTTGGAGAAAGCAGAAAAGAAACAAGAGGGACAGATGGCAGACACTGGATGATGCTAACCAAAGAAGCAGACCCAAAGGGGCAATGAACAGCGAACTAACCATCCAATGTGGGCACGGAACAGCTTCCCGAATGCAAGTCAGCACACAACAAAAGAGTAGAAGCTGATCGCTAAGAACTAATAGACTCCAGTGAATTACAAGTTTCTTTTATGTACCAAGTTTAAATTTCAGTGTGGTTTAAACCCAAGTGCAAGTCTTTTAACACAGCCATCTCAGGCAATACAAGGAACTTACTCTAGCGCTGGGACGCTTTCGGGCAGCCAAGCGCTTTATAAATCAAATTTCATTTCATTTCACTCTATTTTAATCTACGCTCAGTGTGAAAGAAGTATACATTTCTGTAGTAACCTCTATTTTATCACATGAAGTTACTGTCATTTTATATATTTTTTTTATAATAATTGTATTTAATTAATGTATTATATGCTACTATTTGCAATGGTTTTTATTGACTGAGCAATAAAGATTTACTTACTTACTTACTTATATCTCCCGAAATAGGAAGTACTCCTATTCCATAAATATCCAGGCTATTGTCGATTCTCCCACAACCCCTACGCTCTAGCTTTCTGGCTGTCTTTCTCTTTTTTTCTATTAACCCCCATCTCCTCTCCCGCCCTATCCCTGTACTTTCACTTACATCAACAACCTCTTGATCTCTTTACACTCCATTCTTTCTTGTCTAGCTATTCGGTTCTCTCACTCCCCATTCCCCCACCCCTTCTCAGTAATCTGTTCTCTTGTCTCCCCATCTCGCTCTTGTACTTCTCACGTTTCACTTGTTAGCACATCCATTCATCCATACATCCACCAACCCACCCACCCATCCATCCATCCATCCATCCATCCATCCATCCACCAACCCACCCACCCATCCATCCATCTATCCTTACACCCACCCACCCACCCACCCATCCATCCATCCATCCATCCATACACCAACCCACCCACCCAATCATCCATCCATCCATCCATCCTTCCACCCGCCCACCCACCCATCCATCCATCCATCCATCCATCCACCCATCCACCCACCCATCCATCTATCCATCCATCCATCCACCCACCCATCCATCCATCCATCCACCAACCCACCCACCCACCCATCCATCCATCTATCCTTCCACCCACCCACCCATCCACCCATCCATCCATCCACCCGTTTTTTTTTATTGTTGTCCCTGTATCTGGTCTCGCTTTCTGTGTCTCTTTATATCTATAACCTTCTCCTCTCACACTTCCCCTCTTATCGCCCTGTTGTCGCTCCTCTCTGCCATGTTCTCTCCTCTTTCGCCTGCCCTCTGTTCTATCTCTTCCCTTCCCTCTGTCTTTATTCCGTCTCTTCTCTCGCTTCCTTCTATTTGCACCCACAGCTGTAATTGCACTATACACATGGCCACTGGACTATGCATCAGGGGAGGGCCCAATACTGCACCAGCCTTGAGTAAACTATGCAGGAAGAAAAGGGGCGTGTTTCCACCGCGCAGCAGCATGCGTGAGAGCTTTTTGTTGTAGTAACTTTTGGTTCGTTTGAGTTAGAAACCAATAGTGTGTTGTTAGCATCATCAAATGAAGAAGAAAGTGATGGATTGCATGGCATATCTAGGATTAGCTGGAAATCGATACATTTCTTGTGGCCCTCGCTTACCCCCGGACAAGTCCTATTAACTTAGCCAGTAGAGTTTACTACATACCCTTTAAATAACAAGCATTGGCACAGACAGTAGGTCTCGTTTCATTAGCATGGCCTCCTTTCACTCTCTTTGTTTTTGCACAACGCCAAGCTCTTAGGGACCCTCAAAGTCAGGCGCGTAATATAGGCTCATGCAGGGTACGTCATTTAACCCTGAGGCTTCTGGTACGCACCTCGGCATGTTAACAGAAAGCACAACAGCGCCACCCATGCCGGGGGCTTAATTTAAGCCGGTGCCCCATGCTCCCAGAGATCCATAGGGAGGGGAGCTTTGACCCCTTTCCTCCCAGACAGGTGCCTGGAAACCGCCGAGCTGTAGGAATTGCTTTTTTAGATGGAAGAAATCCCAAAAGCTCAAAAGCCTCTGCTGCTCCCCTGCAGCTAGCCTGTCTGTTCAAGGAGCACTCTCCCTTCGCAAATCAACACACATTCCTGACGGGTCATGGGCCCTCTGCTAAATATTGATGGTTCCACCATTTGAGATGCAGCGCGCTATTGTTCCAATAGTTGCTGCTAAATATGTTTCAAAAGAGCCCTACAGCGAGGCTTCTGGAGTGAGCAACCTGCGCAAGATCACACATGCTACCAGCAAATGTCATAAGACGGTCTCAGTGAGAAGCAGACAACGTAAAAAGCCCCTCCAGATGCGAGTCCCTATTCCAATGGGAGCGACAGCATCCCATATAACTCAAAATACATACCAATTAGCACCCGCCTGTAAGGATTAACACAACAAACACATGAAATAAACACTGCAGAATGCATGAACACAAAACAAGTGAACCCTTATACACGAGTCTATGACTAGTATTGGGCTCCCATAGTGTGGCCACCTCTCCTCCCGTAGCCTGGCCGCTCTGGCTCTGCGCGCTCTCCTCCTGTAGCCTGACCACTCTGGCTCCGCGCGCTCTCCTCCCGTAGCCTGCGCGCTCTCCTACCGTAGCCTGGCCACTCTGGCTCTGCGCGCTCTCCTCCCGTAGCCTGGCCACTCTGGCTCTGCGCGCTCTCCTCCCGTAGCCTGGCCGCTCTGGCTCTGCGCGCTCTCCTCCTGTAGCCTGACCACTCTGGCTCCGCGCGCTCTCCTCCCGTAGCCTGCGCGCTCTCCTCCCGTAGCCTGGCCACTCTGGCTCTGCGCGCTCTCCTCCCGTAGCCTGGCCACTCTGGCTCTGCGCGCTCTCTTCCCGTAGCCTGGCCGCTCTGGCTCTGCGCGCTATCCTACCGTAGCCTGGCCACTCTGGCTCTGCGCGCTCTCCTCCCGTAGCCTGGCCACTCTGGCTCTGCGCGCTCTCCTCCCGTAGCCTGGCCGCTCTGGCTCTGCGCGCTCTCTTCCCGTAGCCTGGCCGCTCTGGCTCTGCGCGCTATCCTACCGTAGCCTGGCCACTCTGGCTCTGCGCGCTCTCCTCCCGTAGCCTGGCCACTCTGGCTCTGAGCGCTCTCCTCCCGTAGCCTGGCCGCTCTGGCTCTGCACGCTCTCCTCCCGTAGCCTGGCCACTCTGCCTCTGCGCGCTCTCCTCCCGTAGCCTGGCCACTCTGGCTCTGCGCGCTCTCCTCCCGTAGCCTGGCCGCTCTGGCTCTGCGCGCTATCCTACCGTAGCCTGGCCACTCTGGCTCTGCGCGCTCTCCTCCCGTAGCCTGGCCGCTCTGGCTCTGAGCGGCCGCTCTGGCTCTGCACGCTCTCCTCCCGTAGCCTGCGCGCTCTCCTCCCGTAGCCTAGCCGCTCTGGCTCTGCGCGCACTCCTCCCGTAGCCTGCGCGCTCTCCTCCCGTAGCCTGGCCGCTCTGGCTCTGCGCGCTCTCCTCCTGCAGCCTGGCTGCACTGTCTCTGCGCGCTCTCCTCCCGTAGCCTGGCCACTCTGGCTCTGCGCGGCCGCTCTGGCTCTGCACGCTCTCCTCCCGTAGCCTGCGTGCTCTCCTCCCGCAGCCTGGCCGCTCTGGCTCTGTGCGCACTCCTCCCGTAGCCTGCGCGCTCTCCTCCCGTAGCCTGGCCACTCTGGCTCTGCGCGCTCTCCTCCTGTACCCTGGCCGCACTGTCTCTGTGCGCTCTCCTCCCGTAGCCTGGCCACTCTGGCTCTGCGCGGCCGCTCTGCTCGCTCTCCTCCCGTAGCCTGCGTGCTCTCCTCCCGTAGCCTGGCCGCTCTGGCCCTGCGCGCTCTCCTCCCGTAGCCTGGCCGCTCTGGCCCTGCGCGCTCTCCTCCCGTAGCCTGGCCACTCTGGCTCTGCGCTCTCCTCCCGTAGCCTGGCCACTCTGGCTCTGCGCGCTCTCCTCCCGTAGCCTGGCCGCTCTGGCCCTGCGCGCTCTCCTCCCGTAGCCTGGCCGCTCTGGCTCTGCGCGCTCTCCTCCCGTAGCCTGGCCACTCTGGCTCTGCGCGCTCTCCTCCCGTAGCCTGGCCACTCTGGCTCTGCGCTCTCCTCCCATAGCCTGGCCACTCTGGCTCTGCGCGCTCACCTCCTGTAGCCTGGCCGCTCTGGCTCTGCGCGCTCTCCTCCCGTAGCCTGGCCGCTCTGGCCCTGCGCGCTCTCCTCCCGTGGCCTGGCCACTCTGGCTCTGCGCAGCCGCTCTGGCTCTGCACTCTCTCCTCCCGTAGCCTGCGCGCTCTCCTCCCGTAGCCTGGCCGCTCTGGCCATTCGCGCTCTCCTCCCGTAGCCTGGCCGCTCTGGCCCTGCGTGCTCTCCTCCCGTAGCCTGGCCACTCTGGCTCTGCGCGCTCTCCTCCTGTAGCCTGGCCACTCTGGCTCAGCGCGCTCTCCTCCCGTAGCCTGGCCACTCTGGCTCTGCGCGCTCTCCTCCCTTAGCCTGGCCGCTCTGGCTCTGCGCGCTCTCCTCCCGTAGCCTGGCCGCTCTGGCTCTGCACGCTCTCCTCCCGTAGCCTGGCCGCTCTGGTCCTGCGCACTCTCCTCCCGTAGGCTGGCTGCTCTGGTCCTGCGCGCTCTCCTCCCGTAGCCTGGCCACTCTGGCTCTGCGCGCTCTCCTCCTGTAGCCTGGCCGCTCTGGCTCTGCGCGCTCTCCTCCTGTAGCCTGGCCGCTCTGGCCCTGCGCGCTCTCCTCCCGTAGCCTGGCCACTCTGGCTCTGCGCGCTCTCCTCCTGTAGCCTGGCTGCTCTGGCTCTGCGCGCTCTCCTCCCGTAGCCTGGCCGCTCTGGCTCTGCGCGCTCTCCTCCCATAGCCTGGCCGCTCTGGCTCTGCGTGCTCTCCTCCTGTAGCCTGGCCGCTCTGGCTCTGCGCGCTCTCCTCCCGTAGCCTGGCCGCTCTGGCCCTGCGCGCTCTCCTCCCGTAGCCTGGCCACTCTGGCTCTGCGCGCTCTCCTCCTGTAGCCTGGCCACTCTGGCTCTGCGCGCTCTCTTCCCGTAGCCTGGCCGCTCTGGCTCTGCGCGCTATCCTACCGTAGCCTGGCCACTCTGGCCCTGCTCGCTCTCCTCCCGTAGCCTGGCCGCTCTGGTCCTGCGCACTCTCCTCCCGTAGGCTGGCTGCTCTGGTCCTGCGCGCTCTCCTCCCGTAGCCTGGCCACTCTGGCTCTGCGCGCTCTCCTCCCGTAGCCTGGCCGCTCTGGCTCTGCGCGCTCTCCTCCTGTAGCCTGGCCGCTCTGGCCCTGCGCGCTCTCCTCCCGTAGCCTGGCCACTCTGGCTCTGCGCGCTCTCCTCCTGTAGCCTGGCTGCTCTGGCTCTGCGCGCTCTCCTCCCGTAGCCTGGCCGCTCTGGCTCTGCGCGCTCTCCTCCCATAGCCTGGCCGCTCTGGCTCTGCGCGCTCTCCTCCCGTAGCCTGGCCACTCTGGCTCTGCGCTCTCCTCCCGTAGCCTGGCCACTCTGGCTCTGCGCGCTCTCCTCCTGTAGCCTGGCCGCTCTGGCTCTGCGCGCTCTCCTCCCGTAGCCTGGCCGCTCTGGCCCTGCGCGCTCTCCTCCCGTAGCCTGGCCACTCTGGCTCTGCGCGCTCTCCTCCTGTAGCCTGGCCACTCTGGCTCTGCGCGCTCTCTTCCCGTAGCCTGGCCGCTCTGGCTCTGCGCGCTATCCTACCGTAGCCTGGCCACTCTGGCCCTGCTCGCTCTCCTCCCGTAGCCTGGCCACTCTGGCTCTGCGCGCTCTCCTCCCGTAGCCTGGCCACTCTGGCTCTGCGCGCTCTCCTCCCGTAGCCTGGCCACTCTGGCTCTGCGCGCTCTCTTCCCGTAGCCTGGCCGCTCTGGCTCTGCGCGCTATCCTACCGTAGCCTAGCCACTCTGGCCCTGCTCGCTCTCCTCCCGTAGCCTGGCCACTCTGGCTCTGCGCGCTCTCCTCCCGTAGCCTGGCCGCTCTGGCCCTGCTCGCTCTCCTCCCGTAGCCTGGCCGCTCTGGCTCGGTGCGCTCTCCTCCTGTAGCCTGGCCACTCTGGCTCTGCGCGCTCTCCTCCCGTAGCCTGGCCACTCTGGCTCTGCGTGCTCTCCTCCCGTAGCCTGGCCACTCTGGCTCTGCGCGCTCTCCTCCCGTAGCCTGGCCACTCTGGCTCTGCGCGCTCTCCTCCCGTAGCCTGGCCACTCTGGCTCTGCGCGCTCTCTTCCCGTAGCCTGGCCGCTCTGGCTCTGCGCGCTATCCTACCGTAGCCTGGCCACTCTGGCCCTGCTCGCTCTCCTCCCGTAGCCTGGCCACTCTGGCTCTGCGCGCTCTCCTCCCGTAGCCTGCGTGCTCTCCTCCCGCAGCCTGGCCGCTCTGGCTCTGCGCGCACTCCTCCCGTAGCCTGCGCGCTCTCCTCCCGTAGCCTGGCCACTCTGGCTCTGCGCGCTCTCCTCCTGTAGCCTGGCCGCACTGTCTCTGTGCGCTCTCCTCCCGTAGCCTGGCCACTCTGGCTCTGCGCGGCCGCTCTGCACGCTCTCCTCCCGTAGCCTGCGTGCTCTCCTCCCGTAGCCTGGCCGCTCTGGCCCTGCGCGCTCTCCTCCCGTAGCCTGGCCGCTCTGGCCCTGCGCGCTCTCCTCCCATAGCCTGGCCACTCTGGCTCTGCGCGCTCACCTCCTGTAGCCTGGCCGCTCTGGCTTTGCGCGGTCTCCTCCCGTAGCCTGGCCGCTCTGGCCCTGCGCGCTCTCCTCCCGTAGCCTGGCCACTCTGGCTCTGCGCGGCCGCTCTGGCTCTGCACTCTCTCCTCCCGTAGCCTGCGCACTCTCCTCCCGTAGCCTGGCCGCTCTGGCCATTCGCGCTCTCCTCCCGTAGCCTGGCCGCTCTGGCCCTGCGTCCTCTCCTCCCGTAGCCTGGCCACTCTGGCTCTGCGCGCTCTCCTCCTGTAGCCTGGCCACTCTGGCTCAGCGCGCTCTCCTCCCGTAGCCTGGCCACTCTGGCTCTGCGCGCTCTCCTCCCTTAGCCTGGCCGCTCTGGCTCTGCGCGCTCTCCTCCCGTAGCCTGGCCGCTCTGGCTCTGCACGCTCTCCTCCCGTAGCCTGGACGCTCTGGCCCTGCGCACTCTCCTCCCGTAGGCTGGCTGCTCTGGTCCTGCGCGCTCTCCTCCCATAGCCTGGCCACTCTGGCTCTGCGCGCTCTCCTCCCGTAGCCTGGCCGCTCTGGCTCTGGGCGCTCTCCTCCCGTAGCCTGGCCGCTCTGGCCCTGCGCGCTCTCCTCCCGTAGCCTGGCCACTCTGGCTCTGCGCGCTCTCCTCCTGTAGCCTGGCTGCTCTGGCTCTGCGCGCTCTCCTCCCGTAGCCTGGCCGCTCTGGCTCTGCGCGCTCTCCTCCCATATCCTGGCCGCTCTGGCTCTGCGCGCTCTCCTCCCGTAGCCTGGCCACTCTGGCTCTGCGCTCTCCTCCCGTAGCCTGGCCACTCTTGCTCTGCGCGCTCTCCTCCTGTAGCCTGGCCGCTCTGGCTCTGCGCGCTCTCCTCCCGTAGCCTGGCCGCTCTGGCCCTGCGCGCTCTCCTCCCGTAGCCTGGCCGCTCTGGCTCTGCGCGCTCTCCTCCTGTAGCCTGGCCACTCTGGCTCTGCGCGCTCTCTTCCCGTAGCCTGGCCGCTCTGGCTCTGCGCGCTATCCTACCGTAGCCTGGCCACTCTGGCCCTGCTCGCTCTCCTCCCGTAGCCTGGCCACTCTGGCTCTGCGCGCTCTCCTCCCGTAGCCTGGCCACTCTGGCTCTGCGCGCTCTCCTCCCGTAGCCTGGCCACTCTGGCTCTGCGCGCTCTCTTCCCGTAGCCTGGCCGCTCTGGCTCTGCGCGCTATCCTACCGTAGCCTGGCCACTCTGGCCCTGCTCGCTCTCCTCCCGTAGCCTGGCCACTCTGGCTCTGCGCGCTCTGCTCCCGTAGCCTGGCCGTTCTGGCCCTGCTCGCTCTCCTCCCGTAGCCTGGCCGCTCTGGCTCTGTGCGCTCTCCTCCTGTAGCCTGGCCACTCTGGCTCTGCGCGCTCTCCTCCCGTAGCCTGGCCACTCTGGCTCTGCGTGCTCTCCTCCCGTAGCCTGGCCACTCTGGCTCTGCGCGCTCTCCTCCCGTAGCCTGGCCACTCTGGCTCTGCGCGCTCTCCTCCCGTAGCCTGGCCACTCTGGCTCTGCGCGCTCTCTTCCCGTAGCCTGGCCGCTCTGGCTCTGCGCGCTATCCTACCGTAGCCTGGCCACTCTGGCCCTGCTCGCTCTCCTCCCGTAGCCTGGCCACTCTGGCTCTGCGCGCTCTCCTCCCGTAGCCTGGCCGCTCTGGCCCTGCTCGCTCTCCTCCCGTAGCCTGTCCGCTCTGGCTCTGTGCGCTCTCCTCCTGTAGCCTGGCCACTCTGGCTCTGCGCGCTCTCCTCCCGTAGCCTGGCCACTCTGGCTCTGCGTGCTCTCCTCCCGTAGCCTGGCCACTCTGGCTCTGCACGCTCACCTCCTGTAGCCTGGCCGCTCTGGCTCTGCGCGCTCTCCTCCCGTAGCCTGGCCGCTCTGGCCCTGCGCACTCTCCTCCCGTAGCCTGGCCACTCTGGCTCTGCGCGGCCGCTCTGGCTCTGCACTCTCTCCTCCCGTAGCCTGCGCGCTCTCCTCCCGTAGCCTGGCCGCTCTGGCCATTCGCACTCTCCTTCCGTAGCCTGGCCGCTCTGGCCCTGCGTGCTCTCCTCCCGTAGCCTGGCCACTCTGGCTCTGCGCGCTCTCCTCCTGTAGCCTGGCCACTCTGGCTCAGCGCGCTCTCCTCCCGTAGCCTGGCCACTCTGGCTCTGTGCGCTCTCCTCCCTTAGCCTGGCCGCTCTGGCTCTGCGCGCTCTCCTCCCGTAGCCTGGCCGCTCTGGCTCTGCACGCTCTCCTCCCGTAGCCTGGCCGCTCTGGCCCTGCGCACTCTCCTCCCGTAGGCTGGCTGCTCTGGTCCTGCGCGCTCTCCTCCCGTAGCCTGGCCACTCTGGCTCTGCGCGCTCTCCTCCCGTAGCCTGGCCGCTCTGGCTCTGCGCGCTCTCCTCCCGTAGCCTGGCCGCTCTGGCCCTGCGCGCTCTCCTCCCGTAGCCTGGCCACTCTGGCTCTGCGCGCTCTCCTCCTGTAGCCTGGCTGCTCTGGCTCTGCGCGCTCTCCTCCCGTAGCCTGGCCGCTCTGGCTCTGCGCGCTCTCCTCCCATAGCCTGGCCGCTCTGGCTCTGCGCGCTCTCCTCCCGTAGCCTGGCCACTCCGGCTCTGCGCTCTCCTCCCATAGCCTGGCCACTCTGGCTCTGCGCGCTCTCCTCCTGTAGCCTGGCCGCTCTGGCTCTGCGCGCTCTCCTCCCGTAGCCTGGCCGCTCTGGCCCTGCGCGCTCTCCTCCCGTAGCCTGGCCGCTCTGGCTCTGCGCGTTCTCCTCCTGTAGCCTGGCCACTCTGGCTCTGCGCGCTCTCTTCCCGTAGCCTGGCCGCTCTGGCTCTGCGCGCTATCCTACCGTAGCCTGGCCACTCTGGCCCTGCTCGCTCTCCTCCCGTAGCCTGGCCACTCTGGCTCTGCGCGCTCTCCTCCCGTAGCCTGGCCACTCTGGCTCTGCGCGCTCTCTTCCCGTAGCCTGGCCGCTCTGGCTCTGCGCGCTATCCTACCGTAGCCTGGCCACTCTGGCCCTGCTCGCTCTCCTCCCGTAGCCTGGCCACTCTGGCTCTGCGCGCTCTCCTCCCGTAGCCTGGCCGCTCTGGCCCTGCTCGCTCTCCTCCCGTAGCCTGGCCGCTCTGGCTCTGTGCGCTCTCCTCCTGTAGCCTGGCCACTCTGGCTCTGCGCGCTCTCCTCCCGTAGCCTGGCCACTCTGGCTCTGCGTGCTCTCCTCCCGTAGCCTGGCCACTCTGGCTCTGCGCGCTCTCCTCCCGTAGCCTGGCCACTCTGGCTCTGCGCGCTCTCCTCCCGTAGCCTGGCCACTCTGGCTCTGCGCGCTCTCTTCCCGTAGCCTGGCCGCTCGGGCTCTGCGCGCTATCCTACCGTAGCCTGGCCACTCTGGCCCTGCTCGCTCTCCTCCCGTAGCCTGGCCACTCTGGCTCTGCGCGCTCTCCTCCCGTAGCCTGGCCGCTCTGGCCCTGCTCGCTCTCCTCCCGGAGCCTGTCCGCTCTGGCTCTGTGCGCTCTCCTCCTGTAGCCTGGCCACTCTGGCTCTGCGCGCTCTCCTCCCGTAGCCTGGCCACTCTGGCTCTGCGTGCTCTCCTCCCGTAGCCTGGCCACTCTGGCTCTGCGCGCTCTCCTCCCGTAGCCTGGCCGCTCTCCTCCTCCCGAATCTTATCTTGTAACATTTGCCTTTCATTCAAAGACTGAAAAGACGTCAGACTTTGTTTCCCCGAGGGCACCTATTTGCTTTTCTTCCTTCTCTGCCTTTAGAGTGGGAGAACATCCCTCCACCCCACCACGCTGTTTGTCCTGTGTTCGACTTCTACGAATACCACACGCCCATCTGGTTTATTTAGCTCTATTGCGATTGGGGGGGTCCAGCGGGATTCCGGTGCAAGCTACTGGACCAGCACTTATAAAATTCTGAAAATATTCATACAACAAAAGGTGAGCTGTGGAAAGAGGGTATTGTAGTGGACGCTGCTGCATTACTTGGACATGGACAGCTTGAATATTTGAATATTGGTTGAGTGTGAAGTGGCACAGGACAAATTCAAACCCCCCCCCCAATCCCACAGCCTAAATAAACCAGCCCAGGAGGGTTTGGACCCCCTGAGTCACACACTTCTCATCGGGTCTGGAGCGTGTGCTTCCTGCTGGCACTTGGAGAGTTGGCAGCTACAGGTGGTGACGCCAACACCCCAAGCCAGTAGCTCGGATAGTACAGTTCACCTCAAACATGGCCGTGCACATTTCTCCATTTATTTGAGCTTTTAGGTAGCACCACCATTGACATGCAGGCATATAATGTGCATGCTAGACTTTCAGCTGCCTGTTAAACGATGCTGTGTATAATTGAATAAAATAGAGGTTTTACAGTATATATTGATGAAAAAAATATTCATTAAGTGCCCGCGATCACTTTAGCAGCGCCCCTTTGATGTTCTCGTTCAAAGAACATCAAACATCAAAGAACATGTTGTTGTGTTATTGCTTTGCTGCGCCCGTTTGAATTACAATGTGCTTTCTCTTTCCACAAACTCGATATTTGTGTCCCTTTATTTTGAGATGCTTTTAGTATTACTGTCACACACACAACCACACACACGACACACACACAGCCACACACACAACCACACACACACAACCACACACACAACCACACTCACAACCACACACAACCACACACAACCACACACACACACCCACACAATCCCATACAACCACACACATAACCACAACCACACACACATACAACCCCGCACACAAACCAACCACACACACACACAACCACAATCACACACACACACACATCCACACCACACATAACCACAACCACACACACAACCACACACACAACCACACACACACACACACACACAACCACACACACAACCACACACACACAACTACAACCACACACACAACCACACACACACAACCACACACAACCACACACACACACAACCACACGCACACACCCCCACACACACAACCACACACACAACCACACACACACAACCACACACACAACCACACCAACACACAACCACAAACACACATAGAACCACACACACATCCACACACAACCACACTCACACAACCACACACACACAACCACACACACAACCACACACACAGCCACACCGTCAGTGCACACTTTTAACAGGCACAGACACCATCAGTCATCAGTGCATACTTCCACCAGGCACACACCACCAGACGTCAGTGCATGCTTTTACCAGGCACACACACACCACCAGCCGTCAGTGCACGCTTTCACCAGGCACACACACCACCAGCCGTCAGTGCACGCTTTTACCAGGCACACACCACCAGCCGTCAGTGCATGCTTTCACCAGGCACACACACACACCACCAGCCGTCAGTGCATGCTTATACCAGGCACACACACCACCAGCCATCAGTGCACGCTTCCACCAAGCACACACACCACCAGCCGGCAGTGCACACTTCCACCAAGCACATACACCACCAGCTGGCAGTGCACGCGGATGTATGACGTTTCAACGCATGCTTTTACAACGCATGCCATTATGATGCAGGTTTTACAACGCAAGTCGTTACAATGACTTGCGTTGGGGGGCGCTGGATAGTGAATAGTTTAATTTACTATTCCAACTCCAGTCTCCGTGGATAGTAGGGAAGGTGTTGGATAGTAATTAAAACATTCCCTATCCTAGAGCGCCCCGCAGCGCAATGTGTTGTAATAACTTGCGTTGTGAAAGTTGCGTTGTAATGGTAGTGCGTTGTAAAAGTTGCGTTGTAAAGGATGTTCCCCAGTGCACGCTTCCACCAGGCACACACACCACCAGCCGTCAGTACACGCTTCCACCAAGCACACACACCACCAGCCGTCAGTGCACGCTTCTACCAGGCACACACACTACCAGCCGTCAGTGCACGCTTACACCAGGTACACACACCACCAGCCGTCAGTGCACGCTTCCACCAAGCACACACACCACCAGCCGTCAGTGCACGCTTCCACCAGGCACACACACCACCAGCTGTCAGTGAACGCTTCCACCAGGCACACACACACCACCAGCCGTCAGTGCACGCTTTCACCAGGCACACACACCACCAGCCGTCAGTGCACGCTTCCACCAGGCACACACTACCAGCCGTCAGTGCACGCTTCCACCAGGCACACACACCACCAGCTGTCAGTGCACGCTTCCACCAGGCACACACACACCACCAGCTGTCAGTGCACACATCAATCGTTAACGCATCCACAATTAACTATTGTAGCAATCGCAGTATGGCGCACTTTACTTTTAACCCCTTCACTGCGGCGGAATTATTCCGCCGCAGTGCTAAGGGGGAGGGTGGGGAGCGGCGCTCCGGTGCTCGTGACGGAATTGCTCCGTCACGAGCCTCGGGCGAGCTGTGCTTGTGACGGAACGGTTCCGTCACGGCCCCGCCCACCCAATAGAATGCTCAGCGCAGGACGGGAATTCGCGCCACGCAGGCGTGGCGAGCGGGCTGTGACGGAACCGTTCCGTCACAAGCATAGCACACCCGAGGCATGTGATGGAACGGTTCCGTCACAAGCATGCAAGGGTTAAACATATTCATCTAAAGCGCAGCATGCCACCGTTGCTACAAAAATAAATACACTTTTTTTTGGCCTACAATTTATAGACTTTTGTTGTAACTGGTGTTGCAATATTTAGCAATGCCAATGGCTCAAACTTAATTAATGGGAAACCTATTAGATTGCAAATGCTTGTTTTCCTTTGGGTGAGGGCTTGTTTAATGTAAACGTGCGATCCTTCACTGCAGGTAAAGTGTCAGCTCACCAACATTTGAAGCAGGGGGGGCAGGAGCGAGCCCCTGAAGTCCCCCCTCCCCCCTCCATCTTCAGAACGGATGCGGCGCAGTCGTATCTTTCACCCCATCCTCAGGGCCGTCCATGCTCAGGACTGATGGACGCAGGCGCCCCCCCCCCAGCTACCCCCAGGTCCCCCCCCCCCATGTCCAAGCGCTTCCTCCTTCGGGCACTCCCTGAGCCCCAGACTCTCGTCTCCTTTCAGACTAAAGATGCGGATTATTGAAGGTGAGACCAGAATAGAAGAGAAGCCACAATAAGATGTGACCGGGACACCCAGCGACAGCCCCGGCGGCCGCAGCTCAGGCAGGAAAGAAGCCACAATAAGATGTGACAGGGACACTCAGCGACAGCCCCGGCGGCCGCAGCTCAGGCAGGAAAGAAGTCACAGTAAAAGATGACAGGGACACCCAGCGACAGCACCGGCGGCCGCAGCTCAGGCAGGAAAGAAGTCACAGTAAGAGATGACAGGGACACCCAGCGACAGCACCGGCGGCCGCAGCTCAGGCAGGAAAGAAGTCACAGTAAGAGATGACAGGGACACCCAGCGACAGCACCGGCGGCCGCAGCTCAGGCAGGAAAGAAGCCACAGTAAGAGATGACAGGGACACCCAGCGACAGCACCGGCGGCCGCAGCTCAGGCAGGAAAGAAGTCACAGTAAGAGATGACAGGGACACCCAGCGACAGCCCCGGCGGCCACAGCTCAGGCAGGAAAGAAGCCACAGTAAGAGATGACAGGGACACCCAGCGACAGCCCCGGCGGCCACAGCTCAGGCAGGAAAGAAGCCACAGTAAGAGATGACAGGGACACTCAGCGACAGCCCCGGCGGCCACAGCTCAGGCAGGAAAGAAGCCACAGTAAGAGATGACAGGGACACCCAGCGACAGCACCGGCGGCCGCAGCTCAGGCAGGAAAGAAGCCACAGTAAGAGATGACAGGGACACCCAGCGACAGCCCCGGCGGCCACAGCTCAGGCAGGAAAGAAGCCACAGTAAGAGATGACAGGGACACCCAGCGACAGCCCCGGCGGCCACAGCTCAGGCAGGAAAGAAGCCACAGTAAGAGATGACAGGGACACCCAGCGACAGCCCCGGCGGCCACAGCTCAAGCAGGAAAGAAGCCACAGTAAGAGATGACAGGGACACCCAGCGACAGCACCGGCGGCCGCAGCTCAGGCAGGAAAGAAGTCACAGTAAGAGATGACAGGGACACCCAGCGACAGCCCCGGCGGCCACAGCTCAGGCAGGAAAGAAGTCACAGTAAGAGATGACGGGGACACCCAGCCACAGCCCCGGCGGCCACAGCTCAGGCAGGAAAGAAGCCACAGTAAGAGATGACAGGGACACCCAGCGACAGCCCCGGCGGCCGCAGCTCAGGCAGGAAAGAAGCCACAGTAAGAGATGACAGGGACACCCAGCGACAGCACTGACGGCCGCAGCTCAGGCAGGAAAGAAGTCACAGTAAGAGATGACAGGGACACCCAGCGACAGCCCCGGCGGCCACAGCTCAAGCAGGAAAGAAGCCACAGTAAGAGATGACAGGGACACCCAGCGACAGCACCGGCGGCCGCAGCTCAGGCAGGAAAGAAGTCACAGTAAGAGATGACAGGGACACCCAGCGACAGCCCCGGCGGCCGCAGCTCAGGCAGGAAAGAAGCCACAGTAAGAGATGACAGGGACACCCAGCGACAGCACCGGCGGCCGCAGCTCAGGCAGGAAAGAAGCCACAGTAAGAGATGACAGGGACACCCAGCGACAGCCCCGGCGGCCGCAGCTCAGGCAGGAAAGAAGCCACAGTAAGAGATGACAGGGACACCCAGCGACAGCCCCGGCGGCCGCAGCTCAGGCAGGAAAGAAGCCACAGTAAGAGATGACAGGGACACCCAGCGACAGCACCGGCGGCCGCAGCTCAGGCAGGAAAGAAGCCACAGTAAGAGATGACAGGGACACCCAGCGACAGCACCGGCGGCCGCAGCTCAGGCAGGAAAGAAGCCACAGTAAGAGATGACAGGGACACCCAGCGACAGCCCCGGCGGCCGCAGCTCAGGCAGGAAAGAAGCCACAGTAAGAGATGACAGGGACACCCAGCGACAGCACCGGCGGCCGCAGCTCAGGCAGGAAAGAAGCCACAGTAAGAGATGACAGGGACACCCAGCGACAGCCCCGGCGGCCGCAGCTCAGGCAGGAAAGAAGCCACAGTAAGAGATGACAGGGACACCCAGCGACAGCCCCGGCGGCCGCAGCTCAGGCAGGAAAGAAGCCACAGTAAGAGATGACAGGGACACCCAGCGACAGCACCGGCGGCCGCAGCTCAGGCAGGAAAGAAGCCACAGTAAGAGATGACAGGGACACCCAGCGACAGCCCCGGCGGCCACAGCTCAGGCAGGAAAGAAGCCACAGTAAGAGATGACAGGGACACCCAGCGACAGCCCCGGCGGCCGCAGCTCAGGCAGGAAAGAAGCCACAGTAAGAGATGACAGGGACACCCAGCGACAGCACCGGCGGCCGCAGCTCAGGCAGGAAAGAAGCCACAGTAAGAGATGACAGGGACACCCAGCGACAGCACCGGCGGCCGCAGCTCAGGCAGGAAAGAAGCCCCAGTAAGAGATGACAGGGACACCCAGCGACAGCCCCGGCGGCCGCAGCTCAGGCAGGAAAGAAGCCACAGTAAGAGATGACAGGGACACCCAGCGACAGCACCGGCGGCCGCAGCTCAGGCAGGAAAGAAGCCACAGTAAGAGATGACAGGGACACCCAGCGACAGCCCCGGCGGCCACAGCTCAGGCAGGAAAGAAGCCACAGTAAGAGATGACAGGGACACCCAGCGACAGCCCCGGCGGCCGCAGCTCAGGCAGGAAAGAAGCCACAGTAAGAGATGACAGGGACACCCAGCGACAGCCCCGGCGGCCGCAGCTCAGGCAGGAAAGAAGCCACAGTAAGAGATGACAGGGACACTCAGCGACAGCCCCGGCGGCCACAGCTCAGGCAGGAAAGAAGCCACAGTAAGAGATGACAGGGACACCCAGCGACAGCACCGGCGGCCGCAGCTCAGGCAGGAAAGAAGCCACAGTAAGAGATGACAGGGACACCCAGCCACAGCCCCGGCGGCCACAGCTCAGGCAGGAAAGAAGTCACAGTAAGAGATGACAGGGACACTCAGCCACAGCCCCGGCGGCCGCAGCTCAGGCAGGAAATAACCCATGGAAATGTAAAGTGAGAAGGGATTGTAGCTCCTGAAGTGAACAGCAGCGCTCTATGAGCTAAAAACGAAAGAATGCAATGAAGCGAAAGACATGGAAAGAAGCGCAGGATATGAGATAGCAGAGAATGATTCGAGGCACCATATAGAACACCATAAAGAACAAGAGACTGTATGAAGCATCCATAGGAATGAAGCAGGAGTGCGGGGGTGACATGAAGGGAATTGAGGGTGAGGTGAACGGTGTCTTTTGTAACTTCTTCACCAGAGAAGTCTCGAGTCTGCCACGAGCAGAAGAACAGTCGAGGGGGGTGAGGGGGGGGGGGGCGGTGGTGCCCGCCGAGGGGCATGGAAGTGGGGTTCATGCCACCGATGATGGCACTGCGCCGCCCTCGGAGAGGAGCCTGCGGCAGGGATGGATGGGAAGGAACAGATCCGAAAAAATAGCTCCCAATTCTGCTCCATATTTTATTGCAGAATCAGATGTGGCCTGGCCTCGCGCGCACACATGGGTGCTCACATCAGAGGCTCTGTCATGTGTGTTTCATGGGGTTTGCTCTGTTCTCCTCCAAGCACCCAGAAATGGAGGCAGAGATTGCGCCAATCGATATGTTGCTTTATCCAGAAATAATAATGGAACCCGAAGAGACATTGAGTCCGGGAGGGAACCTTGCCCGGTGATAATGACAATAAAACGTGTATCGAGCACTCACTCAACCCGCTACAAAGATCCACAGCGCGCACCAGCACTGAACATTTCACACCCGCCCTGTGCCACCGCACACGGGGCGGGGGGCGGGGGGCGGCGCTCTACTTACGAGCAGCTCCGATGTCCGTCGGTCTGTTGAACCTCCTGGTGCTGAGAACAACAAGCACTGAAAGACCCCCCTTCCAGCAGCGCCAGGCCCAGGCCTCACCCACCACAGAGGGGCCTCGAAGAGGGAGGGGTGTGGAGCAAACAACTGCAAGCCTGACCAAAGTGCAAAGGATAAACCGGAAGCAACAACTGCTCCCAGGACTGAGAGAGGCAGAGTGTTGTGTGGGAGAGCAGCAAGATCAACAAGCATTGGCATAGCCAATAGGTCTCGCCTTTGGGATCCTATAAGTGTCTGCTTACCCAGCACAATATCATTGATACAACAACAGCTGTTGCATGGGTAAACACTTATAAGGTCCCAAAGGAGAGACCTATTGGCTATGCCAATGCTTGTTTCTATGCTCATTTCTTCTAGTTTTGTTTTCAGTGTGTAAAAGCGAAGCAGCGCTTCACACAGCAAAGCAGAGGAAACACAACCAGGCGCTACCTCCAGCAGGATGAGTCCCCCCTGCACCAAGGCCTCACCCCGGGCACGTGTCTCCTATGAAGGACCCGTGTGTACCGCTGAGAAAGGAGAGTCATTATAGCTCCCAGCTCCTGGCGCCAAAGAGCCCGCACTAGGCGCTTTAGTGCAGGCTGGAGGAGCAGAAAGCGCAGGTTTGTTGCGGCCCTGACAGCAAGATTTAAAAATACTTATCTCTTTGGTCGTATATCTGGCATCTTCTCGTCACTGTCCCTAAACTGTAGCGTCAAACTCTGTCCATTCCTGTGGCAAGGGGCGTGTGCGTCTGCAGACACGCATGTGCACTTCAGCACAAACATTATAGATGGACACAGAGGGTCTTATATGTCACAGAGTGCACGTGTGGACCAGAGGTCGTACTTATGACAGTGTGTGCACGTGCGGACCAGAGGTCGTACTTATGACAGGGTGTGCACGTGAACCAGAGGTCATGCTTATGACAGTATGTGCACGTGTGAACCAGAGGTAGTACTTATGACAGTGAGTGAACGTGCGGACCAGAGGTCGTACTTATGACAGTGTGTGCACGTGCGGACCAGAGGTCGTACTTATGACAGGGTGTGCACGTGAACCAGAGGTCATGCTTATGACAGTATGTGCATGTGTGAACCAGAGGTAGTACTTATGACAGTGAGTGCACATGCGGACCAGAGGTCGTACTTATGACAGTGTGTGCACATGCGGACCAGAGGTTGTACTTATGACAGTGTGCGCACGTGTGTACCAGAGGTCGTACTTATGACAGTGTGTGCACGTATGGACTAGAGCTCGTACTTATGGCAGTGCATGCACGTGCGGTCCAGAGGTCGTACTTATGACAGTCTGTGCACGTGTGGACCAGAGGTTGTACTTATGACAGTGTGTGCACGTGCGGACCAGAGGTCGTACTTATGACAGTGTGTGCACGTGCGGACCAGAAGTCATACTTATGACAGTGTGTGTGCGTGTACCAGAGGTCATACTTATGACAGTGTGTGCACGAGCGGACCAGAGGTCATACTTATGACAGTGTGTGCACGTGAGGCCAGAGGTCGTACTTATGACAGTGTGTGCACGTGCAGACCAGAGGTCGTACTTATGACAGTGGGGGCACGTGTGGACCAGAGGTCATACTTATGACAGTGTGTGCACGTGTGGACCAGAGGTTGTACTTATGACAGTGTGTGCACGTGTGGACCAGAGGTCGTACTTATGACAGTGTGTGCACATGTGAACCAGAGTTCGTACTTATGACAGTGTGTGCACGTGCAGACCAGAGGTCGTACTTATGACAGTGTGTGCACGTGTGGACCAGAGGTTGTACTTATGACAGTGTGTGCATCTGCGGACCAGAGGTCGTACTTATGACAGTGTGTGCACGTGCGAGCCAGCGGTCGTACTTATGACAGTGTGTGCACGTGTGTACCAGAGGTCGTACTTATGACAGTGTGTGCACATGTGAACCAGAGTTCGTACTTATGACAGTGTGTGCACATGCGGACCAGAGGTCGTACTTATGACAGTGTGTTTTCCCTACAAACTGCTCTGGGCGAAAGTACAACCCTGCAAGTTCATCGGGCTGTCACCAGCGAGGGCATAGAACAACGAG
Organism: Lissotriton helveticus; assembly: GCF_964261635.1. Classification (NCBI taxonomy): domain Eukaryota; kingdom Metazoa; phylum Chordata; class Amphibia; order Caudata; family Salamandridae; genus Lissotriton; species Lissotriton helveticus. The sequence goes on along the minus strand of NW_027611651.1, from coordinate 1,975,609 downwards.
CTGCTCCGTAGTCCTCCCGCCGCCGCACCTGCAATCTGCGGCCACCGAGCGGAGGACTACGTTTCCCTAGTGACATCGCGGTAGGAGCCGCCACCGCCCGACCCCGCCCCCGGACGCGCTACTAAAGCGCGCGCCAGTGGTCGAGCGGGTGTCTGCCTTTTTCCTGTTTTCCCTACAAACTGCTCTGGGCGAAAGTACAACCCTGCAAGTTCATCGGGCTGTCACCAGCGAGGGCATAGAACAACGAGCTGCTCCATAGTCCTCCCGCCGCCGCACCTGCACTCTGCGGCCGCCGAGCGGAGGACTACGTTTCCCTAGTGACATCGCGGCAGGAGCCGCCACCGCCCGACCCCGCCCCCGGACGCGCTACTAAAGCGCGCGCCAGTGGTCGAGCGGGTGTCTTCCTTTTTCCTGTTTTCCCTACAAACTGCTCTGGGCGAAAGTACAACCCTGCAAGTTCATCGGGCTGTCACCAGCGAGGGCATAGAACAACGTGCTGCTCCGTAGTCCTCCCGCCGCCGCACCTGCAATCTGCGGCCGCCGAGCGGAGGACTACGTTTCCCTAGTGACATCGCTGCAGGAGCCGCCACCGCCCGCCCCCGCCCCCGGACGCGCTACTAAAGCGCGCGCCAGTGGTCGAGTGGGTGTCTGCCTTTTTCCTGTTTTCCCTACAAACTCCTCTGGGCAAAAGTACAACCCTGCAAGTTCATCGGGCTGTCACCAGCGAGGGCATAGAACAACGAGCTGCTCCGTAGTACTCCCGCCGCCGCACCTGCACTCTGCGGCCGCCGAGCGGAGGACTACGTTTCCCTAGTGACATCGCGGTAGGAGCCGCCACCGCCCGACCCCGTCCCCGGACGCGCTACTAAAGCGCGTGCCAGTGGTCAAGCGGGTGTCTGCCTTTTTCCTGTTTTCCCTACAAACTGCTCTGGGCGAAAGTACAACCCTGCAAGTTCATCGGGCTGTCACCAGCGAGGGCATAGAACAACGAGCTGCTCCGTAGTCCTCCCGCTGCCGCACCTGCAATCTGCAGCCGCCGAGCGGAGGACTACGTTTCCCTAGTGACATCGCGGCAGGAGCCGCCACCGCCCGACCCCGCCCCCGGACGCGCTACTAAAGCACGCATCACCCGTCTCGCGGGACGCCGGGCGAAGCCCGGGCAAAGGGCGGGCCCTCCTAGGCCCTCACAGGCCAGAGGAGGCCGGGCCGCCTCCCTGATAAGCTGACCCTTGGACTACATCCACCGGTACGTGACATTCCTTTTATTGTTAAAGCCCAAATAACCGCCCCGTGTCTTCTCACAGCCTTTGCTGTTGAACCTTGTTGAAATCTGCTGGACCATGGGACGGACACTGCGAAAAGACCGCAAAGTTACCATCGCATCCACTGGGGGGGTTGCAACAGGTACCATCGACCAATTTTTGACACGGGCCAAGGTGGTCATTGAGAAAGAAATAGCACTAGTGGAGAAGCGTTTGTCATTGGACCTTTTAACTGGGAAGCGTTCGTCGCTTGGTAAAATAGCATCTTCTGTAACTCCAGAATTTGTCCCCAGTCTTATTCCACTAGTTACAACGAGTCCAGTGTCATGCCCTCTATCAGAGGTAAACGATGATACTGAGCTGTTTTCTACAACGAACTCCACCCCTATTACTTTGACCACTCATGTCTCCCATGTTTCCTCCCCTGCATTATCTATCTCACCTGCCTTATCTATTTTATCTTCGCGGCCCTCTCGCTCCACTACCGCTGTACATGTTAATACTGATACATCCAATACCACCAATAATAGTATCAGCATTGTTAATCCACCTGTATTACTGTCTCCTCCACCTATCACTCCTGTGCATGTAAATACAGGTCCCCCGGAGATTACTGTTATCGGTAACATCTGTAACACCGATCAAACTGGCAAAAGAAAAAGAAGCGTCACTCCACCTAAGAAGGCGTCAGCAAAAAGGTGGAAAAAAGTACAAAAGGCCCTTCGTGAGCCTTTATCTCGTGCCACTTCATCTTCAGTAGCTACTGATAACCCCCATTTATTTCATCAAGGGTACAATGAGACGATTCTATTGGAGAACATGGAAAAGCTTGTCAGATCTTTAATGTTACTCCTAATCGAAAGGACAAAACAGCTCATTTCTAAATTAGATCATATAGAAAAATTAGTCACTGGCAACACGACCAGACCAGATGCCACTATCGCTGTCTTAGAACATTCAAAGACCTCATACTCCAATACTGTAAAACAACCTACAGCACATAACCCTAAAAATATAAAAAAGAACCCCAATACCAGTACGGCCCCGGTTACCCGCCCAGTGATAACTGCGGTTCACAAAAGCACTCCAGAACTCAACCAAAAGGGGCCTATGAGCACTTTAGCCATTAGACCAGGCACTATGCCGAAGATTCAACCCGATCCACGTGTTCGCTCAGCAACCAATTTGCCTAAGACATCGGGCGACACGAACAACAAACATATACATCATCGAGCCCCTGTGTAAATCTCCCTCCGGAAGCATTCCCATACACAATCATTATGGTAGGGGTACGCGGAATTGGAAGTGACAAGTGGGAAATGCACAGTGACCGGAAACACAAAGTCATCTACTGGCTAAACACTAATCGATCACTTCCCCCCTTTTCCAACACAGAGATCCTTAATGTTAGGAGGGTAAACTGGGTAGGGAAGACAACTAAGGATTTGGAGGGTGATTGTGTCATTGTGAGTTTTAAAGATCCATGGGTGGTTGATTTCATCCACAGAGAACCAAGGTTTGGCAGAGAGGGGGATATTCAAACATTGGATTTACACTACTTTTACCCTGACATGAGACACGGACCACCCCTATACCATCAACATGTACACGGTAGAGACCAATATGCATACAGAAGAGATCGATATGCAGGAAATACACTTAACAGGGCTGGGTTCCATCTACCCTTATCAAACCGTTTCGAGCCATTCACAAATTTAGAGGAAGTAGATTGACCATCGGGCAAGGTGGAATTGTCTGTAATTACCAACTCTAATCCCGATGAAATGCCCCAGCGGGTTTTTAAAAAAGGAGAGATTGTAGAATCTATAGTAAATGCGCAGGAGGAGGGTAATGAGGTAGGGCAGGCTGTGAATATCTGCTACCAGTACCCCTCTGGGGAATTAATGGCTGATACCACAAATCTTCTAACCTTGGCTGTGGTTCCCCGTGCAAATCTAAAGACAGATCAACACATAAGTAATCATGTAAAAACTCCATGCACAGAGACACATGCCCCAACAAACATCAATAACACGCCTACCAAATTACCCAAAGGCAGTCAGGAGTCATCTGTACTGCATCAACCCCCGTATGTAACAGGAGCAGGTTTGAATTTTTTAACTTGGAATATAGCGGGTATAAAGAGTAAATTAGACACCCCGTTTTGGAATGATTTTATTTTACAAGGGCATGACATATGTCTCCAAGAGACATGGTATAGAGATCCAATCATTGTGGAAGGTTATACGTCAATTTGTATTCACGCTGAGGAATCCATTGCTGGTAGGGCAAAGGGCGGCCTAGTAACACTGATTTCTACTGGGCTTACCGAATTTAAATTAAGTAAATATATAGAAGTGGGTACCCATGCCTTAATAACTTATCTCGAACACAACCAAACTAATGACTTGGTGATAGTTAATTTTTATAACAATATTTTTAATTCAAATAGAGATTTAGTGGTACAAGAAGTAGATATAGCAATAGATAACCTTCTTACTAACTGTAGAGATTGTTCTATCATTTTATGGGCTGGGGATTTTAATCTAGAAGCCTGTGTTGATGCCCAAAAGGGGATCTGTGGAACTATTCGTGACATGGAGGATAGAAGTATCGAAACCCTAAACCACTTCCCACATGACAAATATGGGTTGGCTCTGAATAGTTTGGCAGCTAAATTAGATCTAGAGCTCTTGGACTGTTCCAAAAAGAGAGGTGAAATTAGTTGCCCAACTTTTAAGGGCAGGAATTATAACACCAACATCGATCACATCTTACTATCAAGCGGTACTGCTTATCGTGATCTTTGGATTGAGGAACAAGCTGTAAGTGATCATAACAGCATTTTATTAACCTTACTCGGTTGGGGTCCTAAAACTCGCATATTTAGTATGCCGACCCAAGATATTACGGCCTTTAGACCAAATGGCCCCAGAATTAAGTGGGCGAAAATTAACCCGCATCAACTGTTAGTGGAGATAATGGATATATGTGGTGAGGACTTAACCTATTGCCTTAAAGACGAGTACCATCCGACAGATATGTTGTCCCGGTTAAATAAGATCCATGTCACCATAGAGGAATTACTAACTGTCAAGAAGTGCAAACACAGACCCAGCCCTTCTGGCTGGTTCGATAAAGATTGCACCGAGGCACTATCCTCACTAAAACAAGCACTGTCAACCAAACCAAGAGACATGGAACTAATCAGGGAAAAACGGCATGTGTACAAATCCAAACTTGTAATCAGGAAAAATTAACTACAAGATGAGGCATGGGAAAAATTAGACATGGCAGCAACCCTAAAAAATAGTAAACTTTTATGGTAGACAATTCATTGCCCTTTCCTAAAAAATGACACAATCCCCGTAGTGACTTCAAATGTTAGTTGTGCAGACTGGATAGAGCACTTTTTAAAGGTTTTTAACTCGGATGTTCCGATTTTACAAAGTCTAGGCAATTGGCCGATTGTCACCTTATCCATTACCTTGAATGAGGTCTTGGCAGGTCTGGAAAAAAGCAGTGGCGGCAAGGCCCCCGGCCCGGATGGAGTGCCAACTGATTTATATAAACATGAGAAATCATTATGGGCACCCATCCTTACTCGTTTTTTTAATGCAGCCATTGAATTTGAACTCCCACAGACATGGGGCCAATCAATTATAATTCCACTATTCAAAATGGGTTCCAGGGCCGAGGCCTGCAACTACAGGCCTATCTCCCTCCTAGACTCCTCCATTAAAATACTCAGTAGGGTCCTTCTGGCCAGATTAGAAACCTGGGCAGAAGAGGAATCCATTTTATCACCTATACAGTATGGGTTTAGGAGGGGGATAGGTACGATGGAGCAATGTGTTAATCTCAATCTTATAATTAACAAATACACTTTAGTCAAGGAAGGAATTTTTTTTTATCTTTCGCCGATCTTAGCTCTGCCTTTGATCTGGTAGAACATTCGCTTTTATGGCCTGTTATAATTGACATGGGAGCACCGAAAGACATTATATATTTTCTGGCTAGATTATATGAAACTCTGACATGCAAAGTACGCTATGGAATGTCTGGTGAATGCACCCCTTTTTTTAAAGTCAATAGAGGTATAAGGCAAGGATACGTTTTAGCACCACTTTTGTTTTCATTATTTATTAATGGTGTAGATAAGATACTTAGATCTATCGCGGCAGATGCACCTTATATAGATGGAAAACCCATCCCAATTCTGCTTTATGCAGATGACGCGGTACTTTTATCGCGAACTCAAAACGGTCTGCAGCACCTTATTGATAGTTTTTCTACTTTTATGGCCTCAAGGAAACTGGTAATTAACAAGGGCAAAACCTTCACCATGGCATGTGGCAAAAAGACCAAACACAATAGGACCTTTATTTTAGATAACGTCAGGCTAGAACCTGTCAAGAAATTTTGTTATCTAGGGATGACTTTTTCTGGGGACGGGGGCTGGTCTAGTGAGCAGGAGTCCGTACATTTAAAGCTGACAAGGAATATTAATAGCATTTTCAGATTCGCAACTAAGTTGGGGAACCGGAGAATTAAAGAAATGATTCACATTTATATCATGAGGTGTCTGTCATCTGCGTTATATGGGGCCGGTGTCTGGGGACATAATACAAGTAGCTGTAAGCTGCTTCAACATCAGGCAAATCTTTTCCTTAACCGTTTATTATGTACCCCGGCATCCGCTTCCATAGAGATTCTACATAGGGAAGTAGGTTTAGCCTACATAGGAGATCTGGCAGCATTACGTCCCTTATCCCTATGGAGATCCATTTGGTCTAAAGCAGAAACGGAGTTTACGCAAACCGTCATCCAGGACTGCCTACAATTAGACAATCATATGCGTATTCCCTGGTTCAGGCACATTTGGTTCTGGTTTCAGACGGTTTTAGGTCTTGACCCCTTCTTGAATCCGGAATTGGGCGTCCCGGTTTCCAAAAAGGAATTGAAAGATCTGTTTCTAGAAAATGCCAAGAAGGCCAGGTCCACCAGATATGCTTCCCAACAGACATATGCCTTTTACAATGAACACATTGTCACTGAGGGTTAGCAACAGTATCTGTCAACTGTTACCAGAAGCTCTCATCGCTTTGTCCTGACGCGGTTGAGATTGGGCACTGTGCATCATCTGGTGTCTTTTCCACAAACTTGAAGGAGTAGCACTCTGCCCTGCCCTTGCGACGGGACATCTAAACAGAGCTATTGTCATTTTATGATTTTTTGTAAATTCTATATTCCTTGTAGAAAATTGTATTTAAAGCCTCTATTTTTAAAATGTAACATAAGAAGTACCAAAGATGCTTTGCAGTTAATGTTTGGTTTGAGTAGCGCAGATGTATGCTTCCATGTAGCTTCATTTATTTTAAAATGTGTTCTTAGTAGGAAATCCATTATTATATGATTTATTACCTTGATATGATTCCAGTAATTATTTGTCACCTTTGGTGTATTAGCTCTATCCTGTTGAACTAACAATTTATTTTAACTGGTTGGACCCGTTATACATTATGAATTTTAACATGCTCCCAAATTTTGTAATCATACTTGAACGTATATGTATCATTCCAACTCCACCTGATAAGTTTTAGAACTATGCACTTTGTCACTTTGTCCATAGGAAATTATGGAGGCTCTACAAATTAATGTAACTATTGAATTTCTGTGGATATTCCGTGTATGTAATATGTTAACGGACTGCTTTTATCAATTTATGATGTATTAAAATGTATTTTATTTCATGTATGCTATATGGTTATACCTATATACCGAATAAAGCATTTGAAATTTGATTTGACAGTGTGTGCACATGTGGACCAGAGGTCGTACTTATGACAGTGCGTGCCGTTGTACTTGGTTGCTGCTCCTGGCTCCTTGTAAGCTGCTCCTTTTTCTTCACAACTTGCGGTACCCGCTCCGCGGGTCCCGCTGCGCTCCTCCTCTACAAGGGACACCTGGACTGTGCCTGTGGGCGAAGTGACTGCTAGCTGGGCTGCGAGCGCTTGGGGTCCGGACTTCATTTCCCAGAAGTCCTGGTTCCCCCAGCCTCCCGTCACCTGGCCGCTCTCCCTGCTAGCTTAGTCCCGCCTCCACAGTTGAAAAGGTGTTTGGAAGCTGCTTTGTTTGGGACACCTCACCGTTGTACTTGGTTGCTGCTCCTGGCTCCTTGTAAGCTGTTCCTTTTTCTTCACAACTTGCGGTACCCGCTCCGCGGGTCCCGCTGCGCTCCTCCTCTACAATGGACACCTGGACTGTCCCTGTGGGCGAAGTGACTGCTAGCTGGGCTGCGAGCGCTTGGGGTCCGGATTTCATTTCCCAGAAGTCCTGGTTCCCCCCGCCTCCCGTCACCTGGCCGCTCTCCCTGCTAGCTTAGTCCCGCCTCCACAGTTGAAAAGGTGTTTGGAAGCTGCTTTGTTTGGGACACCTCACCGTTGTACTTGGTTGCTGCTCCTGGCTCCTTGTAAGCTGTTCCTTTTTCTTCACAACTTGCGGTACCCGCTCCGCGGGTCCCGCTGCGCTCCTCCTCTACAATGGACACCTGGACTGTCCCTGTGGGCGAAGTGACTGCTAGCTGGGCTGGAGCGCTTGGGGTCCGGACTTCATTTCCCAGAAGTCCTGGTTCCACCCGCCTCCCGTCACCTGGCCGCTCTCCCTGCTAGCTTAGTCCCGCCTCCACAGTTGAAAAGGTGTTTGGAAGCTGCTTTGTTTGGGACACCTCACCGTTGTACTTGGTTGCTGCTGCTGGCTCCTTGTAAGCTGTTCCTTTTTCTTCACAACTTGCGGTACCCGCTCCGCGGGTCCCACTGCGCTCCTCCTCTACAAGGGACACCTGGACTGTGCCTGTGGGCGAAGTGACTGCTAGCTGGGCTGCGAGCGCTTGGGGTCCGGACTTCATTTCCCAGAAGTCCTGGTTCCCCCCGCCTCCCGTCACCTGGCCGCTCTCCCTGCTAGCTTAGTCCCGCCTCCACAGTTGAAAAGGTGTTTGGAAGCTGCTTTGTTTGGGACACCTCACCGTTGTACTTGGTTGCTGCTCCTGGCTCCTTGTAAGCTGTTCCTTTTTCTTCACAACTTGCGGTACCCGCTCCGCGGGTCCCGCTGCGCTCCTCCTCTACAAGGGACACCTGGACTGTGCCTGTGGGCGAAGTGACTGCTAGCTGGGCTGCGAGCGCTTGGGGTACGGACTTCATTTCCCAGAAGTCCTGGTTCCCCCCACCTCCCGTCACCTGGCCGCTCTCCCTGCTAGCTTAGTCCCGCCTCCACTCTTTAGCTTTAGCTCTGTATTTAAGTTAAGTGTACACCCCGCGGCGCGGGAGCGCGCGGGAGCGTCCCGGGAGAAGCCCGGGACAAGGGCCGGACCGTCTGTGGCCGTCAGGGGCTGAAAGAGGCTGGGCTGGGCCCCCTCTCTGATAAGCTTTGTTTGTTTTAGTGTATTTTCTATTATTAGGCTTGTACTCCTATCTACATCTGAGCCCCTCTGATAGTAACTTATGAAATAGTGTGTTTTTATCTTTAACTCCATTTTAACCGTTTTTTAGGCTGACTTAATTTGCCCTCTTCCTGTTTAGCAACCCTTTTCTTTTCTTTTTAAACATTTTTTATTACTGTATTACTCAAGAATGTCTAGCCCGATTTCCAATTCCCTACCTAATTGTGTGAGTGTATCCATCCTCGATACATTTTTTACTAGAGCTACCAAAGACATTGATAGAGAGTTAGCTCTAGCTGAAAGGAGGGCCGAGCGCCGTCTCTCAATTGAGCTTCTTAAGAGACAGGCCCCTCTTAACCACGAGAAGGTTGTTGTTCCAAGCACTTCGGTACTTGATAGCACATATGTTGAGGCTGATGCGGAATTGTTTAACACTGATAACATTCCTTTAATTTTCCAAGAAAATCAACATCTATTGGAAGACTTGGATCCAGCTGTGGAGGGTAAAAGTAACTTGTCCACGGCCGCATCAAATAACCTCATAGATCTTAATACCCCTTCATCCCTGGATGTTGTTCCCCATTCTATTAGTAATATTCTACCCCCACCCCTGAAGATCCAAACTGAGATAGTCACGCTGCTTGATCCTCAATCTACTACTAAACTAAGTAGACCGCGTGAATATTACTTAAGACAAGAGAGTAGAGGAGCAGTGCGCTCTCCAGTTAGGAAGAGAAGGAGGAAGGGAGGGAAAAATAAAAGTGGGTCGGGCAACCCGTGGAAGCCGCCACGGGTAGCTGTCCCCAAATAAACTCCATTAGATGTAGTTGGGAAAGAGTTAATAATGGGGAAAGAAGTAATAACAGAGAAACTTGCTATGGACCACAAATCTACTCCTAATGATGGGCTTCTTGAGGCTGTTGAAAGTCTTTTAAAGGCTCTTATTCTCCCTCTAGTTGAAAGGCTCAAAAGGTTGGATACAAAATTGGATCGCCTTTTACCAGAGCTTACCCTACCAGAGAACCCAAATCCAATTACCCCAGCTATTCCTACTGAAAATAAAACTACAAATAAACAATCTGAAAGTAATCAATGTAGGCAACACACTTCTACTGTGAAACCGAATAATGGGCCTGCGAGTAAGAACTCTATCATGCTCGCAGGCACATCCGCTTCAACAGTTATGAAAGCTATAAGTAAAGAAAAGTCTCGCCCAGTAGTTTTGAAGCCACCCCACACCAATAGATCACCTTCTACCCAAACACACCCCTCTAATAGAGGTACATCTAATTATAAAAACACAGTAGATCTGCCCCCGGACTCATCTAATTTTGTTGTTGTTTTAACAGGTGTCCCTGTTGTCCCAGAGGGAAATGTGGAATCAAACATTAGCTTAAAAAACAAAGTCATTCATTGGCTACGTTTGAATAGACCACTACCCTTACATTTGAATGGAGACATTGTCTCAGTTAGAAGGTGTTTTTGGGTAGGCATACGCCCTAAAGATATAGAGGGTGATTTGATTATTGTCAACTTCCGGGATCATAGGGTGGTCACTTATATTAGTGACTGGTTCCCGGGTAATAGTAGTGGAGGAGTATCAACTCGTAATCTGACATACTTTTACCCGGAAAACATGATGTTCTCTTCAACTATATCTCGGATGAGACATGCTGTGAACTTTCCCTATCATCGGAAACAATTTGTGAACCAGTTTATTCCCATACATTCTAGCAGAAATGCAAATTCTCCCCACCCACAAAATCACCGTAATATGTACTCTGGCTCAAATAACCACTTCTCTACAAACACTAAGGATTATTGGAATATTCCTCTATCAAATATGTTTGATCCATTAACCCCTATGGATTTAAATGATTGACTGAAACTAACCTCCCAACCAAAAATCCTAGTTTGGGACAAAATGCTTACACCTTTTTCTCTGGCTGAGGGTGTTATGCCTGCGCCAGTGTCCCACTACGATTCTACCCTCTGGGACCAGGTGAATACGACAATAACTAACAATAACATAAATGATGTAGAGGACCTTTGTGCTAGTGATATACTCCTAAACTACTGTGAACAACACAATGATTCTGTTGTCTATGGCAGAGATGGAGATAATGTTACTCAAGGGAATATGGGATCCCTGTATAAACTAAATCCAAATCATGAATTAGATCAGTGGTGTGGAGACAACCTTTGTATATTTAGAGATATAAACACTTCTGTTGGTGGTGTGGTAACAAATTGCAGAGAAAATAGGGTAGATGGGTGTGACTTAGCTAATTCTATAGAGGAATCACCACAGGGAAATGAAGGCAATCGGGTGGAGGCTAGATGTTTCCGCTTAATTTCCTGGAATATAGCCGGCCTTGGGCGAAGATTAGTGGATCCTGTTTGGTTAAACTATATTGAATCTTTTGACATTGCCTGCTTCCAGGAGACATGGAGTACTGTGGAACAGAGCTTGGAAGGGTTTCAAATGTTTAATGTCTGTGCAATACCATCGCAAGCAGGGAGAGCCAAGGGTGGGCTTATGACAGCTATCTCTGTAAAAAACAACTTAAGACATGTGACCCGAGTGGTGGAATCTCCTTGGTACCAATTACTTATGATCAAGGACTTATTCCCGGTAACCCTTCTTCTTGTAAATTGGTACTATAATATATTTGATTCCCATCTAACCGTAGTTATTGATAACCTACAGGAAGAGATTGTTAAGGTGACAAACAGGGTCTTTCCTCTTCTAATTATATGGTTAGGTGATTTTAACTGTGAATTATGTAAGTTTAGTGGGTCTAGAGTGTGCGGCCTGATGGATTTAACTGACCAACCATGGCTCATTTTACTCATTCAAAACAAGGGGAGGCTCTAAACAGTATTGTCATGAATAATGATTTATGCATCTTGGATACGTCTACCTTCTCTGGTGCATTGAATATACCCACTTTTCAAGGTACAGGGGGCAGAATGAGTGTAATTGATTTTGCCATGGTGTCTAGGGGCTATTCTCATTTTCTGAAAGATTTTAGAATTGAGGCGAACCCAGCTAGTGACCATAACCCCCTAATCTTGAGTTTTAACCTGGTTCCCGAGAAGAACCAGTTTGTGGAACAACCTATAGTATATAGCCAAAACCAGGGTGTTACTCTAAGGTGGGACAAAGTTCATGTCAGGCAACTTGAAGCTGATGTGGAGTGGTGTGGCTCACTGGTTAGAGGCAGCAGACCCGTAAGCAGAGAACGGCCTGGGACCAGGGTTCAATTCCCGACGCGGCAGGGTCGTGGACCAGGGTCAAATCGGACTTGATAATTCTCGCCTCGGTGCCTACTCTAACCAGGGAACACACTCGGCAACTCTGGGCATTAAGCTTGCCTCATCTCTACAACGGCCCCCCACAGACGCCGGGGATGCCTGGTTTCACCTTGGAGATACCCAGAAAGGGACCATCTCACAGGGAAAACCAGGACGGGTTCCCCAGCGGTCTTCAGCGCCAGGATACTCCTTGGAGTCGCAGTGCGCTTTACAATTACACCCACATTTACATTTACATTTACATGTCTTTAGGGAAAATCAGGATAAGATAAAAATTTGTCTGACACCTATATCGGATCCAGACCACATAATCAAGAATGTTGAACTGTTATTGGGAAATGTTGCCTCACACCTTGTAAAGACAGGGGGGATAAAACAAGATCGTGGGCCTAAATGGTTTGATGCAGAATGTTCTTCTGCTCAAACACATTTAACAAAGGCATTGTCCCAAGACCCACGTGATATAGAATTGGTTAGATCAGCTAGGAAAAGATGTAAGGGTGGTACTGAGTAAGAGAAAAAATGATCTACGTACCAAAGCATGGGAAGACTTGGACAAAGCGGTTGACCGAAGGGATAATAGGCTCTTTTGGGAGATAATAAATAGGCCTTTTTTTAAATCAGGGGAAGATAATACTATGTGAGTGCATATACCTGAAGACTCCTGGGCAGTTCATTACAGTAAAATTTTTAACCCAAAGGAGACATTGTTGATTGCTACTACGGGTGAGGATGATTATAATCTTAATATAGAAACAGCAAAATCACTTAGTGAATCGTTAATGCTTTCAGAGGTAAAGGCGGCTTTGACCAAGGGGGCTGCCTTAAAGGTCCCTGGCCCTGATGCAGTACCCCTGGACCTTTTCAAACATAATTTGGAGGTCTGGGCGCCATTGCTTTTGAATGTTTTTAAGGCAATAATCTTGGGGCCCATTCCGACCTCTTGGAAGGAGGCAGTTGTGGTACCCATTTTTAAAAAGGGTGATAAGTCTGATCCACGCTGCTATAGGCCAATATCATTAATAGACGCATCATGTAAGTTAATGGGTAGGGTGATATTGGCTCGCCTTGAAACATGGGCAGAGTCAGCGGGGGTTATTGTAGAATCCCAATATGGTTTTAGAAGAGGGAAAGGAACCACTGAGCAGTGCCTAAATTTAGCACTGATTATGGGCAAGTACATGGGTGCCAAGAATAGCTCTATCTATTTGGCATTCATGGACTCGTCCAGTGCTTTCGACACGGTATGTAGGGGTAAATTGTGGCGGATGATGGAGTCTATGGGGTTTGAGGAGCCTTTGGTTACTCTGCTTCGCAGGCTTCACGCCGCCACAACGGTGAAAATTAGATATGGCCCTGGGGGAGAGAAGACTAGACCTATATTATCTACTGAAGGTGTCCGCCAGGGATGTATTTTAGCCCCCTTTTTATTTCTGGTTTACACGAACGGATTAGAAAGCTTTTTGTTAGAAACTGGTGCTGATTTCCCCCAGATAAATGGCAAAAGAATTCCAATGTTGTCATATGCAGATGACACTGTCTTAATGACCCTTACTCCCAACAGCATGCAGACTTATCTGAATGCTTTTGATAGGTTTATGGGAAACCTAGATCTTGGAGTCAATTTTGCTAAATCTTTTGCCATGACTTGCTGTCCGAAAAGTACATGGTGAGAGACTCAAATATAGAGAAAGTTGAGAACTTCAATTACTTGGGAAACCTTTTTAATAAAAAATTGAACTGGGAACCTCTGATAGTAGCCCGGGTTCAGAAGGTTACACAATCAATTGAAGCTCTTTTTCGCTTTGCTAGTAAATTAGGACAACAACGTATAGCTGAAATAATAACTTTGTATAAAGCTAAATGTCTCTCTGCTATGACCTATGGTGCAGGTGTCTGGGGGTCACAAAATTGTGAAAAGCTCCAGATTATGGAGAATAAATTTATAAAACGTCTCCTATCTGTCCCAGCAAGCACATCAAATATCTTCTGTCATGGAGAGGTTGGTATTGAGTTTGCAAGTGACATCATAAAAGTAGCAAAATGAATAATTACTATTATGGTCTAAAGTTTGGCAGTCTGAGGAACTGAAGTTGGCAAAAGATATCCTACAAGATTGCCTTAAACTTGAGTACTATAGGGAAATTCCATGGATTCGATATGTCAGAGATACCCTTTATAAAATTGGGTTAGGAAACATGTTTACAAATCCTGGCATGATCAATAAGGATGCTAAGTTAACCATCAAAAACGCCTATAGTTCCAGTTTGGGCTCCTTAAGAAATAGCGAATATGTATTACGTGTTCGGGGCAAACTAGTGCGACCTTTCTATCTATCATATATTATGAATACGCAATGGCGTTTCTATTTGACAAGGTTTCGCCTTAGTACTTTACACTTCCTTTTTGCCTTCCCAAAGCAGGGGGGGTGGAGTGAGAAGTTACCTTGTTGCCCTTGTAATAATAAGGTTTCGCAAAATACCCTGCATCTTATTCTTTTTTGCACTTTGTATAAGGACCCAAGAAATACTTTTATTAGACCATTATTACTATCCTTTGGATCGCGCTATTATAAAGAAGGATATGAATATTTATTATCTTTGTCAACTGCAAAAATTTGTAATGCTGTACTGAGTTTTATTAGATCAGCTCTTGTGATTAGAAACCGTTATTGAATGTTTATGAAAACCAGCATTATGTAAATAAGTATCATGGTTTTAATGTAGTTGATGTTTTATATGGATGTATACTTTTATGATTTCTTTGTGAAATCGAAATAAAGTTATGAAACGACGACGACAGTGCGTGCACATGCGGTCCAGAGGTCGTACTTATGACAGTGTGTGCACGTAAGGCCATAGGCCGTACTTATGACAGTGTGTGCACGTGTGGACCAGAGGTCGTACTTATGACAGTGTGTGCACGTGTGGACCAGAGGTTGTACTTATGACAGTGTGTGCACGTGCGGACCAGAGGTCATACATGACAGTGTGTGCACGTGCAAACCAGAGGTGGTACTTATGACAGTGCGTGCACGTGTGGACCAGAGGTCGTACTTATGACAGTGTGTGCACGTGTGGACCAGAGGTTGTACTTATGACAGTGTGTGCACATGCGGTCCAGAGGTCGTACTTATGACAGTGCGTGCACATGCGGTCCAGAGGTCGTACTTATGACAGTGTGTGCACGTGTGGACCAGAGGTCGTACTTATGACAGTGCGTGCACATGCGACCCAGAGGTCGTACTTATGACAGTGTGTGCACGTGTGGACCAGAGGTCGTACTTATGACAGTGCGTGCACATGCGGTCCAGAGGTCGTACTTATGACAGTGTGTGCACATGTGAACCAGAGGTCGTACTTATGACAGTGCGTGCACATGCGGTCCAGAGGTCGTACTTATGACAGTGTGTGCACGTGTGGACCAGAGGTCGTATTTATGACAGTGCGTGCACATGCGGTCCAGAGGTCGTACTTATGACAGTGTGTGCACGTGAGGCCAGAGGTCGTACTTATGACAGTGGGTGCGCGTGCAGACCAGAGGTCGTACTTATGACAGTGCGTGCACATGCGGTCCAGAGGTCGTACTTATGACAGTGTGTGCACGTGTGGACCAGAGGTCGTACTTATGACAGTGCGTGCACATGCGGTCCAGAAGTCGTACTTATGACAGTGTGTGCACATGCGGTCCAGAGGTCGTACTTATGACAGTGTGTGCACGTGTGGACCAGAGGTCGTACTTATGACAGTGCGTGCACATGCTGTCCAGAGGTCGTACTTTTGACAGTGTGTGCACGTGAGGCCAGAGGTCGTACTTATTACAGTGGGTGCGCGTGCGGACCAGAGGTCGTACTTATGACAGTGCGTGTACATGCGGTCCAGAGGTCGTACTTATGACAGTGTGTGCACGTGTGGACCAGAGGTCGTACTTATGACAGTGTGTGCACGTGCGGACCAGAGGTCGTACTTATGACAGTGCGTGCACATGCGGTCCAGAGGTCGTACTTATGACAGTGTGTGCACGTGAGGCCATAGGTCGTACTTATGACAGTGCTGTGAAAAGTTAGCCTGGTATATGATGTCCACTATTCTAGTGGGCACATTGCACCAGTCCAAACAACCCTTATTGATGGTAGGTTTAAAGACATCCTTTATAGAAAGCTATCCTAGTGGAAACTGTGGAGAGCAGACTTCAGGCTAAGTCTTGGAGGAATGTAAAGCAGCGTGTTTTACCAGTCTATTATCTTGTGAAAGACCCAATGAGAGAACCATACCAGGAATATATATAAAATATATGTATTTATTCTAAACACACCCTACTAGTCTCTTTATGAGGCTAGAGGTCAATGCACATACGTTACACTTAACACACAGTAAATTAGCACAATATACGTTGAGCCCAGGGGCGTACCAAACCATATATTAGGAAAGTGGTATAAGAACCATGACTTGCATAGATACAAGGCCTAGAGCCTTTAGAACCGCTGGGGCCACCAGGAACCACCCAAGGCAGTGACACAGGCGACCCACGGGGGACGCGTGCAGTGTCTAAACACAGCCGCAAATCACCATTAGCTTCTATGGGGAAAGTCGCGGTTGGAAAATTATAGATTAAGGTACTTGGAAGAGGACTTGGAGCAAACCCCTTTAGAACTAGGGGGTTCTAGAGCTAACACCCACGGTAGCACCGCAGTACTCGAGTTACCTCACCCAGGGAAGCCGGGTGCATAGGTGTCTTTTGATGTCGGGTTTCAACGTCGTTTTCAATGGCGAGCTGCTGCAAAGTGCAGCTGGCGACCAAGGGGAAAGGGTCCTGGTGGATCCAAGGGTGGATCGGAGATCTGAAGAACCTGAAAGCAGAGGGGACAGAGTCTGGGTCACTAGCCAGTGACCAGGAAGGCGATGAGCGGATGCCCACCAATGTCGGGTGATTTCAGATGAAGAAGGTGAATATTCACTCTTCAGCCACGAAGAACAGGAGGCGTCAATGACGACCAAGTTCTGGATTCGAGCTGTTCTATGAAGAATGTCGAGTGCTGCAGTGTCGGTTTCCGGATTGGACCCAACAAGCTTTGGCAGCAGCAACCCATGCAGAAAGCAGAGATTGGCTTCGGTGCAGACCAGCAGGGTCTGAGGGACTCACCACGCGGTGGAGAGTCAGGGCACGTCTAGAACAACCAGGGAAGCTCAAGAAACAGAAGAGCTACCTTCATGGGGACCCACCATGTCGATAAACCAGGGATCGCAAAGGGGCCTCAAGCAAAAATGCTAGAAGCGGGCTCACCGAACACTCGTGGAGTGTAGGCCCACAATATTTGATGCAGATGGTGCTCAGGGCTTGGACTACAAGTAGCCCAATGCAAAACTTCTGGAAAGTTCGGGAAGTCGATGCACTGGCAAATGTGCATGGTGTCCAGAAGTTTCGGTTCCACATCACTCATCTGGGCCTGCTCATCTCAGCTTTGCTGGGATCTCGTTTTGGCCTCTAAGTAGTCTGGAAGTCCATGTCCTGAGTCGCAAATACTTCGGCATCCGACGGGAGCTTTGGAAATGCAGACCAGCAAGATGCTTCTTTGGTGCCTGTTTGAACAGGGGAGTCACTCCTTGACCCCAAGGGAGATGCTTCCGTCTTCTAGTCGTGTAGAATGTCGAAGTTCCAGGATTTATGTTGCAGAGTTTCGTCCAGGTGCTATCTGAAGTCCTAAGGACTGGGTTCCCATACTTATACTATGATAGGGGGTTGGACATACTCTGGGGACCCACCTATGGGAGGGTCTGGGGAGAGTGATAGTTACACTCCTTTTACCTTTGTCCAGTTTTGTTAGAAATGGGATCCCTGGCTGGCCAGGGCTTGCGCCAAAGTCAGTCAGAGACCACCACCTCCACGTCAGGGCAAGGGAGTTACACACCAAGATAACCCCGGCTCACCCCCTTGGTAACGTGACACGAGCAGTAAGGCTAAACTCGGAGGCAATGTGAGTTAGGCGTTTGCGCGCCCACCCAGCAACAACACCCAAGGCCCACCACCAAGGAAACTTCACACAAGGTTATATATAAAATAGCCTTTGTATTGTAGCAAACACATTAGATAAAAACACACACTTTACAAGGTGCCAACAGGCACGGGCAGAATTTACAGGGGATATGTACAAGACAGGGCCACCTGGACCACTGTCAGGAATAAGCACTTTTAGAACTAGAAATACTGTTAGAAATAGCACTTTATAGATCATAGAATAATAATCACTTTAGCACACAACCAGTAATCACTGGTACCAGGTAAGTACCACCTACGCAACCCTAACCACCTTAGGAGAATATTACGCAGGGAACCTGGGCTTCACTAGCAGACCTGTACTAGAAAGAACAGCCACCTAAGTATCACCATACATTTAGGGGTATAGGCAAGAACACGTTACACATGATGCATCACAACATTCAGAGGTGTAGGGAAGGAAAACACATGATGCAAAAACATACATTCAGAGTTGTAAGAACAAGGCACATGACGCATCACAACACATTCAGAGGTGCAGCTCAGAACACAATTGCGCAGAAATCACATTAGGCCACCACCAGTGACTGTCGCAAATGTCAGGGGCCTAAACGGAGCAGCTGCCCACTGAGTGCTGGGCAGCTGTGGAAACAAGGGGGCTCTGAAATAAACAACTGTGCCCCCAAAACGAGGTGTGAGCCACGTGGGCCCTGAAGTAAGGCTGCTTCGTGGGAGTCCCTCATGGACTCTGATAACAAGGTCCCCAGGGTTGTAGTCTCCCCTCTGGGGACTCATAATCACTGAATGTCCCCTGAGCCTTGTAGGATCTAAAACAAATATGCCCCACACGTTGGAGTCCCTCTCGGGGGACTCGAGAACAATGCGGCACCCTAGAGCCTCTCAGGGCTCGACAATCAAATATGCCGCCTTGAGCATCTCTGGGCTCTTCAACACAGATGCCCCCGGAGCCCCTCTAGACTCGTAATACAGATATGCCCAGAGCTCTCCACGCACAGGCCCTCGCACTGGAGGAGGTGGGCCGGCACCGGCAATGTGCCCCGACGCCCCCTTCTCCTTCCGCAGTCACTCACCGGGTCTCACGGCAGCTGCTCTGGTGCCACGGGCGGGGCTCCTCTCCTCCGGGGCCCTGCTGGCGGCCTCTCCTCTGGCGGCGCACTCCGGGGCTCTCCCTCGCACCCGGGAGCCCCGGGGGAAGCTACCGAGACTTCCTGTTGTCTATCGGTCCCGCCCCCGGCCTGCCTGACTTCCTGTGCTAAGGGCCGCCAATGGCAGCGCGGCCCTCGGTAGGGAGACGGGCACAGCGCTACCTAATAGATCTCTGGGCCTGCGGCGGTGATTTCAACCCGGCAAAGGAGGGGTGGGCTCCCTCGATTAAAACAATAATAAAAGCGAAGTGGGCACTCGCTTGGGGTATTAAAAATCGGAAAAATAAGCGGTGTGGGCTCCTGCGCGGCAGCTTTGCAAAAAGGGGGGATCCCCATGCCGGGGAATCCCTCGAGGAAGGCAGGATCACAGCACCGGGCGCTAGGGGGCAAATCCAGCACTCCCAGGCGCTGTAGGAGCTCAGCAAAGTACAAGTAAAGCGCTTCTCATGCGCTAGGGCCCCTAAAGTCCTGCACAAAGTCCTTCAGTAGGTGGGGGGGCAAGGCTGGGTCCAGAGCCAGCTCACAGGGCCCTCCTAGGCAGGGAGGCAATCCCCAGTGGCGGTCCTCCTGGCGCCCAGCAGCAGCAGCCCTCAACAACAGGATCCAAGAAGAGAACAGATTGTAAGGGGACACAGCCCCTTTTTATACACAGTATTCCTTTGTCTGGCTTCAGAGTGAGGGGAAAAACCGGTCGCAGCTGGTTTGTGAGCACTCTTGATGTGCTCAACCACCCTTTCTATTCACTGGCAGGGCTAGGGACATTAGACGCACCACAGGGGGCGGACCCAGCATTGTGTGGGGAAAGCCCAGCCCTATTCAGGACCCAGGTGCACCCCTCCCTCACATCAGCATGCTAATCTCGCCATTCACCACCGGGGCAGACCCATCCAGACTTCTGGAGCCATGAAGGTAGCCATAAAAGCTTGAGTGACAGGTGGTGAGTCCCCTCCATGTTGCTGGCCTGTCTCTCCAGTGGCCGGCGCTCCTGCCTTGCCCCAAAGTGCAGCAACAGGATTGTCTTTTGGTGGGGCTACTTCTGAGTCGTTCCCACTTTGTTGTGCTTCATCTCTGGGTCCCCGCCCCCAAAGATGCCTGGTGGGTGAGCTTATGGGTGTTGAGGAAATTACTCAAGAGTAGGCTTGGGCGCCCAAGCACTTGTCCTGTCTCAGTCAGTGGGGCTCAAAGTATATCACACTGGGCTCTGCCGTTAGTAGGGGGTGTAGGCCAGATGAGGTAGCCAGTGAGTCTGAATACAGGGCAAGTGTCGAGGGCCAGGTCACTGCCTCCCACGGCCACCCCGGGGGGTACAGGGAGAGTCCGCCCCTATGCGCCAGCCTAGGGGCAAACACAGTCCGCAGTGAAGCTTACGTGCGGCCAAAGCAGTATATCGTCTAGCACTGTACCTCCTATTCCTGGGCCGGTTTGTTGCTTAATCCAGGTGCTGCAGGTGGAAAACACAGGGATCCAGTACTGTAGAGATTAGGGTAATTCAAGGAGGCTATTGCAGCGCCTCAGCCCCTCTGGTCCACAGGGGCCCAGGTAGTGTCAGGAATATCCCGGTCTACGTGATGAGCGCGTCAGCAGCCAGCAGGTCCCCACCGCAGTTTCAAGTGCATCAGTGGCTGGTGAGTTGGTGATGAGTCTGTATGGCGTGTGTCGCCAAAGTGTCGCTGGGGCCGGCTACGTTTAGACCTCATTGCTCAAGTAGTGGAAAGGCCCCCTAGTTTGCAGACCTCTACCCCACCCTCAGATAATGGCGCTGAACTCAGGGCGTGTGGACCTAGGTGCGTCCGCCTGTAGCCAGCAACAGGAAAGTGAGTGGGGGGCCACGAGCCACGCAGGAGTCTCAGGGGGAGCCACAGGTACCAGTCTCATCAGCAACCACAGGAGGGTCCCTAGCAGCATGTAGGCCAGTTCACCAGTGGCATGTAGATCAGGCCCCAGGGTCTTCCCGCCGTCAAATCGACCCAGCCCTCTATCAATTGTGGAGCAGCAGGCCCCGGACAAGTGCAAGGTGCCAGGGCTGCGTGAGGCCAGTAGGTGCGGGGAGTGCAGGGGGGGCCGTGGAAAGGCGTCTAACCTGCACCGTGCCTCAAGTCCACCAAAGGAAAGAGCAGGCAGAGCAGAGCAGAACAGAGGCTTGCAGCCAACCTCAGGTCCACCAGGCCAAGGAATCGCCATCACCGGGGCCCCTCCGATACTCCCAGAGTAGATGTGGCCCGCCGCTCCGGCGGTCAATGTCTATGGGGGGCTGCCACTGCAGGTGTTCACCTCTGAGGCCCAATGCAGCAATCCCAGCAGCCCATGAAGGCCTCAGCGTCAAGATCTGGCATCCACAAGGTCCTCAACAGCACTCAGGGCTTGCAAACAGCAATCCTCATCAGCCACACACTGCTATGGCACTGGGCGTTCTGGCCCCGCCGTGGGCAAAATGGCGGCTGCTGCTGCGTGAGCCCCCAAGAGGAAGGATTCCACTCACTGCACTGGTGCTGTAGTCCTTGCCACCCAGTCAGAACCAGGCACCGCAGTCGCTCCGCTGCTGCAGCAAAGCATCCAGAGAGGGCCAGTATCTGCTCATAGCCATCCACAACACCAGCAGGTATGCAGGCGATAGTCCTCAAAATGGCGCCACTGGCCCGGTTTGGGAGGGCCAGAGATCCACTCACTCCCGTCAGGCCAATCCTAGGCACCGTCCGTCTTTGCGGGGGCTCCTCATCCACTACGTATCCGCGCTCGGGCCGCTTGGAGTCAGGCGGGGCCAGTAGCTTTCCTATGGCTGCCGCTGTCGCCCAAGTCCGGGTGTCTCACAATGGCGGGTTCGCGATCAGGGCCCAGGGGTCGGAGTGGAGCGGCTCTGCCACCACCGCCCTCACCGCCCTCACCGCCCCCGAACAGCTCTCCGCTCGCCAGCTGGCTCCTCTCGGCCTCCGCCAGGTATACGCCCTCAGGAGCGGTGCCAACAACCCCCCAGCTCTGCTGTAAACGCTTAAAAATAGTAGTGAGTGGCCGGAGCTCCCTCGGCGTGCATCTCACTGCATGCTCAGCCAGACCACACCCCGATGGTATTTTTAAATATGATGGTGACTCCACTTCCATGCTTGTTCTGATGGTCGTGCATGGTGAGCTTGTAACCCTCGGGAATGGCTGTAGTGATATTGGTGCAAAGGTTGGGTTTCAGCTATGTTTCCGTGAGGAAGAGCAGATCTGGAGCGAAGTTGTGCAGTAGGTTCCATATCTCCGTGGTATGTGTCAACAATCACAACAATGCCTGCTTTCCTGGAAGCCCACAATGCTTGATTTGTGGGGAAGTTATCGACCAACTACCTCGTACCCTACCTTACTGCCTGTGATGTGATATGTAGCACGAGGGAGGTTCAGTAGGGCTCAGGGAAGTGGGCCTGATGGAGGACGATGTTGATGCCATCACGTCATTTTCGACCTGTAAAGGAAAGGGAAGTTACCCTAAATTCTATGGGTTCTCTCTTTGTTCGGCCCCCACCCACGGTATAGCCTGATGGTCAAACTCCCTGATACTCCTACCTGTGATCAACTGCCTTAATGCCAGATGTGGTTGTATGTGATGCAGTGTGTCGTCTGTGGTTCTACCTATGGAAGCAGGAGGCTTGGTCAGCCGTGATCGAGACCTATTCTGTAAGGTAACGACAATCACATTACACTACTCCTACTGGGTAGGGACCCCAACTATGTTACACAGGTACGTATAACATACAATACACCCTCTCACTCAGCCAAGGTAGGTAGTGGAGCCTGTCAATTCAGGTAGGTGATACCAGGGTGTTGGTAGGAAGTAACCATACAGGTAAGTAACAATTGTAGTTTCTGTAAAGCGTTCTCACCCTGTACGCTTCACAAGGTTTAATATTCCCATGAGTTCACAATTACTATTCCTACAAAAAACTATTCTGGAATGACTCAATTTGGTTATATGAATCACTCTAAAAAACAAATGTCCAATTAACCATACTTGCGTTGGGTACCTGTAGCTGTATGAGCGCTGTACTCACTGTACTGTTTTTCTCCTTGTTTACAGCAATCTGAGCACCAGAATCAGAACACCAGAGAAAGAAGGGATGAAGACCCTGGGGGATCGGAGGCTCTCAGAGGTTTCCCAGCACTCATGCAAGACGGCCCAGAGGAGCATTGGAGAACACTGACAAGCGCGAGGAATCCTGAAGGGAAAGCGCCTTCTTAAAGTCTGGCATGGCATTGAATACTGAAGCCATGTCCAACATTGCCTTCGGACGTCGTTGACATGCCGCAAGATCTCTGCGGTGTTTACATGCATTAGATGCTTTCAATTATACAGGAAGGCGACAACATGGCTGGCTGGCAGAGCGGAATGCCACTGTTCATGTGCACCATTGCTGAGGCCAAATCTGATGTGAGCAGCATAACATGTTAATGTGCACCATTTGCTGAGCCTGATGTGATAACAAGCCCTGGTATCTAGCATATGTAAAAGAAACATCAACAGTTTTGCATGTCACATGTGTAATCAAGCATAATCACAACACTATACCTATTTCTGACAAATGGTAGTGCTGTTGCACGGGATGGGGCAGATTTTACATGGGGGAAACCAGGACCACGGAGTTTTTCCTGATTGTGTTCTGGAGGGGTTCATGGTTGTGTGGGTGGAGTCCGTAAGGTTGTATGAGTGGGTGAGTGGAGTCTGTCAAGGTTGTGTGATCGGAATATGGGTGTTAGAAATTGGATTTTTGGTAGGCTAGGGCTTGTGCCAAAGCCAGTCATGAACCACCACTCTAGTCAGGATAAGGGAGTTACACTCATAAAATAACCCCTACTCACCCCCTTGGTAGCTTGGCACGAGTAGCCAGGCTTATCTTAGAGGCAGTGTGTAAATCATTTGCACATAACCAACAGTAATACAGAGTAAGCACTACAAAAAGACACTGCACCAGTTTACAAAAATATCCAATATTTTTATATATTTAAGGCAAGACCAAAAACGATAATAATCCACAATACAGTGCTTAAAAATCTTCAATTATCAAAATAGGCTTGAAAAATAGTTCCTTGATGTTGATAGCTCCGCCCGGGTCTATAACGGCGTCGTGAGCAAACAAATCCAAACAGTTCTGATTGACCGCGGCGTTGCAGGCCAGCGACAGTGTCGGGAAGACCCACAAACAGTACCTTTTAGAAATGCAGGGTGTCGGCGACCTCTCGTTAAGCTTCCGAAAGCAGGCGCCCTCAGGCGTCGGTTCCAGAGGTCGGTGCAGGAGTCGTCGGTTCCCTCGAAGTCCCACGCGTTGCAGATTGAACTCCTCTCTGTTGGAGGCAGGAGCGCTGGTGTCGGCAGGCGTTGGGTGCTGTGGTGCGAAATGCAGTGGTGCGGCGTGCGGTACCCTCAGGCCGCGGTGCGAGCAGCAGCTCAGTGGCGGCATCAGATTACATCATCAGTAAGACCAGGGTCGTGATGTGAAGTGAATACGGTGCTGGCAGGTCGTGGTGCAAGCAGTGGCGCCGTCGTTGCTGAAGCGCTGTCGTTGGTTGACGAACTGGAGTCGCTGGTGCCGGCGTCGGTAGACCAATGCTGTGGTGTGGGTTGAGGGTGGTACGTCATGTAACTTTACAAGCGGTGCCCGCGAACCACGATGCAAGAAGCGGCATAGATTTTGGCATGAAGTGGCGGCGGCAGGGATACCCAGGTGTCGTCGTGAAGTGAGGCAGTGCGGAGCCCACAGATTGCGGTGCGAGCAGAGGCTCGATGGCAGCGTCAGCAGGTGTCATCGGTGAGACCAGCATCACGGTGCGGCATTGCCCTCTGTGGTGCCTTCAGGACACGGAGTCAGCAGCGACGTCGTAGACTGCATCAGGTTGCTTTTTCTTCTGTTGCAGCACAAAATACACAGACCCCAGTGCTGAGGGCAGAAGAACTTGAAGTCTTTGCTGTTCCTGAGACTTCTTGAACAGGGGGGCAAGCTCTACCTCAAGCCCTTGTAGAAACTCACAAAAGTAGATTGCAGAAAGTTCAGTCCAGTCCTTTCACTTCCCAAGTCAGAAGCAGCCACTGCAGGCCAACACAGAAATGTGGTAGTTCGTCCTCACAGCTTCTCCAGCTCTTCTTCATGGCAGTCTTCTTGGTCCAAAAGAGTTATAGAGTTCAGGGGTCTGGGCCCCAATAGTTATATTCCAAAATCATTTGATCTCTTGTGCCCAGCCAGAACCAGTTCTGCCTTCTCTGGTGTGACTTTCTGGCAGGAGGTGGACACGGCATGGTCAGAGGCAGACCAGGGCCATTGAGGTGCAAGGAAAATCTCCTCCCCCTTCCCCAATTGCAGCTTAGGTCTATTCAGCCTTTTCCTGACCTACCTAGACTATCTGGAACCACTCATGCTCCCCAGCCTTCTGTCAACCAAAACCCAGACAGGCAATCCACATTCCAGAAGAGGTAGACGGGATGACTGAGCAAGAAAATGCCTACTTTCTAAAAGTGGTATTTTCAAACAAAGAATGTAAAAATCACCTTTACTAAAAGATGCATCTTTAGATTCGAAGTTCAGTCAAACTAAACTTCATTTTCCTTCCTAGTTCCAGTTATGTTTATAAGATGTTATAAACAAACTTCTCTTCTGTCCTATGGGGAACAGGTAGCCTTGCAAAGTGAAACACGAAAATGACAGTAATTCACTATTAGGCCATGCCACACACCCGGGCATGTTCAACCTTTCACATACACTGCACCCTGCCCACAGGGGTACCTTCGGCCTACCTTAAGGGGGCCTGACATGTAAGAAAAGGGAAGTGAGGGATTGGCAAGGGTGTGCACTGGCCAAGTTGACATGGCAGGTACAAACTGCGCGCAGACTCTGCAATAGTGGGTCTGAATTACCTTTTCATGGCTACTCACATGGGTGGCACAATAAGTGCTGCAGACCCACTAGTGGAATTTGATTCACAGGCCCTGTCACACTCAGTGCACTTTACTAGGGACTAGTATGTGAGCAACAAGGACCCCCTGGTACAGATACGTATCCTGGGACAGGGTAAATAATGTATGTAAACTAAAACTCCCAGGCATAAAATACAACAATAACGCAATAGAGTGAACAAAACAAACTACTAGAGTATCAAAAAATATACATTTTTAATTCGAAATAAGATACAATTAATAACAATCAATACATTGGTAAAAGTTAATAAAAATGCTAAACTGATGTATAAGGATTCACAAAAAAATCAATTTAAAAATCAAATTTAGAGATCAAAAGAGGTAAGGTGGTATCCGGTCGACGCGTTTCAACATAAATTATGTCTTCATCAGGACATTTACCATCCAATTTCTGTAACAAAGGTAACGACAAAAATTTCAATGATATTGCTCTAGTAGTTGTAAGTATGTTGCACATTTCTATCGGTTAAATACATGTTTGTTATAATTCTTGATGTACCGCTCATTTTATATATACAGAACACCTATGTATATCTTGGTAGAAAATACATTCATGTCATTGTTCAAATTCATATTTATGATAGATAGAATTTCATACATATTCCTATTGCTTACAAACGTTAGCATGATAGTGGGTAATTCACGCTCCCTTAGGATGCAAAGATTATAGCTTAATGAATTAGCTTGATGTCTATTCTCCATTTTAACATTGCATGTAATGCACATAAACAAAATAAATTAATTATTTTCTTTCGTACATGTCTTTTTTAGCCCAACAAAAAACCAATCAAATTGAATATAGAAAGGATAGAAAGATAGAAAAAGGGGGAGGGGGGGAGAGAATGGGATAATAGGAATGAGTTGACCACAACAAAATAAACCATTTGAGCCTGGCCTAAACATCAATTATACCCTTTTAACCTAGTTAGGATACTATGCCTGGGAATATTTATAGCACTAACAGGTGCATTAACTTGAATGAAAGGATTATGTGCATCTTGGTCTCTTACCTAAAAAACCGAATCATAAACTCTGTGTGCAGTTCCTCTGTGTTTCTAGCTGAGCCCTTTATCCACAGAGTCCAGAAGTCTTTAATATCAGTTATATATCACAACTATAAAAATCCTTTATTTCAATAAAAACCTAATATTAGGAAGAAAGAGGGGGGGGAACTTGTTAGCGCAACAAAGAAGGGGGGGTACCCTACTCATCTCAGCATCGTACTGAGCTATCAGTTTTAAATACCACTCACCAAGCTCACAATAAGCCGATCCTATCCGGTCGCTGTCTAACACCATAAACCCAGCGATAAATTATGATATTCTTCTGCTGTGTTCATACGTTCCTATGAGGTAATGAGGAGCAATCCGTTAGTCCCTAAAAGAGACATATATTTGAAAAAGTACACTCGTGCGCATTAAGGCCACCACGTTTTTTAAATGCATGTTGTCATGCCCCTAATCTCGTTTCATCGTATTGTACCTCAAACCTCTTACCTAATTATTTCCTTTTTCCGTACTTCTTCTTATTCGCATTATTCCCAAATGCGTGCGTTTTGTCAGCCTTAAATCCGTCTGACTGTTCGTGTTAGATATCCTTATCGTATATTTTTTCTTTGTTTATGGCAGGCACAAGCCACTCCTAAAAATACAAGCGGAGGGTCTTAGTGCTTGTAAGGCTCAAAATAGCGCAGGTTAAAACTACTTCTCAAGCATGCTTACCTGCAATTTATCCGAAGAGAAGGAATGACATTTAATCCTGCCAATTGGTCAGGAATATACCGGAAAGCAGCCCTGATCGGAAAAACGCATGCGTTTCTCTGCCTTAATCCGGTCTCAAGGGTACGGCGGCGGGGAACTTTTCTTAAGAACACGCTCGCTACCCTGAAATTATAAAAGGAGAGTCTTAGCGTCTATATACTAGAAAAAACGATTTCTAAAAAGGTCTAGAAACTAACTCTAAATCTTCCACACTTGTGCTTACCTGGAGTTTACACGATGCAAAAGCGAATGATAGGGTCCTGCCGGTCGGTCAGGGATACGAGTAACAACCGCCCTAATAGGTCGATAAGGCCTTCTTTTATAAGGCGGCATATCATTGGTTCTAAGAGTCCTTAACATTCTTAAAGGGGAATGCTACGTAAGGTTCTGAAAAACTTTATTAACATCCTTAAAGGGGAAAGTTACAATTTCTAAGGCATCTATAGACAATGATTCAATGACATTCCTAGAATCTCTGTTACAGGAAATTCCGCGGCATTTTATCATAGAATAGCATTCTGCCAAGGTAAATCATTATTGAGGCCATGGCTAAATGTCTTAAGAGAAAATATCCAAAAAACTTCACGTTTTTTTCTTATTTTCTCTCCTCCTTTCGTGTCAGGTATCCGAATCTTCTCCAAAATGCGCCACCGTATATCGGATGGAGCATGTTTGAATTCAAGAAAATGCGAGACAAGAGGGGCAGTCTGTTTCCGAGTGTTTATTGCTGACCTATGCTCAGTAAGTCGGGTTTTGATCTTTCTGGAGGTCTCGCCCACATATCCTAGGCTACAGGGGCATACAAGCAGATAAACTACATTGCTAGTATTGCACGTCCACAGATCATTGGCCATCATATTATAACCGTTTAGCTGGAAATTTTCTCCTGGTATGATGCCATCACAAGATTGGCAAGAGCCACATCTGGAAGTACCCTTAATGGGATTGGCACCTTGTATTGATTTTTGGACAAAAGGGGGTCTCTCGAGAATACCAGAGTATCTCGATCTTACCACCAGATCTTTTAAATTCTTATTTCTCCGGTGTGCATACATCGGTTTCTTGAGCTTGGGTGCAGCTGGCTCAAGATTTAGTAAGTGCCAGTTGGCATTCACTATCTGTCTGATGGTTGCATTTAGTGTGGAATGCCGTGTAATACACACTAATTTCGGTTCCTCGACTGAGCTTTTTGGTTTAAAAAGAGCTTCCCGATCATAGTATCTTGCCCTCTTGTAGGCCTCTCGTACTAGTCGGCGAGGGTAACCTCTGTCCAAAAATTTTTGTTTCATTTTTTCCGATTGTCTATCATAATCCTTGATATCCGTGCAATTTCGTCTCACCCTTAGGAACTGGGAGAAAGGAATCCCATCCTTCTGACTCCTAGGGTGATAGCTCGAAAAATGGAGCAAAGTGTTCCTCGATGTAGGCTTTGAGTATAAATCCACTTCCAGTACATTATTCTTGTTCTGGATATATATGTCCAGGAATTCAACCCTAGTGGTATCGACGTGGGCAGTGAAACGAAGATTCTCGTCTGCCAGATTGAGCCACTCCAGGAATTCTCCCAGAGTCTGTTCCCCATTAGTCCAGACAAAGAAGATGTCGTCAGTGTGTATTACACGGCATTCCACACTAAATGCAACCATCAGACAGATAGTGAATGCCAACTGGCACTTACTAAATCTTGAGCCAGCTGCACCCAAGCTCAAGAAACCGATGTATGCACACCGGAGAAATAAGAATTTAAAAGATCTGGTGGTAAGATCGAGATACTCTGGTATTCTCGAGAGACCCCCTTTTGTCCAAAAATCAATACAAGGTGCCAATCCCATTAAGGGTACTTCCAGATGTGGCTCTCGCCAATCCTGTGATGGCATCATACCAGGAGAAAATTTCCAGCTAAACGGTTATAATATGATGGCCAATGATCTGTGGACGTGCAATACTAGCAATGTAGTTTATCTGCTTGTATGCCCCTGTAGCCTAGGATATGTGGGCGAGACCTCCAGAAAGATCAAAACCCGACTTACTGAGCATAGGTCAGCAATAAACACTCGGAAACAGACTGCCCCTCTTGTCTCGCATTTTCTTGAATTCAAACATGCTCCATCCGATATACGGTGGCGCATTTTGGAGAAGATTCGGATACCTGACACGAAAGGAGGAGAGAAAATAAGAAAAAAACGTGAAGTTTTTTGGATATTTTCTCTTAAGACATTTAGCCATGGCCTCAATAATGATTTACCTTGGCAGAATGCTATTCTATGATAAAATGCCGCGGAATTTCCTGTAACAGAGATTCTAGGAATGTCATTGAATCATTGTCTATAGATGCCTTAGAAATTGTAACTTTCCCCTTTAAGGATGTTAATAAAGTTTTTCAGAACCTTACGTAGCATTCCCCTTTAAGAATGTTAAGGACTCTTAGAACCAATGATATGCCGCCTTATAAAAGAAGGCCTTATCGACCTATTAGGGCGGTTGTTACTCGTATCCCTGACCGACCGGCAGGACCCTATCATTCGCTTTTGCATCGTGTAAACTCCAGGTAAGCACAAGTGTGGAAGATTTAGAGTTAGTTTCTAGACCTTTTTAGAAATCGTTTTTTCTAGTATATAGACGCTAAGACTCTCCTTTTATAATTTCAGGGTAGCGAGCGTGTTCTTAAGAAAAGTTCCCCGCCGCCGTACCCTTGAGACCGGATTAAGGCAGAGAAACGCATGCGTTTTTCCGATCAGGGCTGCTTTCCGGTATATTCCTGACCAATTGGCAGGATTAAATGTCATTCCTTCTCTTCGGATAAATTGCAGGTAAGCATGCTTGAGAAGTAGTTTTAACCTGCGCTATTTTGAGCCTTACAAGCACTAAGACCCTCCGCTTGTATTTTTAGGAGTGGCTTGTGCCTGCCATAAACAAAGAAAAAATATACGATAAGGATATCTAACACGAACAGTCAGACGGATTTAAGGCTGACAAAACGCACGCATTTGGGAATAATGCGAATAAGAAGAAGTACGGAAAAAGGAAATAATTAGGTAAGAGGTTTGAGGTACAATACGATGAAACGAGATTAGGGGCATGACAACATGCATTTAAAAAACGTGGTGGCCTTAATGCGCACGAGTGTACTTTTTCAAATATATGTCTCTTTTAGGGACTAACGGATTGCTCCTCATTACCTCATAGGAACGTATGAACACAGCAGAAGAATATCATAATTTATCGCTGGGTTTATGGTGTTAGACAGCGACCGGATAGGATCGGCTTATTGTGAGCTTGGTGAGTGGTATTTAAAACTGATAGCTCAGTACGATGCTGAGATGAGTAGGGTACCCCCCCTTCTTTGTTGCGCTAACAAGTTCCCCCCCCTCTTTCTTCCTAATATTAGGTTTTTATTGAAATAAAGGATTTTTATAGTTGTGATATATAACTGATATTAAAGACTTCTGGACTCTGTGGATAAAGGGCTCAGCTAGAAACACAGAGGAACTGCACACAGAGTTTATGATTCGGTTTTTTAGGTAAGAGACCAAGATGCACATAATCCTTTCATTCAAGTTAATGCACCTGTTAGTGCTATAAATATTCCCAGGCATAGTATCCTAACTAGGTTAAAAGGGTATAATTGATGTTTAGGCCAGGCTCAAATGGTTTATTTTGTTGTGGTCAACTCATTCCTATTATCCCATTCTCTCCCCCCCTCCCCCTTTTTCTATCTTTCTATCCTTTCTATATTCAATTTGATTGGTTTTTTGTTGGGCTAAAAAAGACATGTACGAAAGAAAATAATTAATTTATTTTGTTTATGTGCATTACATGCAATGTTAAAATGGAGAATAGACATCAAGCTAATTCATTAAGCTATAATCTTTGCATCCTAAGGGAGCGTGAATTACCCACTATCATGCTAACGTTTGTAAGCAATAGGAATATGTATGAAATTCTATCTATCATAAATATGAATTTGAACAATGACATGAATGTATTTTCTACCAAGATATACATAGGTGTTCTGTATATATAAAATGAGCGGTACATCAAGAATTATAACAAACATGTATTTAACCGATAGAAATGTGCAACATACTTACAACTACTAGAGCAATATCATTGAAATTTTTGTCGTTACCTTTGTTACAGAAATTGGATGGTAAATGTCCTGATGAAGACATAATTTATGTTGAAACGCGTCGACCGGATACCACCTTACCTCTTTTGATCTCTAAATTTGATTTTTAAATTGATTTTTTTGTGAATCCTTATACATCAGTTTAGCATTTTTATTAACTTTTACCAATGTATTGATTGTTATTAATTGTATCTTATTTCGAATTAAAAATGTATATTTTTTGATACTCTAGTAGTTTGTTTTGTTCACTCTATTGCGTTATTGTTGTATTTTATGCCTGGGAGTTTTAGTTTACATACTTTACTAGGGACTAACAAGTAAATCAAATATCCAATCATGAAACACCAATCCATAACACAATTTACCACAGGAGCACTTGCACTTTACCACTGATCAGCAGTGAAAAAAGTGCACAGAAACACTATGCCAGCAAAACCAGAGTCAAACATGCCAAAAGATGCCTAACAGAAGTCTAACATATATCCCCTCCAGCTGAAGGTAGGGAGAACTACCCACCCTCCTGGGAGTTCTCTTCACTAAGGCGGAAGAACCTGGACAGACCATTTGCATTGGCGTGTTCTGTGCCAGGACGTTGTTCCACTGTAAATGTCCATTAACTGTAGGGAGATGGACCACCTCAGCAGTCTTGGATTCTCACCCCTCATTTGCATCAACCATCTGAGGGACCTGTGGTCTGTCTGAACTTGGAAGTGAGTCCCAAACAGGTATGTTCTCAGCTTGTTCAGCGCCCAGACCACAGTGAAAGCTTCCCTTTCTATGGCACTCTACCTCTCTTTCCTGGGGAGTAGCCTCCAGCTAAGGAAGACTACAGGCTGGTCTCGGCCCTCTTTGTTCAGTTGTGAGAGCACCGCTCCCACTTCATGCTCTGAAGCGTCAGTCTGCACAACAAATTCCTTGGAGAAGTCGGGTGCTTTGAGCACGTGTGCCGTGCACATGGCGGCCTTCAGGGCATCAAAAGCCTCTGGCAGGACTTAGTCCAGTTCATGTTCTTGGGCTGCTTCCTGGAAGTCAGCTCTGTTAAGGGGGAACAATGGTGCCATACCCCTTAACAAACCTCCTGTAGTACCCGGTGAGTCCTAAGAAGGCCCTCACCTCTGTCTGGGTCTTGGGGGGCACCCAAGCCAGAATGGAGTCAATCTTGGATTTTAGGGGCACCACCTGGCCGCGTCCTACCTGCAGTTCCAAGTAAACTACCGAACCATGCCTGATCTGGCCCTTACTGGCCTTGATCGTGAGGCCTGCCCTCAGCAGCGCCTTTAACACTTCACCGAGGTGCTGCAAGTGTTCTTCCTAGCTGGAACAGAACACTACGATGTCATCCAGGTAGGCGGCACTGAAATCCTCCAGCCCAGCCAACACCTGGTTGACCAACCTCTGAAAGGTGGCAGGGGCATTCTTTAACGTTAAGGGCATCACCCGGAACTGGTAATGTCCTTCTAGGGTTGAAAATGTTGACCTCTCCTTGGCCCCATCGGTTAAGGCAATCTGCTAGTACCCAGACGTTAAATCAAACGTGCTGAAGAACTGGGCAGCTCCCAACCGTTCAATGTGCTCATCAGCTCTGGGGATGGGGGTGTGTTAGTCCTGGTGATGGCATTGAGCCCACGGTAGAACACACAAAAGCACAGTTCTGGAGTGGCACCGGGTGTAGCAGCCTTTGGGACAAAGACCACTGGGCTGACCCAAGGACTGTTGCAAGGCTCAATCCCCCTAACGGCAACATCTTAGAGACCTCCTCTTTAATGCTGGCCTTGACCCGGTCAGTCAACCTGTAAATCTTGTGCTTCACAGGAGGGCTGTCACCGGTGTCCACGTCATGGGTACACCAGTGAGTAACACCTGCGATCAGGGAGAACAGTGGGGAAAACTGGCCCAACAACTGGTGACAGTCGATCTGCTGCTCTGCAGTCAGTGTAGGGGAGAGGATCACAACTTCCCATCGCGCTCCTTGGTAGACAGGAGGTCAGGTAGTGTCAAGTACCCCACAAGTCTTACATTCTGCTTGTGAAGTAATCTCGCAGAGACGACATGAGCTACCACCACCATTCCCACCTTACCCCAGCAGAGGCGTGTACACTAACTTGGATGGCGATGGGATCGGGGAAGGAAGGTAGAGATAACGAAGAAGGTGTCCAGAAGACCAGTTAAAGGACCTCCCGCTGTCCAGGGAATGTCCGGTGAAGCACCGTCTGGTTTAGGGAAGAGAAGGGGAAACCCTGTTTATTATGGACACATACAAATCCCCCACTCTTAATACACATATACACATGCGGAATAGGTAATCACCTTGTAATGGAAGCACCATTAAGTAAGGAAGTCATCAACAGAAACAGAAATGATGTAGCGCTCCTGCGCATGCATAGAGGAACCAAGAACAGGATTTCTAACCCTTGAGTAGGAAAAGCAAATGTATTGAATCTCTATGGACAAGAGTTCCTGTGCACGAAAGGAAGATGCTAGCGTCCCAGCCCGATGATGCGCAAAAAAACAAAGCGCTCCAGTGCGGTAATGAACAAACAAAACAAGTGCTCCAGCGTGGTAATGAACAAAACAAAGTCTCTGTAAAATGGATCACTAGTTCCTGTTGTTGTAACACAGTTTGGAACAACCCAGTACACCCGCACTAGATTGTAAGCAAGGCTAGAAAAGACAGGTTGCGCTACCACAGGGGAACAGGAGCAGGGTCGGTCTAGAAACAGAGGCAGCGCTCCTGCGCGTACTCGGGAAAACCAACCTGGTTTGGGCATCCGATGTCGGCAAAGGCGTTAATCCGAACTGGTGGGAACTGCAGCAGTTATGCAGTTTCCCCCGGGTGCGCTGAATGCTGTGGCAGTGACTTCTGGTATCATAAACTAGACCGCAGACCTCATGTACGTCAGAAGTGAGGCAATCTTGCTTCTGCATCGTTTCGAGGAGCACACTCACCGCAGTCAATCGGGGAGCACGAAAACCCCACCAGGACAATGGCAGGGAGAGGTTCACCTCTCGAAGTGGTGCTTGAGGCGGTTCATGTGGAGGACCCTCAAAGTGTTCCTTGGAGCCCGCAAATCCACCAGGTAGGTGACATCACTTTTGCGCTCCACCACCTCAAATGGCCCAGTCCACTTGTCCTGCAAGCCACAAGGATCCACTAGGGCCATGACTCACACTTTTTGCCCAGGTTGAAATTCGACCAGAGTGGCATTCTGGTCATACCACTTCCTCATTTCTTCCTGGCCTTCTTCTAGGTTCGCCTGAGTGAGTTTCCTGAAGCCTACAGTTTGGTTTCTGAAGACCAGCATATAACTTAACACTTCCTGGGGAGTTTTCCTGGGAGCTGCCTCCCAGCCTTCCTTCACCAAACTCAGAGGTCCTCTCACATGGTGACCATCCAGAAGCTCAAAGGGACTGAACCCAAAAGACTTCTGTGGTACCTCCCTGTATGCCACGAGAAGACACGGCAAGCGGATGTCCCACTAACGCCTTATGGGTTCTGTTAGACCCTTAATCATGCCCTTCAAGGTCTGGTTGAATCTCTTCACCAGACTGTTAACTTGAGGGTGGTGAACTTATAGGTTACACCACACTCCTTCCGCAGGGATGTCATATACTTGGATATGAAATTGGACCCCCTGTCAGAAACCACCTCTCTGAGTAACCCCACTCGGGAAAAGATCACCATTAACGCCCGGCACACTGCTGGCGCCTTCGTTGTCCTGGGAGGGATTGCTTCCGGGTACCGGGTAGCGTGGTCCACCAAGACCAGGATGTACCTATTGCCCATGTCTGTCTTGGCGTCTAGTGGCCCCACAATGTCCATCCCTACCCTTTCAAAGGGTGTTCGAACCACTGGAAAAGGTTGGAGAGGAGCTTTGACCTTCCTCCCACTCTTACCACTTGCCTGTCAAGTTTGACAAGACCTGCAATGTCCAACTGACTGCCTTCACATTTGGGGCCAGAAAAAGTGGGTGAAAAGCCTGTCAAAGGTCTTGTCCTGCCCCAAATGTCCTGCCAAAGGCACGTCATGAGCCAGCCCCAGTACGAAGGTCCTGAAGTGCTAGGGCACCACCAGCACACAGGCTGACCCAGGGTCAGTGACCTTAGGCTCACTGTACAGGAGATTATTCTCCCAGTAGATCATAATATGATCCGGACTGATCACCAGCTACCAGGTCTGCAGCCTGCCACTGCAGACTCTCTAGAGAAGGGCACTATTTTTGCTCCTTGCAGAATTCCTCCCTGGTGGGACTCCCTTCTTGCTGCCAATCGGTCAGCTCACAGATGTATCCCAGTTCGGCTACCTGCTCCCCTGTAGGCACCGGGGCATTCCTCTCAAGGTCCGCCTCCTCCCGGTCCGTGGGCTCGTCAGGGGCTGGTTTCCCAAGCCCCTTGCCCTTTCTCTTGGCAGGGACTTGGGCAACATTGTCAGGCTCCAAGTCCTCTTGATCACCCTTTCTGGCCGCCATCGACTGAGTAGACACACATGCCCACTCTGGCAACCCAAGCATCTACAAGTGAGACCTGAGCTCAAAATTCTTCCATAAGGACTGCTCCAGGTCATTACCTAGCAGACAATCTACAAAACTAACCGGGGGTCTAAAGGCCAATATTATGGCGGGCTACCCTTAACTTCACAATGGTAAGTTAGTACCCAAGTTACCAAGAAAGCCCAAGAAAAAATAACTCATAGAAGGAAGAGAACGCTAAAGTGATAAGGGGTAAGATCCAAGCTCACAATCTGGATTGCCATCAACTTAACCTCGTGATCAGTATTATCATTTGGTCATCCAGCTAGAGAGATGGTATGATCATCGAGACGTACTACCATTCCAACAATCGTAGGCTGGAACATGCCCACAGTCACTTTGAGACGACAAATGAACAACTGAGTTCTTTGTGTGGAAGAGGTGTGGCGCCGCGGCCAGGGCGACTGACGCTGGAATCTGGGGACCACGGTTCGATCCCCGGCTCCGGCGGCAGGTTAGCCCAGCACCATGTGACTCTGGGCAATAGCTCGCTTAATCTTCCCGACGGCCCCCAGCGCCTAGATACCCTTACGGGTGATTGTGCGCTTTACAAATGTGGACTTTACTTTTTTCTTGGGCTTTCTTGGTAACTTGGGTATTAACTTACCATTGTGAAGTTAAGGGTAGCCTGCCACAATATTGGCCTTTAGGCCCTCGGTTCGTTTTGTTGATTATATGGGTTATTTGGGGATGTGAGCCTGAGCTGGTCTCTAAAATTTCCCTATGACCCTTCCTCTCCCTGTATTGTTGTAGTAGGGCTCACAACCACCCTCAAGGGATCTGAGACCCCCGACTCGAAGGGAACCTGCGCCACCAAACACTGGCGTTCTGAATTGTCCAACGCAATTACTTGGTGGAATGCCCCTGGGACTACCTGCTTCTCAGAGACCAGGTGACACCGGACTGAGGTCACACCGGCTCCAGTATCTCTGAGATCCTCTACCCTTTTCCCTTTGATGGTCACCCAGGTGCTATATTCCTTTGTGTTAGGGGGCACCGGGTTGTCAGAGACCATCTCACTGTCCCCAGTGCGACGGGGGTCATTTCTGCGTGGCCCCCACCCTCCTGAGGGTACTCCTCTATCGTGTAGTTCCTATAGGTCCTATACAGGATCTGCACGTTTGGATAACATAAGCTGTGGGCTTGGTGGCAGGCTGGCTCTGAGCACCCCCACTGTGTATGTTAACCTGATTCATATTAGCTAGCTCACAGTGCCGCTAGAATCTTCTCTTATTGGGGAGAGATTAGTTTCTGGTAACCTTAGAACATGACAACCCTAATTCCTCAGACTCGTGGAAATAATATACTAGTTTTCACTCAGTCACTCGTGCTTGTGCACTCGGTCTCAGAGAGATACAAAGAAGAAACAGTCTGGGCGTTTCAATAAGAATTTATTGAACAGTTGTTCTCCTTGTGTACCATTTATGTGCTGCGATAACTGTTCAACAGTAACAGAGATCAGCAGTACAGAGAATATAAAAGGATAGTACAGTTCAACCATTTTGCAATAGTAATGAACACATACACAAATGTAAAAAGAAAGCGCGTACTCCTACGATGCCTGTCTAGATGTACCTAAGTGTACCTAGCATGTAAGTAAGTGTAAGAGCCAAGAATCCCCCTAGGCTTTAGTCGAACCCCATTAACTTAGTAAAGACCCTGTCCTGGTCTCGAGTTGGACACATCGCAAGGGATGCACTGGACCCCGTAAAATATAGCCCTGCTTTTCCCTCTCCTTTGTTTACTACCT
Source organism: Lissotriton helveticus (assembly GCF_964261635.1). Lineage (NCBI taxonomy): Eukaryota > Metazoa > Chordata > Amphibia > Caudata > Salamandridae > Lissotriton > Lissotriton helveticus. The sequence continues at coordinate 1,937,329 of NW_027611651.1, read as the reverse complement.
CTTAATATTTACATGGTTAGACCGCTGTCAGCTGGAGCGACTGCATGCAGGAGCCTCAGCGTCTCTGGTCAGCATGTTGATCTGGAAGTCTCGGTTCCCTCTGCCTAAGGCTAGCAAGGGGTGCTATATTTATACCAAAAAGTATAGAGTCCCTTTGTTTTAGGTTAGCCATTGTTGGGTATGAAGAGGACATCGGGGATGAACCGGTTACATATTAGGGAGGTAGTATGAAGGGTGGTGTGTACCCGGGGGGCATGGCCATGGAGGTAACCAAGATGGCTGCCTCTGACTGAAGCTCCGCTGGCCGGGTTCCCGTGCACGCATTTAAATATGTAATTGGGCACATTTGAACCTGCCAGAGTCCGCCATCCTGCAGCGGGCCCGACCGGGCACATATTGTCACCTTTACAGCTTTGGTGGACGTTTAGGAACGGAGACATGGCGGAGGTGACCGAGGGCCTAGCACCCTCGTGGAAGACCTCCCTGACTGCGCCTGGCTGGTGGTAAGCGCTGCGCTCGTCATGTCCCTGCCGCTCGCTGAACCCGCTCGCGGTGTTGGGTTCTCCCCCCCTTGCGCCCGGCTGCTCCCCGGTCTGGGCCCTGCAGTGCCGGGTCCCGGAGATGCGCTAATGGCTCTCGGGCCTACGGCGCGGTCACGCTCCGGGGGGTTTCGGGGGCTGGGCCGGGCGTTCCGGGGGCCGCGGGGGTGGTTGTGGGCAGCGGTGGGCGTCGGGGGTGCCGGTGCCCCCCCAGCATAGTGGTGGCCCCGCCCAGGTGTCTTGCTGTCCCTATTGTTGCCGGATGGCCTCCCCTCACGCATTGCCGTTAGTGACGAACAGGCTAATTTTCCTATGGGCACTTTTCTTGACTTCACCAGGGACTCGTTTAGGCAAATATCCTGCTGATACTTCACAGATGACCGGTGAGTAGGATCGGTCTGGTCCTCAGCCGTCCTTACAACACCTCCTTGATTTGCTTGACCACAAACCTGCTTGTCTACCTGCGGAGCCATTTTGGTGTGTCGGCCATTTTCTCACCTCATCCCCACAAGCTTTCCTTGTGCGCAGTGTGCTGCGGGGGTCTCCAGACCTATTGTGAGGGGTGCTTTTGACATCAGTACTGATATCTTACTCCGACCTCCTGAGGCCCATGCGTGGTTGTATTGACAGTTGAGGACTTGCCCACTAATTGGGCGGCGGTGGCGCCACTTCCAGCGCTGGTTTTGGGCCCTTTCCGGTGCCCCAGAGTCCTTTCACTCGGTCACGTTGATGTCTACAACCATTCGCCTCCCCCCCTGTCTTTCATCATGGGGAAGAAGGACCCTAACCAGCGCAAGCTCAACTTCGAAAAAACGTCCCTCCCCACCATTTACGCTCCATCGGGTTCCTCATCAAGTGCCTTGAAGTCTACGGACCACAACGGCGCTACCTCCTTGGTCACCACCATGATGACGGAGATGAGAAAAGGACTCAAGTCATTAGGCGGCCGGTTTGATAGCCTTGAAAAAAAATTGGCAGACACGAGCTCCAAGGTCCAGGCCCATGACCGTCGGCTGGACGTGGTGGAGTCTAGGGTATCGGACATTGAAGATGGCTCAGCGAAATCATTGAAACGCTTGGAGCGTGTCGAAAACATCCTCAAGGAGGTGGCTGTAAAGAACAGGGACCTTGAAGCGCGTAGTCGCCAAAACAACATTTGCATCCTTGGCTTGGCGGAGACGACATCAACTGGGCGGATGGACCTTTTCGTAGAACATCTATTAATCGAACTGTTTGGCAGGGAAGTATTCACGCAGGGATTCGTGGTGGAGAGGGCCCACTGATCCTTAGGCCCTAGGCCTCGACCTGGACAGCCTCCTCCAGGGTCATGAATTTCCGTGACCGCGACTCTACCCTCAAGGCTGCACTCGAAAAGGGTGAGATCCAGTGGCAGGGTAACACCTTGTCCTTTTTTCCGGACTTTACTTTTCTGGTCCAGGAGGCGCGCCGGAAGGACAATGGGGTCAAGGCGGCACTTCGAAACTTGGGCCTCAAGTATGGTATGTTATACCCAGCATGATTAAAGGTGGACGTGGCCGGTCGATTCCAGATTTTTGAGACACGCGCGGAAGCTCAGGAATACTGGCAACACTACAAGAAACAGGGGTCTAGCGCAGCTTCCGCTGCTGGTTCGCTATCTCCAGTTCATGGCGACTCGCAGCACAGAGTGGAACTTTTCACGGAACCAGGGACTGGCTGACGATGCAGTACTATATATCCTTTTTGCCTCTTTCTAGTCATTGCCTGATTGGATAATATGTTTGGTATTTGCATATTTTGGTGTACGATTATGCCCAACCGGCGCAGCGTTGCTGCCCCCCATGGCGGATGCCTTTGTATCTTTGGTTCTTGTATTTTTTTGGGGTTTTGTGTTTTCTTTTCCTTTTAGGTCAACGACGAGTTCTATATTTTGTATGATTGTTAGATTGAAATGGGAGTGCCTCTGTAGGGTTGCATCGAGGCTGGGTGGTGGGTGAGGGGAGGGTTTTTTTTTTTTCATCATTGACAATGGTTGCAGCTCGCATTGTACGTCGGAGTGGAAGTGGAATGGCACGCACCTTAGTACATTTGATTTATGGTTTCCCAGATGGCCAAGTTAGGTCTTCAGAGCGGCCCTTCTGGACTATCTTTGATGTCCTGGAATGTTAGGGGGCTGAATGACACCAGGAAACGCAGGCAGGTCCTCAACTACATCGCTAGACATGGTTTTAATATTTTTTTTTGCAAGAAACGCATTCGGCTCCCGCTGATTCATCGTCACTAGCCAGAAGTTGAGGCACCCATCGGTTCTTCTCGCACTACAGTAGATACTCAAGAGGAGTAGCCATTCTCATACATAAGCGTGTGCCATTTGCTTTGTCCTCTAGTATAGCGGACAGAGAGGGCCGTTATTTGATTGTCACGGGCTCTCTCTTGGGGTATAAGGTCACTCTGGTGGGGATCTATGGCCCCAATTTTGACCCCCCTTCCTTCTTTCAAGACCTCCAAGTGACGCTCCTTACGCTTGACCCTGGCTTATTGATAATTGGGGGGTATTTTAACTTATTGCTGAACCCGACTAAGGATAGTACTTCTTCCTCCCCTGATTCAAAATCTAAGTCACGTTCCATTTTGCTCGATTTATGCTCCCATTTTTCCCTCATTGACATAGAGTCACGCCTACACCCACAGCTTCCTGATTACACACACCACTCTGGATTTCACAACACCTGGACCAGAATTGATTATTGGCTTATCTCCCCGGTTGTCGCAGGATGGGTTGGGGACTTTATTATCCTCCCGCGCACGCTATCGGACCATTCCCCGATTATCCTGAAGCTGAAGATTCCTCGGTTGGGTGGGTATGAGAGACAGTGGCGTTTCCCAGGGAAGGCATTGACTGACCCGGTTTTCACAGAGGAGATTAGACAGGCAATAGAGGAATACTTCGATTTAAACACGGGGTCTGTGGAGTCTTGGGCAGTTCTGTGGGAGGGGTTCAAGGTGACTATACGTGGAGTCTGCATTGCCAAACATGTGGGGGCCTTGAGGGATATTAGATCCACTTTGTCCCCCATTGAAAAGGACATCTCGGCCCTAGATGACGATTTATTATGCAACCCATCAAGGGCAGTTAAGGCCAAGCACTTGTCGTTGTTGATGGAGTTTCGAGAGGAGGCTGATAGAGAGCTGCGGTTTCTAAACAACCAGTACACAGCAAGACTGTATGGGGAGGGTGATAGGCCTGGCAGGTTACTGGCACAACTCCTCCGCCCCCCTCACCAGTCGTCTTACATCACAGAAATCATTGACCAGCAAGGAGAGACGCTCCACTCCACACCGGACATATGCAATACCTTTTTATCCTATTACAAGCGTCTTTACACATCCACTCTGTCTAGGGATCGGGAGGACCAGGGTGCGTACCTAAACGAGATTGCTATGGTGTACCTTGAGAAGCACATGCAGGAGTTTTTGGCCTTACCCATCACTCAGGATAGCATAATTGAAGGCTTTGAGACACTAAGGGGCTCTTCGGCCCCTGGAATGGACTGCTTTTCGGCCGACTTCTACAAGGCCTACAAAGCAGAGTTGGTTTCCCGATTGGTGGAAGTGTATTCAGAGGCACCGAGATGGGCTGCCTGCTGCCCACGTTCAGAGAAACAGTCATAATTCTCCTTCCCAAGCCAGGGAGAGACGCCACTTTGTGTAGTTCATATAGACCTCTCTCTCTCTCTCAAATCTGGATTATAACATTTTGGCTAAGGTCATCGCCATTCGACTATCTTTGCTAATGGAGTCCACAGTCTGGCTTTGTCCCACAGCGCTCCACTTCTTTGAATTTGAGGACCTTGTTCTCAGTCCTGCATCGTATAGACCCATCCACTCCAGCTGCCGCAATCCTTCTGGACGCGGAGAAGGCGTTTGATTAATTGGAATGGCCTTTCTTTCTTTCCATTATGAGGCGCATGGGTATGCCGGACTGCTTTGTTTCCACAGTTGCATTATTGTACACCGCGCCCACTGCCAGGCCTCGACTCAATGGTACCATCACTGAACAGTTCTCCTTGTCACGTGGCACGCGTCAGGGATGCCCGTTATCTCCACTGCTTTTCATATTGGCAATGGACCCCTTGGTTCGTCACTTCCAGGAAAAGCACCTGCACTGTGGGCTCCAATTCCATACTGGTCCTCTTTTGATTTCATTATATGCTGACGACACGATTCTGTATGTTAGAATGGCCGATGTCAATTTAGAACCTCTTCTTTTGAAAATAACCCGCTTCGGCAAATTTTCTGGTCTCCGCATCAATTGGCACAAGTCACTCATTTTTCCACTCACCCCGTGTACCGAGGAGTGGAATTGCCCGTTCCCCCTGAAATGGTGCCAAGACTCTTGTCAAATATCTGGGAGCACATGTCCATTTGGACGCTGTGACCATCATCAGATTAAATGATGGCAGTGCGATGGATTTTTTGGAGGGCCAGATTGAACGATGGATCCGCCTCCCGCTGTCCATGGCGGGGAGGATTGCTATAATTAAAATGATTTTGCTTCCTCGTTTTTATACCTTTTCAACGACATACCGATCCCGCTCACCAAGATTTTTTTTTCCCAGTTACGCTCAATGCTCCTGCAGTTAGTATGGGGTGACAGAAACCCTCGGGAGTCCTGGCGAGTGCTTACCCTCCCCTACGAAAGGGGCGGCTTTGGCGTCCCTGATTTTTATTTATATTTTTTAGTTGCACAATGTTCGTTTGCGTATTCTTGGTTCCACCCAGATGCCCGCATATTATATATAAAACCTGAGGCAGATTTGGTCCTACCTAGCTCTCTTTCCTCCTTGCTTCCTAGGGGGTTCCCTCGTGACCCGCAAGATATACAAACTGTTTCATCTACCTGTTGGGCGTGGGATAGGGTGCGAAGACTGCTGGGCCTAGACCAACTGTATTCTCCTGCTCTTCCTCTTCCCAATGCACATTGGCTACCTATCACCTGGCTGACTGTGGTCAAACACACCCTGGCCAAATTTAATATTTGCACAATTGGCGATCTCTTGCCAGAGGGTCACTCTTTCTCCACATCTGAAGATCCACGATTTTCTGATCGCTCCTTCATGGACTCTTTTGTTTTGACCAGACTGCGATCCATGATGAGAGTCGTGTTTCCCACATTCCCATTCGCGCCTGAAGACTCCCCCCTCTCATACTTATCATCCAACATCCGCTAGGCACACACCTTGTCTCTAAATTATACAAAATGTGTAGCGCATCACTTCCCACTTTAGACACCAAGGTTCACTCTGCTTGGGAGGAGGACTTGGGTAACCCCATATCGGACGACCAATGGACACAAAGCCGCAAGGCTACTAGAGAGATGTCTATTAACAGCAGGCATAAACTCATCCACTTCAAATTTCTCCGAAGATTATATCACATCCCAGCATTATCTCACAAAATTGACCCTAGTCGCCCCCATCAGTGTCCCAAATGCAGGGCCCCCCAGGCTGACTTTGCCCACCTGTCCTGGACCTGCCCTCTCTTACACGAATATTGGTCTCAGGTGCACCACGCATGTGGTGATATGCTAGGACTTGACCTGATCCCCACCCCGGATATAGCTTTGTGGGGATATTTCGCCAACTTCCCACGTTCAGTTTGCAAGCTTGCAGCATTGGGATTCCTGCTAGCAAAAAGAGAGGTTGCATTGCTTTGGTGTGCTAAGAGACCCCCAAGTTTGAAGTCCTGACTTCAGAGCATGGCTTTCTGTAACGTCAATTGTGTGGAGTACTCAACCTTGATTCCTGCTCCTTCCCTCCCTGTTGATATCCGGGGACCCTACCGCTCTTACATTGCTAAGATCACGGCTGATCAACAGTCACAGTTGGATAGTCACATAGTCCCGATGGGAGTGGGTTGAGACGCTGTATTTGTTTATATTTACATTTGTATATTTATTTATCATGACTGGATTGGTGTTCAGCCCCTTGACTCAACTTGTGGGCTTGGTCATGACATTTGTACGTATGTGCCTGTTTCAATTTAGAGGCTTTCCCTTTCATATTTTGTTGCATCATAACCCTTTGTCAATTTTTAGTTTACATTTGTGCAATGTTATTGTTCATCATTGTAGACTCTGCCGAATGTTCTATGTTTTGTACTGTTTGGACACAATGCTGCATTTTATTATGTGATTTATGTGCCTCCGTTCTTCCTTCGATGGTATGTTTATGCTGTAATATGTATTTCATGATACATTCTCACCTTTTTTTTCTTTTCTTGTTTTTGGAAAATGATAAATAAAGTTAAAAAAAAAAAGTGGTGTGTACCCCCTGCCGGGATTCTAAGTATTGAAGGGGGGTGTATAGCCCCTGCCTGGTTTCTAAGTAGACGAGTACCTCGAAGATGCTATGAGAGGCCTATTGTTCGGGAAAAAACCTATTTCTGCACCCACGCCGCAGACTTGATAAGTCTCAGCCCTCAGAGCCCGTTACTGTGGAGTATAGGGAGCTACGGTAGGTGTAAAGCTCTGACTGAGTTCGTTTATAGAATCTAAAACTCTTACAAGCATTTAGAAGGCCATGGTTTCTCTAGTGATAGTGTCAATTTAGTAGGGAATGTTCCAATTGTAATCCAAGTCTGAAAATAGACGGAAAGGCTGGATGTTATCCCAGCACACAAGCCTATTGTAGATTAAATGTCCTGGCCGGGAGACTCAACATCAAATTCAAAGTCCCCCGAGTCCCCAAAGTCACTCGCTGTAGGTGATGGAAATTGTAATATTCCACACAGTATGTCAATGAAGCACAGATGGTGTTCAGTACTGCCCATAGTTATTATATCGGCAGCTAGCGATGCAGCAGATACCTGAGTTTCCACAGGGCTTGTTGTAGCACTGGTAGTGGTGTCAGCGCAAGTGTTGGAGGCGGTGCTGATCTCATCTGAAATGAAAGGAAAATAGTTATTTATAGAGCGCACAGCTGCTCACACAGAGTGTCCCGGCGCTGAGGACCACCAAAATTACAGGCAACAAGAGCTCATCTGTACTGAAAGTCCCCTGCGGATCTTCAAGGAATGCTGTTGTCAGGATGGGAATACGCTGAGGACATAGCCGAGCATGGGACCACAATGGTTCCAGCCTGGAGTTTAAGTCCACTGGCGAGTGTCAGACAGATGTCCAACATGTCTTTTTCCCTGCAAAACAGGCATCGAAGGACAGGTATGATGCAATCCATCCATATTGGTCTAAACAATAAAAAACAGGAAGCACTCAGTTCTCGCAGGCGTGATACGCCCAGAAGTTGTACCATGTGTTCACGGTATTTACGCTCCAGAAGTCCTTTCGCCATTTCGTTGGTGAGTTGGGCGTCGAAAGCGTATCAAGTAAACGATGATCAGGATATCAGCTATTTTTTTTTTGCAGAGTTTTATATAGCGCGAACTAGACCCGAACCGAAACAGGTATCAGAGCTCTTTACATATCACCAATTACGTTACATGAGGACACACATTCATTTTAGGCACGGGGAGATTAAGTGATTTGCCCAGAATCACAGGAGGTTTGGAAGGTGCTTAGAAATCCGGACCCTATGATCTTAAAAAGGTATATAATACCACTTGTATTAGACATGTTAAAGATACGACCCACCATTTCTACGAAATGAATGGGAAAGTTAGTATGTATGAGTGCCTGTATATCGGTCGAGGTACTTGCGATTTGAAGATCACAGGTCTCGCGAGTGGAGGTTAAGGGTACAGTTTGCTGTAAAAGCATGGCTTTCAGTCTGCTCAAAGTATCAAATTGTATAAAAGAAACATTCAGCGAAGGCCATAATGGTGCCCCTCTGAATGCACTTGTTGGGGGAAACAATACTTGTATACCGCAAGTAACCCTGGAGTTCACGGTGACCAGATAGGCAATGCCCGCAAGCATGCCACAGCAACCTTGATCATTCAGCATCAAGTAACTCCCATTCGAGAGCAGATCGAAAACAGAAGTGATCACGGCCGCTGGAGTCCCTTTCATGTGGCAAGACAGATTTGCTACTGAACCGTTACAAGCTCCGTGCAATGAAATGTCCTGGCCCATGAGAGAACCGCTTAAAGCGTTCTTGCAGATTGTACCACTAAGAAACACTTCTCTATCCCCATCGAAATCTGTATGGTAATTCCCAGGATTCCTTAATGTATTCTTTACCCATTTTTTCATAATTGCCTACCTGCCTTTGCTCAAGGCAATACAGAAACTAAAAAGTAGTGACTGGTAGAGTGATATGACTCTGGATTAGCAACTCTGTAGATGGTGATCCTGCCACAGTAAATGGTAGCCTTTCCAGTTTTTCAATACGTAGCATTGTATATTTAGTTCCCCTTTGTGACAATCTGTTTATCAAGCAGGATAATACATTTTCCATAGGCCTTCGGATAGCGCTTACAAGTGGCTAGTTATAAATAAAGTACAGAGTCTTTCACGAAATACGTCATTTTCTTCGTAGCAATCAAACTACATGTATCATCTGCAAACCTGTACATGGTCTTTGTCAAATTGAATGATGAGCATATTCGGAGTACACTTTTTAACATTTCTACAAATCATTTATAGGTTCACACTTCGGCAGAGTATCTCTGAGAAGGCGCAGATGAGCAAGAAGATGTCTCTGTTTTGTTTCACGGTCAAAATCAACTGCGTTCCATCATGCAGTTTGCTTGGACTTTGCAAACGTTAAAGGCTGGTAGAGTGCCTTGGGACTACATGAATACTTCGTCCTTATTTGAACCATTTAATTTCACTGAAAAGCAACAGTTTATGTTAATGAATGATGCAACGTTTTCTATGTTACATATTGAAAAGTTAGAACCTTTACCATTTTCTGTGGCTGAATTCAATTCTGGTGTGTGGCTCATCCATGGGTCAATAACGCTCCCTTTCCCTCTGTTCAAGTTCGAAGCTTGCATGAAATATTATGCTATAGACAGGTATGAACCAATAGGCAGTGCTTATCTCCATGAAGCTTGGTCGCTGCAGTTTACCTATAGGTGCCTGTGGGAGAGTAAAGAGGTTTATTTGGATGGTGAAGATTGCACTACAACACCTGATCAGTCATTAGTGTGTAGGCACATCGAATTACATGGCTCATGTAATCAAAATGAACTGAATTTGGCCTGTGTTTTGAAAGGCACACCTACACCTGCTATTACACCGACATTTACATTACTGGCAAACGGAAGTTATTTAATGTTAAATAATCAAGAGTGTTGTGGGATGCTCCGTGGAATTCCTTCTTTAGTTACAGTTTCCCAGAGAGTAATTTGTTGTAAAATCTCCTGTTTCCTCCTCTACTTGGGTAGCTGGATGTTTCCATCTGGCCGTCGATTCAGACCTTGAAAGCAGAGTTCAACAAGATGAGTCGAATACGGGCTCTTTTGTCTCAGAAAGAAGTCCCTTTTACATCTGCTCGTGAAACATTTGTCCTTCACGTGGCAAACACCCACACAGAGGTGCATGCATTATTAAATACAGTCCTCCCACTACATTTTGGGGAGTTAATTCACACTATCTTTAATGCATCCTCGACTACAGGCCTGGCTCACTTCTTTAAAGTTGTTAGTAGTGGCCTTGTAACTTCCTTTTAAACTATATTTGGTGTGTTCCCGGCATTTTTTCCTTTGATTTTTTCCAGCCTTTCTGGAGGCTTTCCCTTAATGCTCGCTTTAGTCGGCGGTGTGCTTCTGTTGATATGTTTATTTAAAAATGGATGCACAATCTATACCACGAGACAACATGTCCTGGCTGTTGCTTCTCCGCAACCGGATGCTTAACTATTATGGAGCACTGCCTCTGGCTGCATTGAGTGCGGATTATGGATTATCGTTTTGATTCTCCTTTTTAACACACGTGCAGCCTGTCTTTCACTGCCAGAGCTGCGATTTCTACTGGACCCTGGATTTGTGTCTCTGCAGCATGGTGTCTCCCAATGTGAATTATGATCAACTGATGAGCCCCTAAGTTGCTCATGAAATGTTTTGTTCTGGCGGCAGGATTATGGCCTATGCAGCGATACATGGAATGTTTTTGCAGCAGCGCACAACTTCTTGGCACGCAGTTACATTGAGGAAGACCAGAGTTGTCCCCTGATAGTGCAAGAGGCTCCGGTCATTGAAGAACATGTATGTTCATTCCCATTATTGAATTGGATGGCTGAAATGTTTTCGGATGAGAACAATGAATTTCTGTTGGAAGCTGTTGAAACTTATTGTGCTTACACGCTGTTGGAGTGATACAGTTTTGCTTTTTTCTCTCCATCTTCACCGCTGAGGTTGTGTGTTGAACAGCGATGTTCTTACTTTATAAAAAATGTTGCCCCTCACCTGCCGTGATTGTCCACATCGGAGGTGAATAATGACTTGTTATATTAGTTCATAATTCGGAGTTCTCTCAAAATTTATTTCCATTGTGGCATATTGAACTTGATTCTGCCTCTCGGACTTGAACTCTGCATTCTTAAATTGCCCACGTTCTCATACGTGCTCTGATCAAGGGAGGGTGTAGTGGGGATGAGCTTTGTATTCACACAGTGTTAAGTTAGTATAAGCTTATTAGAAGTTTAAACGCCATTTTACTTTCCTGCTCTGCTTTACACATGGCACGCACTGTATTTTGCTTCACATGGGAATAACTTGTTTTCTACACATTTACACAGTTTCATGAGTTTAGTCTGCACAGTGAGTGCCGTGCTAGTCAAGGTTATCTTGGACACTGTGTCTGTCATTCGGAATGATCAGCGCACGTTCTAGACATAACACACATGCAGCTGGGGCCACCTCTGATACTGGTGCGTTTAATAATGCACCGTTCAGGCACGATAACACACACTTGGAGAACATTTGCATGCTGAGCGCTTGTGCAGAACTCGATGTGATCCACTTCTGCTAAACACCAGAGGTATGGGTCTGCCCATGTAATCCCATGAGACCTTCTATAGTTATAAATTAACTTACTAGCAAGGGAGGGTGAAATATAGGTAGATTTTAAACCTGTTTCCATTTAGCATTTTAACATGCTTTCCCCCTTTGTATTTTATGGAATAGTAACTATGCTGACAATATTGTTTCTTATAATATGTTTGCTTGTATTAGCTAAGATGCTGCGCTTGAGAACACGGCGTTGTCAATAAACCTTTCAAACTTGCTCGTGTCTCATTTCTCCCTGTTTTGTACTGGTATGAGAGTGTAATGAAAGCGTGATCTTGTTTTCCACAACCTCTGAGGTATCCTAAGTCGCATGTTCTGGGTTGACTAATCATTGGTGTTTTTGCTATAGGACGAACATCCAATGAGTCACTGATGCTAGTCTGGTAAACGATCTGGGTACTAAGGTGAGTGTTGGTACACCCTAATTCACTGAGGTCCCAAGTCTCCGTGCATACTTCTGTTCATAGCACCTCCTTATTCCTCTTCTGCTCTGGGGCATCCATATTTCCCCCCTTAGTAGCTCCGCGGGCTCATCGCCTCCTACACAGCACAGTTCACTTTTTTGTGCTATAACGTTAGATAAACTAGAGTAACTCTGGAGCTGAAGATAGCAGGCAGCAGATCCTCGTGAACAGCCAGTCAGTCAGTCTCCAACCACGCGAGCTGGGCCTGCAAAGCAGCAGGTAGACGAAGGTTCTATCTGAAGCGGGCTGGAGCGCAGCGAAGTGCACAACCTCGCGGGATCATGCATCCATCCACAATGGAGTCGATACAGAGAAGGGGCCGGCAAACCACACAAATTCACACACTCAAGTCTCACAGCAGGATGACTAGGCTGAGCCGAGGGCTAGTAAAAACAGGGGCGGTCAGGTGCACGGCAGAGAACACACCCCCATCGGTGCGGTTCAACACACCATCTTCCTCCTCACGCCCACCATCTTCCACAACTACCAAACACTCTGGCAGCAGTTTCTTATGTCTTGCTTGCTTTAAGCTCATAATATGTAGCTACAACGGTTGTAAGAAGTAAGGAAATGTTGCATCCAGCTATTTATATTCTGCTTCACAACTTTGACCTAACACTAAATGATTTCAAACACACAGGAGTCTGGTTTCCTACGTATATTGTTATTCATATGCAGAGGTTTACAGGAAAATAATTAATCAAGGCTGTCTTTGAAAGTGACATTAAAGGGAAGTCATCATGCAGTATGATCAATTGACTTTGAACACAACCAAAAAATATATTAAAACAATTCATTCGATATAGTGCCTATTTTGTTCCGTACGTCTATGAAAAACAACGGCTAGTTTTAGAGTGCATACTTTGTGTTGTGTTTAGAGTAAATACGGGGCACAACATATGTATATAGTTGAAGTTTTGACACTTGCTTGTAGTGTTTTCTTAAAACATCAGATTGGGTCTTCCTCAGTTTTAAAACAAGTGCAGCCTGTGCAATACAAAAGATACATATTTTAAGTCCTGTGTTTGACATGATCGTAATTAAATATTATAGTCAATGAATCACGACTCATCTGGAGTCACAGGAAGCTTGCCTGTCCAATGTGAATTCTGGATCAGAGATCACAAGAAATGTGCATAAAAGTATAACAAGCATTTGCAATGCAATAGGTCTCGCATTTTTTGAGAGGTAGAGTTATTGGCGTTGAAAATGACAATCAGCCACATGCATCAAGCGATTTAGGAATCGCAAATGGTGCGAATCGCAAAAATCGGCCGTTTGCGATTCCTAAATCACTATTTGGGATGCATCAAACAAAAATACAAGAAATCGCTATTTTTTGCGATTTCTAAAAATGCGATTGCATTTAAGGAATCGCAATTTGCGATTCCTTAAATGCAATGCATGACACCTTTAACAATTGCGAATTCGCAATTAGGAGGGAAAAATAACCATGAGGTTGGACCTCATGGTAATTTGCGAAAAATCAGAAAAATGCATTTTTGTGCTTTTTTCACACTGTCATGTTGTGCACACACATGCCCTTAGGGCATGTGTGTGCACAACATATTTGCATAGATTGATTTCAGGGGTGCAACAGGGTGTCCTTTGGACACCCCTGCAACCTTGAAATCGCAATCTCAATTTGCGATTAGCTAATTGCGAATCGCAAATTGAGATTGTCTTCCCATTCATTCCTATGGGCCTTTTGGCCCATAGGAATCAATGGGAAGGGATTCCTTAATTGCGATTCGCAAATTGTGAATCGCAATTAAGGAATAATAAGGATTCGCAAAATAAATTGTGAGTTTTTGATGCATAGCCGTTTGCGATTCCTTAATTGCAGTTCCTTAATTTTCGCAATTCAGGAATCGCAAACGGCAACAATGATGCATGTACCTGCAAGTCTTTTACCAATGCTTTTTGGTTTGGAGTGTAGTGGGTGTATTAAGAGAGACAGAGCTGCATCACGGCCTAGAGGACTTAGAATGAGGAATTACAGACCGGACCAATCAAGCAGCTAACACCACTGTCTAGAGGCTAAGAATGAGGAATTACCACTGTCGCCAGAGAGACAGCTGCAGCACGGCCTAGAGGACTAAGAATGAGGAATTACCTGTGTGACTGAAGACACAGCTTCAGCACTGTCGAGAGCAGTGGATCCCAAACTTTTGACTCCTGAGGACCCCCACGGAATCACTACTGGAAGCTGGGGACCCCCAAGCAATTTGTACAATTCAAATTTCAAAAAATTAAAACAGTAATCACCGCACTAAAATGCATAGACACACATTAGTACCCCTTCCACACGTCCAGCTTGCTGCCTGATGAAGCCGGCCAGAAGGCTCGATGGACGATACTGAGTGAAAGCTGGAGAACATAAGAGCGCAGTGACTCTGTGTGCTTAATCTAATGGCCTGGCGCCTAATGAAAAGCAGCCTGTAAATATGACAGCTAATGGCTCTATTCTAATGCGAGGCTGTGCTAATCAGATGATGTCACGAGCACCCACCTTGGGAATCAGACTCAATGCCCAGCTGCCACTCTTGTTGAAAAGTAACCAAGAGGGGAAGGATGCAACAAGAGTTTCACGCTTGCTTGTAGCAAATCCACAGCAAGTGCAGCAACGTGTTTGAATCCTTTGAATTTCAAAAGAAGCTACAAAACAGGTCAGGGACATCTTAGATCAACTTGAATATCAGGGGGTGATTGAAACATGCACTTCGTCAATGAACAATCCTTTGTTTCCTGCCTCCAAACCAGACAATACATATCGTCTAGTTTTGGATTACAGACATCTAAATTCTTGTTGTAAAACTTTTGCAGTACAAAAAGAACACAGTGCAGCATTAATGAATAACATTGTGCGTAAAAAATATAAAACCACATTAGATATTTCTAACGGTTTCTTCTGTCAAAGCATTGCACCAGAAAGTAGGTATTTGAACGCACAAGTCACAGTCCACACAATGTACATGCTTTGTTCCCCCTACTTCCAACCTTACATGTACCCCTAATCACCTGCCCAAACCTCTCCTTGCTGATGCCAATGTGGTCCTCCGTCATTCCACAGACCATATTTTTGGCTGCTTTGAAAACTGCCCATACAATAAAAATGCTGCAGTTGTAAATACATATCAACTACCATTTGTTGTGTTTGAAACATTTTATTGAATAATAAAACCTAAAAAACATAAGCTGATTATTAAAGCAAAACAAAACATGAGTTGCCATACACATAAGAGACAAACGTAGTACATAAAAATCAACATACTGTAACACAGCAAAGTTATGTAGAGCACAATTCCTAATTTCGGGCAATCTTTAAAGTTCAACAATAGAAACGTTCATAAAGAACATGAAAGGAAACAAAGAAGGTGGGATACAGTGATTTCATTAATGGAATACTTCGTCATATAGAAAAATAAATACTAATTATTTTCCTTAAGCAATAAAGTCCTCACATTAAAATACTAAGAGAAATATATTGAACAATGAACATTTCACGTGTAATTAGAATTCAATTTGAATATTTTAACCTCGTCAGCATTATTTGATTACAACCTGAATGCTTTCTGGAAAGGAACCACCTCATGGGGTTCAAAATCACATCTTTTCCAACAATAGGATTCAAATGATAAACATGAATTTCAATTCAATTGATTGACTCAGGCCATTTTGGAGATCAACAATTTTAAATATATACAAAATCCAGACACTTTTGTAAAATTGTCACCTAAACTTGAATTCAATCCACTTCCTATTACAGCAAGCATCAGAAGACAACTTGTTGTTATCTTCGCAATTAGTGATAATGTTTCGGCTGGCAACAACAATAAATATGTTTAGAATTTTACCTCCAAAAGTAAAAATATGCCATTTCAGAATCATGGTGCACAATAAAATGTAGGAACAGAAGGGCATCTTTTGGTATAGCATTCATTAGGGTTTGACCAGGCTAGAAACTAGAATTCCTGAACTTTTGGACATTTAAATGTCATATTTTAAAAGAGTTCAAACAGACCCAGCACGAGCTCCACGAAAAATAGAAGATGAGTGAATTGCACTTAGAGAAAAGGTGCTGATAAGTAATCTATTGATGTAAAATACAATGGTCAGGCAATGCTTGTGGATCTAATCTATTCAGATTTTAACTCCATGGTTTGTTCAATAAATTGACTGAGCATAATACTTGAAGGTCCATCTCTAAGAACAGTTCTATTACAGTTTTAGTTTCGATAACACTAATAGAGATCATTGATAAATAGATTTTAAAAGCCATGGGTGGAATTTATCCTTGGTCTAAATCTAGATGTGAAATAATTTCTATTAACCCCTTCCATGCTCATGACGGAACGGTTCCGTCATGAGTGTCGGTTGGCCTGTGCTCATGACGGAATCGTTCCATCATGAGTCCATAAGCCCAATGGAACGTTCAGCACAGCGCAGGAATTTGCGCCGCACTGAAGCGGTTAAAAAAAAGAAGACTATAAACTAACTAAGCTAGACGTGACTTTATAACTGGTTAATTAAACGTTTCGGGAGGTTTAGTATATATGAACAACTCTTTTTTTCTATGGTGTGCCATAAAATTGATGCTCAAAATTTGGGTAAGAGTACAAAATGTCAAAAAATTCAATACTGCTTTTAGATCAATTTATTTTTGAAAGCTTGAAGTGAAAGACAATTCTAAGTGACATTTGCTTATGAGTAGGTGATAATGACTATTGCCGGATGACAATGTAGTTAGCATTTTTTGGATAAGATGTGTTAAAAGTATGGGTAGGGAAGATGGCTATTTTGGCCAAAGGCTCCCCTTTCTATATGTATGCTAGTTTTAATTTGTAAACAGAATCACAATTTGTTATGTGGTTCACTGTAATGTTAGATGAATCTGTTTTACCCTTCTGATAAGCAAGCGATGACGATGAACCGTTTTTTCGTCCCTGGTTTTAAATGGATTCAGGTTGGACGAGGTGTTGGTTGACTTTGCCTCAGAAAATGGTTGTTTCCCGCATGCTGCTTTCATGCGCCTTAAATCCCTTCAGAGGAAGAGGCGGCTGCATGCCTGCATATCTGGCCAGATCAGTACTTGGCTGTTTCGGTTCTCCAGCGGGGCTAGAATAGAAGCTGTTAAGGGCAGGGGCTTAGCTTCCCATTGGTGCACCAAGTACAGTGGCACCAGGTCCCAGATGCCTTAAAGGCCCACTGACCCCTGATAACTGCTGTTTGTCACAGTTCAAACAGAGGCCTGAGGGGCCCACAGAACAATGATTATTGCTGTTTTCCACAGCCCAAATAAACGGCAGAGGTCACATTTCCTTTCTTGCCTTGGGGCCCAGAGCACACTGGCTAGGCCACTGGTTAAGGATGCAGTGGGAAGAGGTGGCGAGACTGGTGGATTATCTAAACAGCTCAACGATGACTTCATGCCTGGGTATTAAAGTATTCATTACAATTAAAGACTGAAGCAGGAATAGATATCATAATATAGGAAGGCCTATGTACAAATGCAGCTCGATTAGCAGCTGCCTTTAACTTCTCACTTATCACCTCTCCTAATTTACAGTTTTATATTAGATGCAGAGATAAATCGTGACCTATGAATATGTTTATCTATCTTTAGTTCAAATTACCCATCTTTTCCATATGCAAGTATCAGACCGGTCGGGAACGCCTAATGGCTTTGAACTTGATAAAGCCACATTAATCACTGGTCTTGAAAGGCAAATGGCAGCATTAGGCACGCAGAGGTGTATTCTACGTAATTTCATTATGTTCAGGGTACGGGAGAGTGTTTAGGACATAAAGCATGTTGACAAAAACATTTCTGCCACCACAGAAATTCAATCTTCCTTGTCCTACCCTAATATGTAATGTAATGTAATGTAATGTAATGTAATGTAATTATGCATTTACATCGCGCAGCTGTCGCTCCAAGGAGCATCTAGGCGCCACTGATGACCAGAAGATCTATCACATGGCCAGGCTGCTTATACTAGTTTTTCCCACTGTCATACTAGTGTTCTAGCCCGGGAGTCCTGTAAGTTGAAAATCCAGGTTTTCAGTGCCTTCCGGAAGTCGGTTTCCCTCTCTAAAGCCCGAAGGTGAGGGGGAAGAGTGTTCCAGGCTTTGGATCCCAGGACTGGCAGTGATTTGCCCCCTCTCGTGCTAAGTCTAAAGGCCGGAACCGACAACAGGTTGGCATTTGAGGACCGCAAGGTACGCATCGGCTGGTACCTAGCGAACTTTCCCTGTAGATATGTTGGCCCTTGGGAGTGGATGGCTCTGAAAGTGATAATCAGGATTTTAAAAAGGACTTGTTTGATGATCGGTCGCCAGTGCAAGGTTTTTAATGCAACTGACGCTGATGATTTTCTCAGCCATTTCAACACCAGCCTATCCGCTGCGTGTTGCACCATCTGGAGTTTGTGAGTAACAGCTTTGTTAGTGCCTGCATATAGGCTGTTACCACATTCTTTGTATCCCCGAATTAAATAGGCACACAAAATAGTACAGAAATTTAAGGCCCAGTTCAGAATAACATGGAAGGTGCACTGTCCCAGACTACACAACGGTCGGGTTTTCAGTGGGTGCTATCATCCCACACAGGGGGAGTACACCAGATTATGCTGGAAAAAACATGTGGTGCCCCAACGTAGGCGCAGTTGTAAACCACCAGTCTGCTTACATAGTAAAGCGTCTGGCAGCTATTAAGTTAGGTGGCACGTTTCCCCTGCAGGTGGTTGGGGTCTGTCACCATCCTGTCAGGTGGGGGGTATACAATCAGTGCGCCTCCTGACTGCTTGTTTGCCTTTTCGCCCGTGTCAATAATACAGTGCAGTCCTTGGAGGAGTAGTCAATTTGTATTCATGAAAGACACTTGTGTTTCTCGGATGTGTAATACCCTGATGATGCCTGAACTGTTCCCCAATGGGCTATTTGTACATGGTATTGAATTGTATGGTCTTATGAGCACTGTTAATAATAAAAAAAAAGATTTAGTGGAGTGTTTATTGCCCTCTATGTCACTCTACTTCTAAGCACCTAATACAGCTTGTACAGTGCTTACTGTCATCTGCTCACTTACATTATGCTTATTATGCTTATTATAAATATTGCACAATTTAGGCGTTTGTGTCTGCCTACAACGTGGACCTGATACAAATTGCAGTACCTACAAGGTGGATGGTACAATTCAACAAGAGTCTAAGATACTCCAGCACAGATGACTTTGCATCCAGGAAGCCGTTTCAGCGCCAGGAAGCCGTTTGGCCATCGTGCGCTCTACAAATAATTTCATTCATTCATTCATTCATTCATTCATTCATTCATCAACATTACGGGACATCAGTCTTGATGGCAAGCCAACTTAAAACGTATCAGATTGTGTAAACCTCTGAGGCGGAAGCCGGAGGACTTGTTATTTTAAAACTGTTGTTGTATGCTGATACTTTTAAAACTCTTTACTCACTTCACGGGCACTGTGCACCTCGCTGAGCAGTCCCCCGCAGACCCCCTGACACAGCGGATATTATCGCTGAAACAGGGATTCCCCCTCTTCGCAGTCAGTAGGCGGAGACACGCCCACACCGGAGGCCACGCCCCCAACACCCCCATAAATGTGCCAGTCATGCAAGCGCAGCGGACGAGCGCAGCGGACGAGCGCAGCGGGAGCGCCGTTTGCGCGCCGAAGGCGTGCCTAAGGCAAGCCCGTCTGCGCCCGTCCGCGCACGACCGGGCTCAGGGCCAGAACCTATGTCGGATCTGGCTCCCACAAGGGTAAGCTATTCCCGCCGAGACATTCTCAGTCTTAGACCTTCTAATAATAGTACCTGTAATTATGTACACGATTTGGAAGGACCTTTTACGAGCTGCACTATCTGCTACCCAGCTCAGCTACAACTCCCTAAACCCCCAGTCCCCCCCCCCCAGGCCTAAAACTAGCCGCATTAAACTGCAGGTCCTTACCCAGGCATGCCCTGCTCATTAATCATCTCATAGCAGACCATGACTTGGATATTCTGTTTCTTACAGAAACGTGGATTACCGACCATTCGGAGGCGGGTATAGTCATAGCCCTTCCTCCGGGCTTTCTCATTCAGTCCCAACCCCGCCCCTCCGGCAGAGGTGATGGATTAGCCATCATTCACCGGGACTACTTTTCGTGCAGAGCTAACGATGCCCAAATCTTGGATGCTGAAAGCTGCCTGTTCACCATCCAGCTAGCCCCGACAAGTTCGCTGTCTGGTCTACTGATATATCGTCCCCCGGGCCACCATGGCCCTTTTGCGGTAGCTCTCCTTGAAGCCATATCATCTCTAGCCCATCTTACCTCTAATTTCTCTATTTTAGGAGACCTGAACATACATTTTGACGATCCTCTAGACACAGGCGCAGTTGATTTGATCAATGACCTGGCAGCCTATGACATCCACCTGACTAATTCCGGAGCCTCACACAATAAGGGACATCTGCTAGATCCAGTGTTCACTAATATCCACTCTCTGGTTACTAAAGAGTCCCTCCCCCTCCCATGGACGGACCACTTCATGGTCACGTTTCATCTACCAGGGGTATTCAGGAAACCACATAAACTAGCTACATATACCAGGGACAGAACATGGGCCAGACTTTCGGCGGAAGACTGGACCAGAACCCTTAACTCTTCAACTCCTACCCTTCCGGCTGATTCGGATATTGCCGACAAACAGTTCAGGACATGGATCTCCACCTCTCTCGATTCCATCCTCCCTTTAAAAAATCGTGAGGAGAAAAATGGGAAAATGGGATCTGCCCCTTGGTATACCCCCGAACTCAGATCTCTCCGCAAAGAGTGCAAAAGGGCAGAGAGATTGTGGAGAAAGGACTGGCTCCATGCCAGTAAGGATGCCTATCGCAGGTCGGTGAGAGTCTATAAATCTACGTTAAAGCTCGCTAAAGCCACACACAATGATGCCAGAATAAAAAACTCTACCAACTCGGCGAGAGAATCTTATCTCATCGCCAAAGAATTGCTTAAAATCCCAGTTCCTCCCTCTTCGCACCCTCCCCCTGTGGACAGAAGCAACGAACTGGCTATCTACTTCAATTCCAAAATTGCACGAATACTAGCCTCCCTCCCACCTCCTAGTCCATCTCTCAACACGGACAAAGAGGTGACTTCCAATACTATGGGTAAGAGCTTACACCCTCAATTGCTCACATTTAGAGCAATATCCTTGGATGAAGTAGTCTCAACACTGGCCAAGATGAAAAGCGGCTCTCCTCTTGACCCGGCCCCTGTCAGATTTCTAAAAACAGTGTCCCCTACCATAGCTCCCACTATCATGGAACTTATCAACATCTCCCTCTCACAAGGCTGTGTTCCTCCGAGTTGGAAGAGCGCTGTCGTTAAGGCCCTCATCAAAAAACCACATTTGGATCCTGCAGACATGGCCAACTACAGACCGATTTCGCTTCTCCCTTGCATCAGCAAGATGGC
The DNA here is from genome assembly GCF_964261635.1 of Lissotriton helveticus. NCBI lineage: Eukaryota > Metazoa > Chordata > Amphibia > Caudata > Salamandridae > Lissotriton > Lissotriton helveticus. Next base: position 1,915,892 of record NW_027611651.1, on the reverse strand, counting down.
CGAGAAACTGGTTAATGGGCAATTATCCCAGTACCTTGAAACTAACAATCTCTTGTGTCGGTCGCAAACGGGATTCCGCCCTGGCCATGGCACGGACACCGCACTCCTCACTGTCATCGAGGCGGCAAGGTGCATTCTGGATTCAGGAGGGTCAGTGGCGGTGATCCTCCTGGACCTCAGTGCAGCCTTTGATACGGTGGACCACCGTGTGCTTCTCCATCGGCTGGCGAGGGCAGGAGTCGCGGGTAAGGCGCTCGCTTGGATAGACTCCTTTCTATCAGGCCGCTCATTCCAGGTGTGGGACGGCAGTTCACACTCTGCCCCTCTTCCACTCTTAAGCGGAGTCCCTCAGGGGTCTTCGCTTAGTCCCACCCTGTTTAATGTTTACATGGCCCCCCCTGGAAGATGTCATTGCCCCCTATGGGATAAAAACAGTGAGCTATGCGGATGACACGCAACTTGTTGTTTCACTATCTCACCTTGACAACCATCCAGAGAACCTATTGAACTGCCTCCAGGACATCCACCTCTGGATGTGCGAGTCATCGCTGAAGCTCAATGGAGCAAAAACTGAAATAATGCTCATGGGCAAGAAATGGACATCTATTCCCCCGTCGGTCTGGCCAGACGTTTTCGGTGAGGTACCAACCCCGAAAAAAGAAATTAAGACACTAGGAGTCTGGCTGGAACCAGAACTGACCATGAAGACCCAAGCAGCCAAAACAGCAGGAATCTGTTTTGGACTCATGCGATCCATACGCAAGATCCTTCCACTTCTTCCCCCCGTATCAAGGAAATTACTGGTCCAAGGCCTTATCCTTGCCCGGCTGGACTACAGCAACGCCGTCTACCTCGGCGCGCCTGAATCCACCATGGCTAAACTACAACGGACTCAAAATGCGGCGGCGCGGCTCATTATGGGCCTTCCTTCCAGAGCCCCAGCCAGTCCAGCCCTCAAAGCCCTACATTGGCTCCCAGTACGTCAGAGGGTAGAATTCAAGGCTCTGTGCACCGCCTATAAACTCATTAACGGTGTAGACCCTGCCGTTCTGGAAGACATGGTCACCCCCTATAAAGCCCCTAGAATTTTGCGCTCAGACAACGAACGCCTGGCCACTGTCCCCAGATTCAGAAAAGTACGCACCGGTGGTCGACGCTTTGCGGTAAAAGCGTCCTCAGGATGGAATTCACTCCCCCGCAGCCTCCGTCTGGAACCCCGCTACCCACTCTTTCGCAAAAGACTGAAAACCTTCTTTTTCCCTAAATAGTACCCCCTACAGTATCCCCTCCCCCTCGGTCTACACTAAATTAACAGCGCGGGGATGCCTTCAGGTCACCAGGCGCTTTATAAATCGCTAAATAAATAAATATTGTATACATTATTATCAGAGACTATACTTGCCTCTTGGATACAACTTTACAACGGAATTGTATTAATTTTTGTACAGTTGTGTGTATACAGTAAAACAACCTACCCACCATAAATGATCTGTCTATTCATCTTTTTGGGATCTGGAGTAGCATTCTACTCGCCGAAAAGCACTTCAACACTTCATCAGGTAGCAAGCGCTATATAAATGCAAAACCTTCCCTCTTCTATCCCCCCACTATCTTTTTTAACCCAACTAACAGACCAACATGTCCAGCTCTGAAATACATTTTATATTTCCCTATACTAATTAACCACTAATCATTTTTGGATCCTGGAGTAGCGTGCTACTCGCCGAAAAACGCTTCAAAATTCATCAGGGTTAGTAAGCGTTATATAAATCTAAATACATTACAATTACTGTTTACATCGGGCTGCACTAAAACGAGGATACAAGTAGGGTGGGGCTTAGAGTTTATCTGCCCAGAACGAAGCATTCTACAGAAAGTGTGTGAACAGTCTATATGTTGTGCACCTGGCATAGAAAAACACAGCATATAATATTTATCTAAGAGTCTATTGGCTCAGTCAAGGCTTCTATTTTTAATACAATTCATGTTTGCAAGCACAAGGATAGGAAAAAAGCTTTCTAAATATACAAAAGAAAATTGGATGCGTTTGAAAAACGTTCCGGCCCACACCCATCTCCCATATACCAGGAAGGATACACTGTGAATGCAATGTCTTCTGTGGAAATGTGCGCCTTTACAGGAGTTACATTTGAATTATCAAAAACATACCTCCTCCCAAAAAGAAAATGTTACTGGGCAAACTGGAAAGTAAATGTAAAGGAATAAATTGGCACTGTGTCAATACTGAAGGCATTTTGGACAAACCGGGGTTAAATATTTCAGAAGGTAACAATTTGATGAACCAGGCTACCAAGGCACAGGAATGTGGCGGGAGCATCCAGCTCTGGGTCGGATTCTTGGAATGAGGCACACGCCGCAGGGAACAGATGCAAGGGGCAGGCATCGTTCTCGTAAACTACCTTAACCTATATGGTGCAAAAATCTAGGCTCTTTCATTATTTGGTATTAAAACGCATAGATATAGAAGACAGACCCCATGCTCTGGACCTCAAAAGAATGGATTCTTAGGCATTCTGAAATTTTTTGTGCAAGGAGGGATTTAAAATGAACTATGTTGCCTGCAAAAGGTCAGATGGCATGGCATGCATGATTTGGTTCCCATAATTCCTTGCAAGAAGGAGCTCGTGAATTTGTGTCTCCACAGAGCTGCCATGGGATCTCTGACTGGTCAGTTCATCTCTCCAAGCTATCACAGAATACATTTCTCCTTGGTTAATGCTTAGAAACTGGCAGACCAGGTCCATTTTTCAGGGATTATTCGTACTCCAATCTGCCTCAGCTTCCAGGCACAAGGTGATTAAAAAAAACGCTTTATTAAAAGTACAAAGATCGGTCAGCAGATTTGACAGCTTTTTGTTAAACATTGAAAAGGTCCCAAAGCAAGAGAGGGAAAGGCAGAAAAGGGGAAGGTGATGAAGAGAGACAGCAAGGATAAATAAGCACACGCACAAGAGTGTGTTCAGAGTTTAAAGCCCTTACTAAAAGCCTCGCAGAGCAACGCATGCGGCCTGGCTCAGGCGAGACCTAAAAATGGTGTATGAACCAATATAAGTATAAAGACGGGTTTTAATATACAAAACCATCCAGTGATCATATTAATCTTCATAGAGTGGTTAATTCACTGGTGGTACCAAAAAGAATGCATACATAGGAAATATAAGAATGGTTTGAAAAAATCGAGGTCAGACATTTGAACAACTGTGCTAGCGTTACATTTCAAAGCTATTCAGTCCAGGACATACAAACCCGTCCAAACGTGACACAACCATATACTGTATAGTCAATGCCTGTTTATCTTAGTATAGGTGAAAAATAAAATAATTTATAGACAAAAAGATTCACTACAATAATAATATACTTTTAAAAAGGTTAATCCGCCGACGTCGGGAAATGTGCCTCAACTCACCATGGCATGCGGCTCAGGGTGACTCTCCGCCCTAATAAAGAATTATAGGAAGGTGAGCATGGTAAGAAAATAAGTCTTCTGGAAGGCTGTAACAGTTCTAGGCATTTCAGAACAAGTGTAAAGAAAAAGTGTACCCATGTAGATTAAAAACTGTCCATATACTCATAGGCGGTGTCTGCAATAGTGACTGAGGTATTTTCGTATGGCTATGAAGTTCCTAATACGTTCTCCGAGCATGTATTTAGATGTCACTAAGGTTTATCGAGACAAGCGGGCAGCGTATTGGTGGTTAACACTAGGGGGAGACACGCCAAGACCGTGGAGGCAGTCGTGTGTCTGCCTTGAAGTTTGTGTATCAATGCATTTGATGGCTCGTGCCTCATAACAGGCTTGTGTTGCGGCAGCACAGGGTGAACAAAGACAGAACCTAGTGCAGTAACTTCCAAAGGAAACATGTGGTGTTGTGGGGAAAAAAAGACACTTAGAGCTAGTTGGCCTATCACACAAGTACAGCGTGCTTAGATTCCAGAAGCAACTGCCCCATTAAAATATGCAGCCGTAAGGCACATGATAACACTGCCTAGTTTAAACATAGATGCAGCATTCTTCAAGTTGAAAACTGTAGACGTGTTTGATGTGCACTGCAATAACAAAGCTGAGATGCAGTGGAGGAAATGGGCTTAAAATAGTTGACCTCTGCATGGGGGCAGCGTGCTTTGTTTTCAAGACACAACACATGCCACATGTGCACTGAGAACTTTCCTACGACATGAGAGAGTGTGCTTTGAAACTTCCATATCTTTAACATGAATGCAGCATTCTTTACGTTTTCATAACAAGAAAGAAAAGAAAAGACGACCTTAATGCACAAATGATTCAAGTTAAACAAAAACGTAGGTTCATGGACTCATTCCTGTATACAAAGAACACGTTGCCTTGGTGCAGAAAAAAATTACAGATATAACAAACATAGGGTCAGAGACCCATACCTGTATACGGGGAGCCAGCAATTCGTTATACCACAGCAGATGGAGGACGGTGGTATAGAGTAATTGCTGTTGCTTGAATAGAGGATACGGGGCTAGCTAAAGCCAAATTTGGTGTGTGGCTACTCACTCAGGTTGTATAATCACATCACTCTGATGCAGTCACGTGACCATGAATACTTGGGAAAAGTAGTCGCATGCGGGCAGCATGAATCTGAATGAACGCGCACTAAATGGTGACGGCTTTCTTGCCTCTGTCACACACAGCCACTTCTTCACGTGGAATAGAATCACTAAAGATGGGCCTCCATCGAAGATAAATGCAAACACCATGATGTACTGGCATGTGTTTTTAGAGGGTCAGTGCAGTATATCCAAGGGCGGAAGACCCATTAGGAAAATCAGCACACCCGAAAACCAGATTGCCCGTAGTAGAAATGAGTGATGGGTGTGTAAACCATGTCCCTTGTACTACATATGTATCCTGTTGCAAGCGGTCAGCCCCATATGTCTAAGGGTATAGAGAGGTCAGTGCACCCGAATCAGAGTGCCCAATCTTATATGGATAAGTGTAGGATGTTTGGACCATGTCCATCGGACAGTCTGTTACAGGTATCTGGTGGAGGTAATCTTCTGAGCTTATTAGAGTACAATAAAAAAAAGATATATATATGAAAATATAGAAAAGAACAGGCAGTGTCCCTCGCACATATTCTAAGGCACCTGGCTATCAGGAGGCATAGTTCTATATGGTTAGCCATATGTATTCTCTTGTATATTAGGTGACCTGTGGCACTTCACCACACACCCTGAAAAATCACTCAGGTGGAAAAGGTCAAGTCTAATGGGGCCCCCTCCGTCAGAGAAAGGACAACTACCCTGTTCCTACTGCAACCAATGGAGATTTGGGACTATTCGACATAGACAAGGGAAAATTGTGTTCAGGCCCGGTCCTATCCCAATCACTGCTTTTGTTCCCATGGTTTGTCTGCGCCAATTGGGATTTCAGTTATATGTGTGTATCAACGATATTTTGGTCATCTGGCGAGGTGAAGATCAATCTATCACTACCTTCGGGAAATCGATTTGCAAGAACTAAGAGTGTGGCATGCCAATGACTGCTTCCACAACGACTTCAAGAAAATATTGTACTACCTTTTAGTCCCTATTAACGGCTATAAACAGAATTTTCATAAAGTAAACAATTGGTTTATTAAGGAATTCAGACTTTCACGTAGATATCCTTCACAAAGGACATCTCAGAAGTCAGTCTGGGTGGAGAGAGGTACAAAATGGCCCAGGCTCGGGCTAAGAAAGAATGGGAGGAAGATGGCAGGAACTCAAATTGGCTTGCTCTCTTAAGAACTCCACCAGGTTGTGGGCACTTGTAAAGTGGAGGGGAGAGAGGTCTCTGCTTCACCCCTGCAAAATAACATTTCTCCCCAGATCTAGGTTGATCATTTCTCCAATCTTTATTCAGTAACTCATTTTATTGAGCCGGACACTGTGCTGGGGACTGTGTAAACAGACAACTCTATAGCTGTACCTGGCCCTTTCCTTGACCTGGGCGACATCCTCAGCTATGGATGCAATAGCCAGAGGTAGAGCTTCAGGATTAGACAGCAGTCCAGCTTATATCCTTCTGCTAGAAAGAGATAAATTGTCTTGGTATAACCTTTTCTTAACTAATGCCATTATCAGTGGTGCCCCAGTACCAGACTCTTTGAAGGGATCGGACATCGTCCCGATATCTAAGAAGTGGGATAGCTTCCATTCAGCCAATTACAGGCTGATCAGCTTGATCAACTGTGCGAAGAGCATTTCTGCCCAATTGGTCTTGAGCAAGATTGAGGAATGGACTGCAGCTAAAGCCAAAGTATCCCCCTTTCAGACAGGCTTTAGGAAGAAGATATCCACGATTCATCAGGTTTCCGTTTCCTTTTACTATATTGAAAGATCGTTGTGGTCGGCAGGAAAACTTGTATGTTGCCATCATCGACCTTAACTCTGCTTTTGACCTGGTTCCACGAAGCAGGCTATGGAAGGTTTTGGGTGATATGGGCCAGCCCAGGAGGCTCTTGGGCCTCTTGAGCAGTCTACATAAGGGTAATTATTCCCTGGCTCGCTGGAGAACCCAGGGCCAGGTGACTGAATGATTAACTATCAATTAAGGTGTTCACAAGGGCTGGGCACAGGCACCCACCCAATTTTTGGTCTATGTTAATGTTGTTTATTATCTGCCCTCTTTCTCAATTGATGCACCATCCCTCGTAGGCACAAAACAAACAAGTTACCTTCGGTAATGATGTATCTGTAAGACATATATTATTAATAGATTACTTATCTTAGAATTACCCGCGTCAGACTGGATCCAAATAAATTTTTACTTAGCAGTACCCCTGCGTGTCGGTAGGTGGCATCGGTCGACTCCGCGTCCGTCATCTGCGTCATGGTCGCCGGGATGACGCAGCGGTGTCTACTTAGACTCCGCTCCTGTGCGCTAACGTCAGTTCTGATACAACGTTCCATGCCAGAAGCACAGAGCCATGCAAAACACTGGGGGAAACAAGCAGAGACTTACCTGACAGACGCCGCCACCGCCAGGAGTCACACAGGGGCTGCCATCCACTCGCCATTCACTCGAGTGCACGCCGCCACCGCCAGGAGTCATTCCAACATTGAGAAACCGCGCCGCCACTCCGGGACTTCAATTCCCGGCTTCCTACGCGGCGGCGCGCTCTGTGACACCGCGCCAGCGCCAGGAGGCGCACAAAAGCAGCGCTGTGCCCGGCAGAGCGGGGGAAACAAGCAGAGACTTACCTGACAGACGCCGCCACCGCCAGGAGTCACACAGGGGCTGCCATCCACTCGCCATTCACTCGAGTGCACGCCGCCACCGCCAGGAGTCATTCCAACGTTGAGAAACCGCGCCGCCGCTCCGGGACCTCAATTCCCGGCTTCCTACGCGGCGGCGCGCTCTGTGACACCGCGCCAGCGCCAGGAGGCGCACAAAAGCAGCGCTGTGCCCGGCAGAGCGGGGGAAACAAGCAGAGACTTACCTGACAGACGCCGCCACCGCCAGGAGTCACACAGGGGCTGCCATCCACTCGCCATTCACTCGAGTGCACGCCGCCACCGCCAGGAGTCATTCCAACGTTGAGAAACCGCGCCGCCGCTCCGGGACCTCAATTCCCGGCTTCCTACGCGGCGGCGCGCTCTGTGACACCGCGCCAGCGCCAGGAGGCGCACAAAAGCAGCGCTGTGCCCGGCAGAGCGGGGGAAACAAGCAGAGACTTACCTGACAGACGCCGCCACCGCCAGGAGTCACACAGGGGCTGCCATCCACTCGCCATTCACTCGAGTGCACGCCGCCACCGCCAGGAGTCATTCCAACGTTGAGAAACCGCGCCGCCGCTCCGGGACTGCAATTCCCGGCTGCCTACGTGGGGGCGCGCTCTTTGACACCGAGCCAGCGCCAGGAGGCGCACAAAAGCAGCGCTTTGCCCCGCTTTGCGGGACACCCGGGGCGAAGCCCGGGCAAAGGGCGGGCCCTCTACGGCCCTCATCGGCAGGAAGAGACAGGGACAGGGCACAGAACTCTGCTCCAAAATATTCCTGTAAGTTCCTGTAAGTTTCTTTATACTTATATTGAAGCTGCAATTTGCTGAAAAGTCAACTAGTGTTCGGGTATCATATGACTTTAATTTTCTATATTCTCGTTATTTTCTACGCTGACACTCATTATGTCTAAAGCAAAATCGACCTCAGCGGTTAACACTATAGAGAACTACATGGTCCAGAAGGTTGCAAAAATTAATAACGATAGGAGGTCTTCACTGGGACTGAGTCTCTCACCTGAACCGCTACAAGATGACAATATGCCTCTCCATACATCTGCCCTTGATATTAGTAATGAGGTATTCCAGACGCAGGAGAATAACCCATTAACGCAGCTATTAGCAGCAATCACGGATACAGCCCTTGAGAGTATAACTAACGAAGAAATAATACTGCTAGAAGAGGAGCCCCCACTACCGGTACCAGCTCCAAGAGCTTCTAAAGGGGGAGAGAAGAGTCTACCTAAACGGGGCGGGCTTCGCTCAGGTAAAAAACGCCCTGATGTATCCCCATTGGAAAATATTGATGAAGATATAAGGGGACTTCCAGGAGGGAAGTTATTCTTGGACGATGACCAATTCAAGAAACTGTTAAACGCCCTAGATAGTAAAATTAAAATTATCACTAAACCTCTCCTAAGTAAAATAGATCACCTTACGGAAGAGGTGAACAGATTGGGGGGGCTATTGCAAAAATCACTAGAGGAAGCAGTAAACATCCCTAAACAGAAAATACTCAGAGTCGAGTCGAAAAATACACAGACTGACTCCAGGTTAGAACTTCTGGAAAATATTCCCCTTATCCCCTTGTTGCCTACTGACACAGGGCGGGGTTTTAGGGGGATAGATACTCACACTGGTGAAACTGAAGGGCTAAGCGAAAGGGACAGAATGATAGATCCTAATGTAGAGAAGGGGCCTGTAGAATTCATTGTGGAGGCATCTCCCCTGATATTGGTTTTAGCAAATGTTCCCCTTTTAGAACCTGAGCAAGTTGAGAATACTTCTTCCTTGATAAATAAATCACTTCATTGGCTATCAAGGAACATGGCTTTTACCTTGGGAGGCATGGACCAGCTGGCACAAGAAGTTGTGAAAGCTAGAAGAGTTGACTGGATTGGGGGTGGTACTAAAAAGTTTAATGGGGATTGCGTAGTGTTACACCTTTCTGATCCCGAAGTGCTGCCAAACATTCTAGCAAATATATATCCCCCCCAGCGTAGATCCACAGAAATAGTCCAGTTGACGTTAGATTTTTTCTATGCAAAAAAAGGGAATATCCTAAATCCCACCGTGCTTAAAACAAAATGGAATCCTGTAGTAAAAAAAGGTAAACCCCCTAGTTTGAGAAGCAATTGGGGTATACCGATGGAGAATAGATACTCTGCCCTTTCTGGTCTCAATGAGTGCGATTGACTGAAAGGGCGGATGACTATAGTAAAGGACATCACAACAGGGATTCAAGAGAGGGGCACAGGGGTCACCATGAAGCTTATTACAACCAACCTTAACAAGGATAGGGTACTTAGTTCTAGTGGGGAATCCTCTTGCATAGCGGGGCAACTGACATCGATCCCACGCACTATTGAACGTAGCGGGGAAACTAGCCCACCTCCCATTTTAATCCACTCCCCGTATGAAACGCCATTGCATGAGAGGGCCAGCCAGACGAAGCTAGGTACCAAAATTCTTTCCTGGAATCTGGCGGGAATTGACCACAAATTGGAGTCTCCTGAATGGGGTGAATTTGTTGACAGCCATGACGTAATTATGTTCCAGGAAACTTGGGCAGTGACCCCTGTTTATCGGTTGGGCTTTCTAAATTTTTTTGCTCCCGCGAAAAAAAATCCAAAAGGGCGTCCCTCAGGGGGCCTAATCACATGGGTACGCCAATCTATAAATTGTACTATTAAAGCGAGGCCAAGTAACAACTGTGATCTACTCCCAATTGTGATAACTTGGGTCGATGGTCTTGAGATGGCCCTCTATAACATATATGCCAGGGGAACTCAAGGGGGTTAAGCCTCTGAGGTGTTAGTAGCACTAGACAATGACTTAGAGAATCTCCCAACACATACCACCATTCTAGTGGGAGGAGATATGAATACTACATTTGAACCTCTAGGTCATGAGGATAATGATTTGTCCCTAGATGAAGATACCAAATGGGGAGTTCCTCAATTGGACTTACCAATTGTAAAGAAATGGACTGAGGTGGCAATACAGTTGAAGAGTTTGTGCCTGGCTAGGGGGCTGAGGGCAGCAAATGGTCGCACTCCCTCAGACCTTAAGGGCGTGCATACCTTTGACAATACAAGATCAAGTAGTCGGAAAGACTACATTCTTGTAGACGTTAGAGATTGGCACAAAATAACAGATATGAAAGTTACATCTAGATTAGAGAGCGACCACAATCCATTGTGTATGCTCTTTAATCTGGACCTAGGAGAAAGTTAATCTAACCAGGAATTGGGCATTACGCCGCTAGATGTCATTTCAGCTAACAACCTCCGTCATATTAAATGGGCATCAATGATGGATAAACCTTGGGATATGCAGGACTTAATGGAGGTTGTTAACAAAGAGGTCAGCAGATTGCAGGCTTATTGTAATGAATCAAATTTTAACAAATTAATTGAAGAGTCACATCCAAAGTTTGTTGCAATCCATAAGTGGTCTAAATGCAGTTTCTGAAGCAAGTTCCTAATTTCTTTAAGCCAGGATATTTTGTGGAACCGATCAGAGCAAATAATGTCCTTAAGAGCAGATGCATAATGACCCAGTTCGGGAGTGGTCTTTATGCGCCTCCAATACAGCAATGGGCGCAATCGCGCCATATCCTCAATCTTTTTCCTCCCAAGGTCGTATTGGAGCGGAATCGATGGAGTACTCTACGGGACACCCACCAATCGGCGAAGAAATGTATTTTCTGCAGTAGCCAAAACGCTCAGATTGGTAAAGCCCCAAAGCTCTGATCCATAGAGGCAGGCCCCCAGCACCTTCGTACTATAAATCTCCATTACGGGCTGAATGGGTTTCGTTAATGAGGATTTATATTTTTGTGCTATGGCCCCGGCCAACTGGTGAAACTTTAAGACCACACAGTCCATATGAGATTTCCAATTCATATTGCCCTGCAAATTAATACCAAGGTAAGTGAAGGCATTCACTTCTTCCAAAATGGACCCATTAAAATGTATTTTCCCTTAAATTGCTTAGCTGGATTCATGTTCATAAACTTGGTCTTTGTAGTATTTATCTCCAATCCCCGGATCCGACAGAAATCACCGAATGCATCAATTGTCTTTTGTAATCCACTTGGGGTCCGCGAGACCAGTAGTGTGTCATCAGCAAACATTAATACTGGAACTCGCTCCCCATCTAGCATTGGGGCGTCTGTTGGGGATTTCTTTATAAAATCTACTACACCATTAATGTAAAGAGAGAATAAGGCGGGGGCCAGGACGCATCCCTGTCTTACCCCACGCTCCACGGGGAAAGAGTATGTGACGTCCCCCTGTGCACCCCACCTAATCCTGGCGTAGTTGTTTTCGTGCATACCCACGAGCAGAGTCAATAGTTCGGGGCTAATTCCAAGTTCCCGTAAAACAATCTATAGTTTTTGCCGAGGTGCTAAGTCAAATGCTGACTTGAGGTCAACAAAAACTGCATATAATGGGCCATTTGTTAGGGTCACATTTTTCCAGTAGAGAGTTAAAAAATGGAATACCTGATCAACGGAGCTAGTTAGGGGTCGAAAAGCCAGCCTGATACGGGGACAGGATATCCTTATCATCTATCCATGCTTGTAATTTGATTTGTATCATTCTGCCCATCAGTTTTTGGGCTGAATCAATAAGGCTGATGGGCCTATAATTACTTGGTAAAGCCTTGTCCCCTTTTTTGAACACTGGAATAATCTCCGCTCCTTTCCATGATGCCGGTATCATTGCTCCTTGTGCGATAGAATTCGCAAGCCATACGAAATATTGGCACCAGCTAACCCGGTCAGATAAAAATACGTCTGCCGGTATTCCATCCATTCCTGGCGCCCTGCCTCTAGTCACCCCATCTAGTGCTACATTCACATCATGCAATGAAAATATTCCATAGCTAAAGAATACCATTGTGGGCAATGGGAGGGATTGCGAGATCGAATTATCCGCATATTGTGGTTTAAAAAATTCCACCCATGCTTCCTTTGCTACATAATTTTTTGGACATTCAGCAATTCCCCCCCTGCCCCATTTTAAAATTGCCCAAAACTCTTTCTGCTGTTTAGCTGCACAGGCTTTTTTAAGGTCTAACCATTGGTTATCATCCCACAACCTTTTTGCCTTAACTTGAGCTTTTCTATACTCATCCCTGGCTTTCAACACTCCTTCTTTAGACCTCAACGCTAGGCTGAGGTTCTGCCGTGCTTTTCTACAAGAATGATCATACCACCCTCGCTTCCTCTGGGGTCCGGGAGCCTTCCCCTGCTGAACTTTTTTTAAGAAAAACCCCTGTAAAATTGCAACAAACTTTGGATGTGACTCTTCAATTAATTTGTTAAAATTTGATTCATTACAATAAGCCTGCAATCTGCTGACCTCTTTGTTAACAACCTCCATTAAGTCCTGCATATCCCAAGGTTTATCCATCATTGATGCCCATTTAATATGACGGAGGTTGTTAGCTGAAATGACATCTAGCGGCGTAATGCCCAATTCCTGGTTAGATGAACTTTCTTAAATGTAGCGTAGTATTTATTCTGTTTAGAATAGGGAAAAATGCTTTTATGACAATGCTGTCGAATAAAGTATTAAAACTTGAACTTGCAAAACACTGACCCCTGGTGCACAAAACTAGAGCACTGTAAGGGAGTCCCTATCCCTTTAAGTCAGTGTGCAGAACGGGGAGGATGGGGGGGGGAGGTAAGGAATCTATAACTAATATATGTCTCTTACAGATACATCGTTGCTGAAGGTAAGTAACTTGTTCATCTGAAAGAGACTATTAGTTATAGATTCCTTACCTTAGAATAGACACCCCAGTAATATCAATCCCAGAGGAGGGTCTGCAAAATAAGTTCACACCAGGAAGTCCTGGAGAACCGAACGGCCCAAAAAGCCATCTCTCTGGACTTGGCTGTCCAGGCAGTAATGCTTAGTTAACGTGTGCAGGGATGCCCATGTGGCTGTGTGATAGATGTCAACCAGCGGAACTCCACGTCCCAAAGCAGTAGTGGCTGCCGTTGGTCTGGTAGAGTGGGTGCACAGTCCTACTGGAGGTTCCTTTTTAGCCAAAGCATAACAGATCTTAATGCATAGGATGACCCATCGAGAGATGGTACCTTTGTGCACTGCCTGACCTTTCTTGGTGCCCACTTAATCCGCAAAGAGTTGATCATCCACCCAGAAGTCTTTAGTGCGGTCAAGGTAGAAAGACAGCACACGTTTTGGGTCCAGACAGTGGAATCTACCCTTCTCATTGGAAGGGTGCAGAGGAGGGAAGAAGGTGGGCAATGTGATGGTCTGACCTATGTGGAAAGAGGTAATCACTTTGGGCAGAAAAGACGGCTTAGTACGGAGGACAACTTTGTCCGGATGGACTGCAAGAAAGGGAGGTCTGGAAGATAAGCCTGAAGCTCACTCACCGTGCGAGCAGAGGTAATGGCAAGCAAAAAAGCAGTCTTCAAAGGAGGCGAATAGGACAATTATGTAGGGGCTCAAAGGGAGCACACATAAGATAAGTGAGGACAAGATTCAACTCCCACTAGGGCATTACGAAAGGAGAAGGAGGAAAGAGATGAGTAATGCACTTCAGAAATGTGTTAACAATAGGATCGATGGCCATGCTCAAGAGCTAGGGGTACCAGACTCTTCGTGCCCAGTCCGGAGTGACAAGAATGACTTGGGACCGGTCGCGTTTGATCTTGTTCAGCAATTTTGGCAGAAGTGGTACAGGCGGAAAGGCATACGGGAGGCCGCAACTCCTCTCGTGACGAAAAGCGTTGCCGAGCGAGAGCCACCTTGGAAACTCCAACACGCAGAACTGCTGACATTGCGTGTTCTCTTCAGTGGCGAATAGATCTAACCAAGGCTCTCTCCACTGCTGAAAGAGACCTTGCATCACCTTCGAGTGAAGACACCATTCGTTAACCATCATGCACTGGTGGCTGGGTTAGTCCGCCCTGGCGTTCAGGGAACCCTCTAGGTGTTGAAGCACCAGAGATATGCCCTGATGTTCCAGCCATGTCCAAAGGCGAAGAGCCTCTTGACATAGGGTCCACGACCCCACCCTGCCCTGTTTGTTGCAGTACTACATGGCGGTGGTGTTGTCCGTGAACACCTGCACCACTCTTCCTTTGACAGAAGGAAGGAATGGCTTCAGTGCAAGACAAATCGCCCGGAGCACCAGAAGGTTGATGTGGTGCCTGGATTCCGCCGGAGACCAGAGGCCTCTGATCTCCGCCTTTCCCATATGGCCACCCTATCCCAGGAGTGACGCATCCGTCACAACTGTGAACTCAGGTTGGGGAAGGGAGAGGGATCTGCCGTTGACCCAATCCTGGTTCGTGGACCACCACTGCAAGTCCCCTCCGAAATGTGAACGTCATCGGAAAGATTCCCCTGGTGCTGTGCCCACTGGAACTTCAGGTCCCACTGCAGAGCACGTATATGCCATTTGGCATGACCCTCCAGCAGGATGCAGGAGGCCTTGAGGCCCATCAGCCTCAGGTTCATTCTCACCGAAAACCGGGATGGAGGCTGAAACATCGGTATCATAGCCCAAATATCCTGGACTTGCTGCTAGGTAGGATAGACCAAAACTGTGCTGTGTCCAGAACCGCTCAGATGAAATGGAGCATATGGGTGGGAATCAGGTGCGACTTCAGCGCATTAACTGTGAACCCCAGCGAATGCAGGAAGTCCGTCGTAGTTTATGAACATGAATCCAGCTAAGCAATTCAAGGGAAAATACACTTTAATGGGTCCATTTTGGAAGAAGTGAATGCCTTCACTTACCTTGGTATTAATTTGCAGGGCAATATGAATTGGAAATCTCATATGGACTGTGTGGTCTTAAAGTTTCACCAGTTGGCCGGGGCCATAGCACAAAAATATAAATCCTCATTAACGAAACCCATTCAGCCCGTAATGGAGATTTATAGTATGAAGGTGCTGGGGGCCTGCCTCTATGGATCAGAGCTTTGGGGCTTTACCAATCTGAGCGTTTTGGCTACTGCAGAAAATACATTTCTTCGCCGATTGGTGGGTGTCCCGTAGAGTACTCCATCGATTCCGCTCCAATACGACCTTGGGAGGAAAAAGATTGAGGATATGGCGCGATTGCGCCCATTGCTGTATTGGAGGCGCATAAAGACCACTCCCGAACTGGGTCATTATGCATCTGCTCTTAAGGACATTATTAGCTCTGATCGGTTCCACAAAATATCCTGGCTTAAAGAAATTAGGAACTTGCTTCAGAAACTGCATTTAGACCACTTATGGACTGCCACTGATCCCTCCGCCTTTCCATCTAAGGCGCTACTGAAAAACATTTATTGGGACATGGTATATGGTTCTGTTTTAATTTCCAACCAATCGTCTATGTTGACATCCCAGTACTTGGAGTTTAAAATAATCCCTGAATGTGAACAGTACTGGGATTTGATCACAAAACCCCTGGATAGAAAATTGTATTTCCAGTTCAGAGTTGGTTCCCTGCCTCTAAATGCTTTTACTTTTAAATGGTCTCCAGGCAATGTAAATACATGTTGTTACTGCAAAACACAAGTGGAGGACATCCCACATTTTTTGCTCTTCTGCCCATTATATGCGGCCCCAAGAAGTAGATGGCTGAAGCCGGTTTGCAGGAATCTGGGCATAAGGAAATATCTAAAAGCACTAAGAATACTAAGATCAAATTGTGCTCCCAGTCTTGCAATCGCTTTGGCCAAATACTTGGGATGGGCCTGGATAATCCGCTTGCGTACCTTAAATGCAATTGATCATATATGATGGAAAAATAACTAATTTTAAGATCAATCCCACTTATTATGAACTAGGTATTGTGACTCTGATTTTTTATGCATGAACTTTTTTAAGTTGGAAAATTCGCCAGCATTTATTGTATTTGATTGAATTTAATGAGTATTTTATGTCGGTCTTAAATGTAGCGTAGTATTTATTCTGTTTAGAATAGGGAAAAATGCTTTTATGACAATGCTGTCGAATAAAGTATTAAAACTTGAACTTGCAAAACACTGACCCCTGGTGCACAAAACTAGAGCACTGTAAGGGAGTCCCTATCCCTTTAAGTCAGTGTGCAGAACGGGGAGGATGGGTGGGGAGGTAAGGAATCTATAACTAATATATGTCTCTTACAGATACATCGTTGCTGAAGGTAAGTAACTTGTTCATCTGAAAGAGACTATTAGTTATAGATTCCTTACCTTAGAATAGATACCCCAGTAATATCAATCCCAGAGGAGGGTCTGCAAAATAAGTTCACACCAGGAAGTCCTGGAGAACCGAACGGCCCAAAAAGCCATCTCTCTGGACTTGGCTGTCCAGGCAGTAATGCTTAGTTAACGTGTGCAGGGATGCCCATGTGGCTGTGTGATAGATGTCAACCAGCGGAACTCCACATCCCAAAGCAGTAGTGGCAGCCGTTGGTCTGGTAGAGTGGGTGCGCAGTCCTACTGGAGGTTCCTTTTTAGCCAAAGCATAACAGATCTTAATGCATAGGATGACCCATCGAGAGATGGTACCTTTGTGCACTGCCTGACCTTTCTTGGTGCCCACTTAATCCGCAAAGAGTTGATCATCCACCCAGAAGTCTTTAGTGCGGTCAAGGTAGAAAGACAGCACACGTTTTGGGTCCAGACAGTGGAATCTACCCTTCTCATTGGAAGGGTGCAGAGGAGGGAAGAAGGTGGGCAATGTGATGGTCTGACCTATGTGGAAAGAGGTAATCACTTTGGGCAGAAAAGAGGGCTTAGTACGGAGGACAACTTTGTCCGGATAGACTGCAAGAAAGAGAGGTCTGGAAGATAAGCCTGAAGCTCACTCACCGTGCGAGCAGAGGTAATGGCAAGCAAAAAAGCAGTCTTCAAAGGAGGCGAAGAGGACAATTATGTAGGGGCTCAAAGGGAGCACACATAAGATAAGTGAGGACAAGATTCAACTCCCACTAGGGCATTATGAAAGGAGAAGGAGGAAAGAGATGAGTAATGCACTTCAGAAATGTGTTAACAATAGGATCGATGGCCATGCTCAAGAGCTAGGGGTACCAGACTCTTCGTGCCCAGTCCGGAGTGACAAGAATGACTTGGGACCGGTCGCGTTTGATCTTGTTCAGCAATTTTGGCAGAAGTGGTACAGGCGGAAAGGCATACGGGAGGCCGCAACTCCTCTCGTGACGAAAAGCGTTGCCGAGCGAGAGCCACCTTGGAAACTCCAACACGCAGAACTGCTGACATTGCGTGTTCTCTTCAGTGGCGAATAGATCTAACCAAGGCTCTCTCCACTGCTGAAAGAGACCTTGCATCACCTTCGAGTGAAGACACCATTCGTTAACCATCATGCACCGGTGGCTGGGTTAGTCCGCCCTGGCATTCAGGGAACCCTCTAGGTGTTGAAGCACCAGAGATATGCCCTGATGTTCCAGCCATGTCCAAAGGCGAAGAGCCTCTTGACATAGGGTCCACGACCCCACCCTGCCCTGTTTGTTGCAGTACTACATGGCGGTGGTGTTGTCCGTGAACACCTGCACCACTCTTCCTTTGACAGAAGGAAGGAATGGCTTCAGTGCAAGACAAATCGCCCGGATCACCAGAAGGTTGATGTGGTGCCTGGATTCCGCCGGAGACCAGAGGCCTCTGATCTCCGCCTTTCCCATATGGCCACCCTATCCCAGGAGTGACGCATCCGTCACAACTGTGAACTCAGGTTGGGGAAGGGAGAGCGATCTGCCGTTGACCCAATCCTGGTTCGTGGACCACCACTGCAAGTCCCCTCCGAAATGTGAACGTCATCGGAAAGATTCCCCTGGTGCTGTGCCCACTGGAACTTCAGGTCCCACTGCAGAGCACGTATATGCCATTTGGCATGACCCTCCAGCAGGATGCAGGAGGCCTTGAGGCCCATCAGCCTCAGGTTCATTCTCACCGAAAACCGGGATGGAGGCTGAAACATCGGTATCATAGCCCAAATATCCTGGACTTGCTGCTAGGTAGGATAGACCAAAACTGTGCTGTGTCCAGAACCGCTCAGATGAAATGGAGCATATGGGTGGGAATCAGGTGCGACTTCAGCGCATTAACTGTGAACCCCAGCGAATGCAGGAAGTCCGTCGTAGTATGGAGGTGGGAGACGACAGCCTGGGCGAGCCCGCCTTCAACAGCCAGTCGTCGAGATAGGGGAAGACTGGAACCCCTGATCTACGCAGATGAGCTTTTATCACCGCCAACACCCGGGGGGGGGGGGACTGGTAAGGCCAAAGGGGAGCATGGTAACCTAAAAATGTGTGTGGCCTACTGTGAACCGTAAATAATGCCAGTGGGCAGGCAAGACGGGGATGTGAAAGTAAGTGTCCTGCAAGTCCAACGCTACCATAAAATCTCCAGGGTCGAGGGCAGACAAGACCTGAGCCAAGGTTAACATCTTGAACTTCTCCTTCCGGAGGAAGCGGTTGATGTCCCGAAGGACTAAGATAGGACGCAGGCCTTTGTCCTTCTTGGGTACCAAGAAGTAGTGAGAGTAGCAACCACAACCTACTTCTGGCACAGGGACATATTCAATAGCTCCCTTGGCAAAGAGATTTGTAACTTCCTGGCAGAGAGGGCGGGGTAGTCTCGAAGGGGAGGGAGTAGCCCTTTCGGACTATTTGCAAAACCCACCTGCCGACGTGATGTTGAGCTAGTGGGGGACGTGATGGCGGAACCTGCCACCCACTGGCAACTGGTGGCCCTGGAAGGTCGGACTAGGAAGGTTTGGAGGCTGCTATGGGGGGCTTTGGTGGACTGGCCCGCCCGCTGGCCCCCAGACCCATGACGCAGGGTCCCACGTCCCCGACCATGCAGAGGCTGGGTAGCTTGCACTACCCTGTGGCTCTGGGTGGAACGTGGTGGGGCACCCCTTCTGTAGCCAAGCAAGGCAGACTGCATGGGGTTTGAAGTTGTCGCGAGGCCCAAGGATCTGGCTGTAGCCCTGGAGTTCTCGAAACACCCAAGCGCCTTGTCACCAAACAGGCGACGGCCATCAGAGGGCATGTCCAAAAGGTTAGATTGGACATCACCAGAGAAGCCAGATGTTCTTAGCCAGGAGTAGCGCCCCAGGGCTACCGACGTGGAAACCGTTCTACCCAGCGAGTCGGCGGTATCCAGCCTACACCGGAAGTTCTCGACCCTCAGCAACAGCTGGGTGAGCACAGCCTAGGCCTCCTCCATGCACTGCGGCAGCACCTGAGCAACCGTATCCCACACTGTGTGTGTGTGTGTGTGTGTATAACAGCCCAAGAGACATGCAGTGTTCACCGACCGCAGTCCTAAGCTGGCAGAAGACAACATCTTGTTCCCAAGATGGTCCAGCTTCTTGAATTCCCTAGCTGGCAGAGCAGTAGAGAATGCACCCATTGAGGATGAGGCTTTGACCACCAAGCTCTCAGGGGTAGGGTGTTAGGAGAGGAATAATGGGTTGGCCAGGGCCGGGTGGTGGCGTCAGGTAATCATCCTGTCCACAGAAGCTGCTGGGCTTCGACCAAGTGCCCAGAAGCATGTCAGTGAGGGGCTCATTAAAAGGCAGCAGGGGCTCCGAAGAGGCTAATGCCGGCTGAAGTACCTCAATCAGAAGGCTAGTCCTGACAGCCACCGTAGGAAGCTCGAGGCCCAAGGCCTCAGCCGCCCTACTCAACACCACAGCATAGGAGGCTCCCTCCCCATAGCCACGGTAGAGGGAGAAAGCATACCAAGGTCTGGGGAGGTATCCAGACCACTGGCATCACCCAACTCCTCTTGCCAGTCCGGCTCCTCAAGTTGGTCTGCTGGAGGGTCAACAGACCCCTCCAAGTCCTCCACAGGCTGCCACTCAGGGCGGTAGGGAACGCCACGGATGAACAGAGGTACAAAAGTACGGCACCGTGTCCATGTCGGGTGAGGATGGGGTTGGGGTTGACGCCAGTTGGGGGTACAACCGGCGTCTGGGGAGTTGCCACTGGAATCGGCGCCGGGGAAGGTACTGTGAGGCGACCAGCACCAATCCGGATCCAGGTCTCGATCCTTCGGGACCCTGCAGCGCCAGAGCCGATGGTATCAAAGGCCTACAGCCCCCAGCCGAGTCTGTGGGGCCGAAGGCACGCCTGCGGAGTCGGGCTGCCCAAAGATGCTGTGCAGTGCTTCGTTAAATTGTCAAACCTGGGCATGAGGCCACTCTGAGAAAGGTAGGGAAGCGTGGAGCCGCCCCGGAGTGTGACGACGCTCCGGGTCCCACGTCGCGTTGGCCGACAGACAGAGAGAAGGCAAAGAGCGATGATGCATCTTTCCCTTCTTTTTGTGCATCAACTTACTTGAGGAGTGCGAAGACTTCGAAGAGGAATGGTGATGACTCAGTGACTGGTCCTGAGACCTTCTCGATGGGGACTTCGTGCTACGCGGAGCGGACTGCCGGGCCTCTAAATGCTTTCGGGACCATTTCAGCAAAAACTTCAGGTTCATCGCTGGGCAGTCCGAGCACGACTTCGCATCGTGAACGCACTCCAGGCACCAAAGGCACACGAGATGCGGAGCGGTGACCGACATCAACTTGTGACAGGAGTCACAGGGCTTGAAGCCGGTCCGACGATGGGACATCCCTCGTGCTACCAGAACTCGAAGACTAAAAAAAAGAGGTCGACAAAAGTCGAAAAAGGGTTTAGTAAAAAACTGACTCAAAGGCACGCCCTCTCCGGATCTGGGTTGGCTGGCGCGGAAAATGACGGACGTCAACGGGCAAGTTTGGCGTCTAAGTAGACACCGGAATGTCATCCCGGCGACTACGACGCTGGACACGGAGTCGACGACCCCACCTACTGAAGCGCAGGTGTACTGCTAAGAAAAAATTTCTCTGAATCCAGTCGGAAGCCTGGGGGAAATTCTAAGGTAAGGAATCTATAACTAATATTCTCTTTCAGATACAAGCATCCTGGGACCGGTTTCAGGGTAAAGCTCCTCATCGGCCAGGCTAGCTTGAATCCAATAGCAAAGTAAGCAAGGGACCCATGTCTGGGCGTACCCTGCCAACTCAGGGCAAACAAAGCAAAGACAAGGAGATGATGGACGAACATATTAAACTTTTCAGATACTCACCCCCAGTCACAGATCTGGGTTGAATCCATCATTATTCTTAAGCCCACTTCTCCAGCCCAGTTCAGGCCCAGCCATATAAAAATCAGTCTTGACCCTGTGTCTCATGGCAACAGTCCAGACCGAACTGCCAAGTCAGGTCTCAACTGGACCATAAACAAGCATCCTGGGATTCAACCTAGACTGGCTGAGGAGGGATGTTAATCCGAAACCGGTCCCAGGATGCAGGTTTCCGGTCCATGGAAGATCTGGCTTGGCAGACTGATTTGCATATGGCCTGGTCTGAACTGGGGTGGCGAAGTGAGCTAAAGAACGATGACGGACTCAACCCAGATCTGTGACTGGGGGTGAGTGTCTGAAAAGTTTGAGCGCTCCGTCCATCATCTTGTGTTTGCTGGTAAAACTTATTTCAAAAAGCAACCAAGTCTGCTCTAAAGTACGTGCAACTAAAAAAAAAGCAACAGAAATTAAATCACAATGGAAACCTTTACATTCTTTCAAATGAGGTTGCATAAACACAGAGAAATGAAAAAAGGGCAAAATCAACCACCTGCAAAGAAAGAGAAACCAAAAATGTTTGAAGCAAATTTGTACAAACCGAGTATAAATATAGGTGCATCGAAGTTCATTACAGTTAGGAAAAAAAACAGAATGGTGACAAGGGGAAGATGAATTTCAAATACAACGTCTGCCTTATGGTAACCCAACGTGATTAGGAAAACGTCAGAGTAAAAGGGCGTAAGGAAAGTCTGAAATCATACCAAAATCACCCTCAGCAAAAAAGGGAAATAAACACTGAAACTTATGCACTATGCAACACTGGTAGTGCCAAAGAATGGAAAAAATTGAACAGGTTGCAAAAAATCCACAAAGGAGGGTGAAAACATATCAACTGAGAGAAAAAAAAATGAAACCTCGTCAATTCACGTTCTTAGAAAAGGTATTTAAAAACTCCAAAAAAAGGAATATAGTGTAAACAGGACTACAGTGGACGCGTAAGGACTTATGATGTAAAAAGGATGACACAGGAATGTATGGACTCAAAATCACAACAGACCCCTCCCCCCCAAAACAACAAAAACTTTTGGCTGAATTTTATAAAATGTGCAGCAGGGGTCTTCAACCAGTCAATCGTGAGCTACCAGAAGCTCCCAGACACCACTGGATTATCTCACAGCTTTTAGTTAATTTTTAAATAAGAACAAGTGGGATCTCTCATGAAGCATAACACTGTCTTTCAGATTCAAGATTTTAAGGCATAAGGATTTTCTCCACTGTGGAGTTTCTCATGGTGAGATAGTGTTTTTCTCTGCAGCTTTTCTGGCATTCAGAGCACTCATAAGGTTTTTCATCAGTATGGAGTCGCTTTTGGTTAGTGAGCCTGTGCCAA
The DNA here is from genome assembly GCF_964261635.1 of Lissotriton helveticus. Classification (NCBI taxonomy): domain Eukaryota; kingdom Metazoa; phylum Chordata; class Amphibia; order Caudata; family Salamandridae; genus Lissotriton; species Lissotriton helveticus. The sequence continues at coordinate 1,893,145 of NW_027611651.1, read as the reverse complement.
TCAAATAGGAATTTCTGGCATTCACCGCATTGGTGATGTTTTTTTCCCTGTGTGCGTCTGCTCATGTAGAGTGAGATTGAGTTTAAAATTTATGCTTTTCTGGCATTCGGAGCACTGAATTATTTTGATGGTGTGTTTTCTTATGGTGCTTGTAACCATCTCTACCTCTGAATCTTTTCTGAAATTTTAGAGCACTGATCATTTATTTATATAGTGTGGATTCTCACATGTTCAGTGAGATGAGATTTACGGATGAAACATTTTTGACAATCGGAGCACTGATAAGGTTTTTCCCCAGTGTGGATTCTTACATGCTGAGCGAGAGTCCTTCTTTCACTGAAACATTTGTGACATTCAGAGCACTGATAAGGTTTTTCCCCAGTGTGGGTTCCTATATGATGAGTGAGACGGCTTTTTTCAATGAAACATTTCTGGCATTCAGAGCACTGATAAGGTTTTTCCCCAGTGTGGGTTCTTATATGATAAATGAGACTGTTTTTTGTACTGAAACATTTGTGGCATTCAGAGCACTGATAAGGTTTTTCCCCAGTGTGGGTTCTTGTATGCTGAATGAAACTGCTTTTTACACTGAAACATTTCTGGCATTCAGAGCACCGATAACGTTTTACCCTAGTGTGGAATCTGACATGTGCAGTTAGAAGTGATTTAAGTTTGAAATCTTTTGAGCATTCAGAGCACTGATAAGGTTTTTCCCCAGTGTGGGTTCTTATATGCTGAGTGAGACTGATTTTGTCTCTGAAACATTTCTGACATTCAGAGCATGGACAGGGTTTTTCCCCAGTGTGGGTTATTGTATGTTGAGAAAGACTTCTTTTGTCTCGGAAATATTTCTGGCATTCAGAGCACTGATAAGGTTTTTCCCCAGTGTGGGTTTTTATATGCAGCGTGAGACAGCCTTTTTGACTGAAACATTTCTGGCATTCTGAGCACTGATAAGCTTTTTCCCCAGTGTGGGTTCTTGTATGCCGAGTGAGACAGCCTTTTTGACTGAAACATTTCTGGCATTCAGAGCACTGATAACGTTTTCCCCAAGCGTGGATCTTTGTATGCTGTGTGAGACTACTTTTTATACTGAAACATTTCTGGCACTCAGAGCACTGATAAGGTTGTTCCACAGAATGGGTTATTGCATGTCGAGAAAGACTTTGTTTGCTACACAACGTTTTCTGGCGTTCAGAGCATTGATAAGGTTTTTCCCCAGTGTGGAATCTCAAATGTGCAGTTAGAAGTGTTTTACGGTGGAAATGTTTTGGGCATTCAGAGCACTGATAAGGGTTTTCTCCAGAGTGGATTCTTGCATGTTCAGTGAGTCTGCTTTTGTAACTGAAACATTTCTGGCATTCAGAGCACTGATAAGGTTTATCCCCAGTGTGGGCTCTTATATGCTGAGTGAGACTGATTTTGTAACTGAAACATTTCTGGCATTCAGAGCACTGATAAGGTTTATCCCCAGTGTGGGTTATTGTATGTCGAGAAAGACTTCTTTTGTCTCGGAAATATTTCTGGCATTCAGAGCACTGATAAGGTTTATCCCCAGTGTGGGTTTTTATATGCAGCATGAGACAGCCTTTTTGACTGAAACATTTCTGGCATTCAGAGCACTGATAAGCTTTTTCCCCAGTGTGGGTTCTTGTATGCCGAGTGAGACAGCCTTTTTGACTGAAACATTTCTGGCATTCAGAGCACTGATAACGTTTTACCCAAGCGTGGATCTTTGTATGCTGTGTGAGACTACTTTTTGTACTGAAACATTTCTGGCATTCAGAGCACTGATAAGGTTGTTCCACAGAATGGGTTATTGCATGTCGAGAAAGACTTTGTTTGCTACACAACGTTTTCTGGCATTCAGAGCACTGATAAGGTTTTTCCCCAGTGTGGAATCTCAAATGTGCAGCTAGAAGTGATTTACGGTGGAAATGTTTTGGGCATTCAGAGCACTGATAAGGGTTTTCCCCAGAGTGGATTCTTGCATGTTCAGTGAGTCTACTTTTGTAACTGAAACATTTCTGGCATTCAGAGCACTGATAAGGTTTATCCCCAGTGTGGGTTATTGTATGTCGAGAAAGACTTCTTTTGTCTCGGAAATATTTCTGGCATTCAGAGCACTGATAAGGTTTTTCCCCAGTATGGGTTTTTATATGCAGCGTGAGACAGCCTTTTTCACTGAAACATTTCTGGCATTCAGAGCACTGATAAGGTTTTTCCCCAGTGTGGGTTCTTGTATGCCGAGTGAGACAGCCTTTTTGACTGAAACATTTTTGGCATTCAGAGCACTGATAAGCTTTTTCCCCAGTGTGGGTTCTTGTATGCCGAGTGAGACAGCCTTTTTGACTGAAACATTTCTGGCATTCAGAGCACTGATAACGTTTTCCCCAAGCGTGGATCTTTGTATGCTGTGTGAGACTACTTTTTATACTGAAACATTTCTGGCATTCAGAGCACTGATAAGGTTGTTCCACAGAATGGGTTATTGCATGTCGAGAAAGACTTTGTTTGCTACAAAACCTTTCCTGGCATTCAGAGCACTGATAAGGTTTTTCCCCAGTGTGGAATCTCAAATGTGCAGTTAGAAGTGATTTACGGTGGAAATGTTTTGGGCATTCAGAGCACTGATAAGGGTTTTCCCCAGAGTGGATTCTTGCATGTTCAGTGAGTCTACTTTTGTAACTGAAACATTTCTGGCATTCTGAGCACTGATAAGGTTTATCCCTAATGTGGGTTCTTCTATGCTGAGTGAGACTGTTTTTGTCAATGAAACATTTTTGGCAATCAGTGCACTGATAAGGTTTATCACGAATGCGGGTTTTTCTATGCCGAGTGAGACTGTTTTTGTCACTGAAACAATTCTGGCATTTAGAGCACTGATAAGGTTTTTCCCCAGTGTGGATTCTCATATGTTCAGTGAGTTTAGATTTACGGCTGAAACTTTTTTGGCATACTTTGCAGGGAGAGTGGTTTTCCCCAGTGTGGATTCTCATATGCTCAGTGAGATAAGATTTACGCCTGAAACTTTTTTGGCATACTTTGCACTGAGAGTGGTTTTCCCCAGTGTGCATTCTGTCAAATTCTGTGAGATAAGATTAATGGCTGTATCTTTTTTGGCACAGATAACTTTTTTCCCCAACTTTGGTTATTTTGCCTCGAATGAGGCGGGTTTGAACACTGAATTTGTTCTCACAGTCCGTGTTTTTATAAGGTGGATTCCTAGAGTTAGTATCTCTATGTTTAGTTTTCTCTTGCCTATATGCCACGGTAAGAGTGAACCTGATTTTAGAGTTGGGCTTGTTTAGAAAATGTTCAGCATTTATCTCTAAAAGAAATTGTGTATAATCTTCTTAACACTTGAATTGAGCAAAATATGTCTGGAAGCATCCCTGTAACATCAGTTGAAATTTTTCTAGCAGATAATAGTCTTTAGGTTATAGCCTATCCGGCAGCAACTTATTTTGTGACTGAAGTTTTTCTCAAATCTATTTGTATAGGTTCTTAGCAATGCAGTAATAAGGTGTTAGTCTGATATTTAATGATTAAACTGATAAGTACCTTTTTGCACTGATGTAATGGCAGTAACTGGGCGTTAGAACGTGCACAGTACTATTGTGGATCATTAGTCGCAGAACATCAGTTCCTTTTACCCATGCGATATTAGGTGTGAGGTTAAGGTTTATAGTTCTGAAGACGAGGATTTATTTACAGTAGCTATAGCGCAACGGTGCTCCTTTAATCCATTTTTATACTTAACAGTTGTACATCTCACTCCTGCACAACAGATAATGTCGAGGCTATTTACATATAATTACAGAACAGTACACAAAAAAAGGAAACAATCTGAGATGGTCATTAACACAATAAAGTGGTGAATTTTTAAGGTTTTCGCAAGAGTGAGCAGTGTGGGTCGTGGTGTCCTATCCAGAGGCAGATAGTCTCAAACTTGCATAACTGGTTAAAAACGGTTGTTGAACAAAGGTGATTTCCCAATCTTTTGGTTGTTAACGTGTCAACTTCGGAGTCTTCTTTCAGCGTCTTTTCTTTGATAGTATCCAGAAGAAACCTTTAGTTGTAACTTTCTTTTATGCAGTGTGTGCTTCCTCTCTAGAATTACATGATGCCTTAGATGAATGTTTTTCTGCCATGCTGAGGCAATTTGTCTTTCTGATAATATTTCAGATGAGGATGCTGAAGCGGTCTTTCTACATTATTTCTGATGCTGTGTGCACAGATATGGCTTTGCTCTGGGTTAATGAAATGCAAAATTAGAGACTTCACTTACAGGTATAGTACTTTCCACACCTAGATTTTTGAAAGAATGCTGGATGTCCTTCAGATTTTCAAAGTAATCCTTCTTATGGCACCGACATTCAGTTGCCTTGTGCTAAATCTTGCTTTCTTTGTCCGTAATTTCAATCATCTATAGTATGAAAATGAAATAGTTAATACATGTACATTTCCAAAAATATACTTTACAAGCCAAAGCAATGCAGAATTTTGAAAATGTTGAGCTGTTGAGAGTACTTGGATGTAGGAGTGAGGATTTGTAGAATTTTCAACATTTTATTAACTCACAAAGGATACATGGAGTTGTAATACAGAATCTCAAAGGCAGCAATTAAAGTCATATGGACTGGCACCAAACAGATATTAAAACAAAAAATGGAGGGAATGACCCCTCCACGGACAACAGGCGTTATCCCCTGCCCTGAGTTACCACCTACTTGTATCTGGTATTCTGACTTTTGAGTTTTGGCCTCTGCCTCAAGCAAATCTATTGTGTGCTGCGAGGACTATGCCTAGACCTATCCCTCAACTATGGTCAAGAGTATGAATCAAGGGCGATTAAATTAAGCCGTACTTTCATGTGTTCATTTTATTCCACCTGATTATCAGTGGTTAGGTTTTTCTGCACCTGGACTTACTGGGTGCAGAAAATCAGGACACAATTTCTTTCCAGACAGAAAAATTAGACTGCAAAGACGCATAAGACTCTGGGTGCAGCAGAAGCAGCCAAGACTTATGCTGTTTTTTTTTTTTTACTAACTAGGGGAACACACGGGTGTGGCCAAGCAGCATGGCCGGCAGGACGTGAGCTCCGCTAGCTCCCGGCCTGAGAACCCATAAATCCTGCTTATATATCCTGTAAGTGCTCGGAACCGGTTGCGGCGGTGGTCGGAGGATCCCCTCCCACTGGTGACCCCCCTGTGAGTGGCGGCGGTGAAAGCCGGGGCGCACAGCCGAACCGCAAGCTGATGTGGGTGAGCCCCGGGCCTCTAACTACAAGAGGCCGGGGTCTGAGGGCTAGGCGGGAGTGACTGAGGTGGAGCGGACCCAATCCCCTGTGGCTCCCGGAGGGCCCGGCGCCTTCATACCCGTGCCGGAGCCTGCTGCCATCTACGGCTGCTGTGGTGGACCCTAGAGCCTGCTGGTTGCTGCCACGGGAGTGCCATAACGGCCGGCACCCGCGGAGGTGGCCGCACCGGAAGGCCTTTCTCGCCGGCGCCGCATCGCGGAGTAGGTGGAGGCTGTGGGAGACGCCTGCAGTGACGGTGAGGAGACCCTGTCGGCCCTAGCGACCCCGTCCCTTGGGTGCCCGGCGGAAGGACGGAGGCTGTGCGTGACGGAGGTGGCTTGGCTCGTGGTCCTCTGGCCTGCCCTGTTGTGGCGACTTTCCCCTGCTGGCGGCTGGCGGCCATTGGAAGGTCCGAACACGCCGATCCGACTGCTGGAGAGGGTCTGAGACCCCTGGGAGTGGAGCTGCTCTGCGGCCATATACGCCCTGCTGGGAGAGGATTGGGGGCCCGGAGGGTGCTCCGGTGAGTGGCGTTCCATATCCTGATCCCCCCTCCACACTGACTTGCCTGTTCCGGGGGGCGGCGCACCGAAGGGGACTGGTGTGTGGTGTGGGTCCACTTCACCGGACTGAGACTGATGGGGCCTGGATCTTGACCCATTTCACGCGGTGTCGACGCTTTGTGCCTGGGGGGGTCGCCCTACGTCACTGCATCCCTGTACCCATTGACTGGGTGTCGCCTGGGACTTCAGATCTGAGGGTGCCCAGTGCTGTTACAACCTGAGGGGGCACCCCGAGTGGCTGGTGAGCGCTCTGGGCACTGGCCATGCGTAAAGACAGAATGTCGCGTGCCACGCAGCCCAACACCATCACCCCATACACTACGCAGCGGCTGCCCTCCCAACGGATTACGCGCCAATCAGGCCAGGATGAGGGAGCGGGAGATCCTGGGGAGCCAACACGGGCGGATTTGTTGAAAGCCATACAGGGCTCACATACTGCACTAGAGAGGCAGATCGAGACGGTCTCCATAGACATCAACCTGCTGCGCACTGACCTTCGTAAGGTTGCTGATAAGGTCACTGATGCCGAGGGGAATATTGCGAAGCTGCAGGGTGAGGTGGCCACTCTCAAAAAGACAGTCACGCACCTCACAGCTGCGACACAGGCTCTGAAGCGAAGGGCTGAGGATGCAGAGGGAAGGGCCCGCCGAAGCAACATATGGGTCCTTGGGGTGCCAGAACGGCTGGAGGCGGGGAACGCTGAACGCTTTCTGGAAACATGGATCCGTACAACGCTGTGCCCGGTGGGCCTCTCAAACGTCTTTGTCATCGAGCGAGCGCACCGTGCTCTGGTCCTGCCGCCGCGCCCCGGTGCGCCCCCGCGAGCCTTGATCGCCAAAATCCTGAACTATAGAGATCGCGATTGTATTCTGCGGGCGGCACGGGAAACAGCGGATCTCACCATCGAGAACAGCCGGGTGTCCATCTCTCCTGACTACACGCAACAAGTCCAGGAGCAGAGGAAGTCCTATTTGGGGTGAAAAGGAAGCTGCGCGAGATGAAGCTGCAATATATGCTATTGTATCCCGCAAAGCTCAAGGTACTCTCGCAAGGGAAGGTGCACTTTTTTGACTCTCCGGCGGAGGTTTGGGAGTGGCTGGAAATCCGAGGCGACGACCTCCCGCCCGGGGAACGGGTGGGACCCCGAGAGACCTGGGGAACACGGCCTTCACGGAGACGCCGTAGCAGACGGAGGCGCGGATCTGGGTCGGCTGACCCGGAGGAAACTAGGATTACGGTGGGCAAGGACGGTGCTATGCTTCTGGAGCCTTTGCCGGGTGAGTCTGAGTTGGGGGACCCGAGTCAGGTGGACCCAGAGGAGGTCCTGGTCCCTGACACCTTGCAAGACACGATACAGAACACGCTCCTCACTGCTCCTGTGATCCCGGAAACAGGAGGGACTGAGTTGTTGCAGGTACCGGTTTCATCCTGAGGTGATGTGGCTCCTGGCTGTTCTATGTGTTTGACCTACTGGCCTGTGCCTGGGTCGCATTCCTGATTGAGAACTGCTGTCGGCAGCGTTTGACATTTGGTGACTATCTGCCTTGGAGGGCCTTCATTGTTTCTTTTTCCATATGAGAGATCTGTTGGGGGTTGGGGGGGGGGAGGAGCTACTCGATGGAACGGGACCTACACTGCACTGGTCGCACCGGGGAGAGTGCAACTACTCTTTGCTGGGTTCGGTAGGGGGCTTGAGGGGGGGTTGTTTGTGGTTGAGTGCGTGTGTGGTGGGGGGGTGAATGGGGTGGCTGTGTACGTCCTGGCACTGGCAGGGGGAGGGCGGGGTGGCATGTTTTGTGGTTACGCTACTCCTGCTCGTGGGTGGGGGAGGGGGGTATTTCTTCAGAGTTTGAGTGGTTGGGGGGACTGTGGGGTTGGAGGGAGTTATGGGGGGAAACAGTTTTTGGCATCGAGTGTACCGTTGTTCGAGCCCCTGGGAGGCTGCTTGCAGATGCTATATTTGGTTGCCCGGATGGGCATGGCCAGTGCTTATGGGATACAAATTTTTAACTTGGAACGTGCGTGGACTGGGCACCTGCACTAAGAGACACAGGGTACTGTCCTTTCTTTGCCGCAATGGAGTCTCTGTGACGTGTTTGCAGGAAACGCATCTGAATGAGGAGGGTGCTCTTAAGCTGGCAAAGAAGTGGAGGGGTCAGATGTTCCATTCCTCCTTGTCTACCTATGCTAGGGGGATCCTGATCTGGGTGGCACCCGGGGTTCCCCTGGCGGTTCAGTTTGCCGAGGCAGATATTGAGGGCAGATATATACTTTTACGGGTGAAGCTGGATGGGAGGGGTTTCCTGCTGTTGAATTCCTACGCACCCAATGTAGATGACCCGAGTTTCTTTTCCAACTTACAGGAGCTTATTGTTTCAGATTTAGATGCCCCCCTCCTCTGGTTTGGAGATTTTAATTGTGTACTAGATCCGCTGCTGGACAGGCATCCTCCCCGCGCGGGTAAGAAACCGCGGATGACGGCGCGTCTCCGGGAGGTGATGGATAAACTGGGTGCTGTTGATGTGTAGCGCCTCGGTAATCCGGGAATGAAACTATACACTTGTTACACCCCCACGCACAATACACATAGTAGGCTCGATAGAGTCCTTGCTGCCAATCTCGGCGCATCCCTTGTCTTATCGGTCACCCATCAGGCTCGGTTTTTGTCTGATCATTCGCCTGTAACGTGCGTAGTACAAAGGGTGGACCAGTCCTCCCGCCCGCGGACCTGGAGGATGCCGGGGGATCTCCTGCAGGATCCGGTAGGAAGGGAACATGTGGAGACGATCCTACGTACCTACTTGGACCTAAACTGGGGAGATGGCAACATGCCTTATGCGACCAAATGGGACGCTCTCAAGGCGGTTGTGCAGGGCGCATGTATGGGCCTGACTTATGGGGTCCGGAGACAGCTGCTTCGGGAGCTCAAGTATGCTGAGGAGCGCCTCTGCCACTGTCAATCCTTATCGGAACCGGATGGGTCGGACCTGGACTCTGAGCGGACGGCCCGTGAGGGCGTTCATGATATCCTTACCCGGCTGGATAGGTTTACTCTCGGCCGATATCGCCAGCGACTCCACCGTGAAGGGGACAAATCGGGCCGCCTGTTGGCCTGGATTCTTCGGAGGGAATCGGCACCTGCACGGATAGTGGCGTTGAGAAACCCCGCTGGGGACCTGGTACACTCGGAGTCGGACCTCCTCGCGGTGCTTCACACTCATCTGCAGGCGGTGTATACAGCGGACCCCCTAGTGACGGAGGCATCGTATCAGCCATAACTTCGAGGTTTGACCCTCCAGACCCTCTCTGGGGAGGATGCAGAGGAACTGGACGTTGCCGTGACGCTTCAGGAGGTCAGAGTGGCGTTGGCCGCCCTACCGACGGCTAAGACGCCGGGTGGAGATGGTTTTCCACCAGAGTTCTATCAGGCGTTTGCGGATACCCTCGCTCCCCATCTCCTGCAGGTTTACCATGAGGCACAGGAGCGTGGCACACTCCCACCCACCATGCAACAGGGTGAGGTCTGCATGCTTCTGAAGCCGGTAGGGGATGGCTGTGATCCCGCGGCCTACCGGCCTATCACTCTAATCAACACTGATGCAAAAATCCTCACTAAGATTTTAGCCACCCGGCTGGCGCCACATATGGCGCGCTTAGTCCATCAAGATCAATGTGGGTTCATCCCGGGCCGCAACGCCGCCATGAACCTTCGGCGCTTAAACCACGTTCTCCATGAAGTGCGAGATAGGGAGGATCCTCAGGTCCTGGTGTCGATAGACCTGGCTAAAGTCTTTGAGTGTCGGGTATCAGCTGGGGGTACCTTTTGGAGGTGCTTCGGATGGCTGGGGTGGGGCCCTTCTTCTGCGCCTGGATCCGGATTCTCTACAGTGCGCCTACGGCCAGGGTCAGACTCGGGGCGGCCCGATCGGAGGAGTGGCAACTGGGCAGGGGCACCCGTCAGGGGTGCCCCCTGGCGCCGCTCCTATTCGCACTGGCGATTGAGCCCCTGGCGGTGTCGCTCCGAGCGGAGATGGCCCCCTGGGGGATACAAGTGGGGGATACTGTGCACTTGGTCTCGCTGTACGCCGATGACGCGCTGTTCTACCTGACCTCCCCCCGGGAGTCGCTGCTGCTCCTGTTACGGCACTTGGATCGTTTTGGTGCAGCTTCTGGGCTGCGCCTTAATCCTGAGAAGTCCTTGATCTTCCCCCTTGCGGGCTGTGATGAGGACCCCAGAGTGGGTTTTCCGTACCTGGGACTGAGGTGGGAACTGGAGGCCTTCCGATACCTGGGAATCCAAGTGGCCGTGTCCGATGAGCAGTTGCTGGCCCGGAACGCCGACCGAGTGCTCAGTTCCCTACAGCAGTCCGTGTCCGTTTGGAATACGCTCCCACTCTCTCGCATGGGAAGGTTGGCCGTCTCGAAGATGATGATGTTGCCAAGAGTGTTGTATATCCTGCAGAATACCCTGTGCCCTCTCCCCCCTCGTATACTCAACAAACTTAATACGCTGCTCACCTCCTTGCTTTGGGTGGGCAGGCGCAGCAGGGTTGCATTACGCACGGCTGTCAGACGCTGGGAAGAGGGGGGTCTAGAGGCCCCGAGGTCCGACCTATACTATTATGCGACCCAACTTCTGCCAGCCACGCGATGGTTCGCGGGTACAGACAACTGGGAGTTGCGACTCCTGGCGGGTAGAGCGGATGAGAGGATGCTACAGGTGGCTCTGATGCGGGGTAGAGGAGCGGATGAATCCCTGCCGTATGTTGTTCGACACACTGCGGGACTTTGGCAGCGAGTTGTGGAGAGGGTGTTGAGGCGGACCCCATTTCATAGGGAGCTACCGGTGTGGATATTGGCACCGGTGACGCTGATGGAGGAACACATGTCATTACGGGAATGACGTGAGGGCGGCTGTGAGACTTTGGCAGACCTGTCCTCGGACGACTCTTTCGTGACCCTGGAGAGGGCTACGGAGGCCTTTGGGCTCACGGGGGGACAGTATCTCCATTATAGCGGCCTGCAGGACATGGCGAGGGCGACCTGGCCACAATATCCGGAGGCGCCCCAGGTGTCCCCTACTTTGAATATCCTATTGTCAGGGGACGGCGACTGATAACGCTGTTATATACGGCTATGAGATGTGATTCGGCCCCCCCCCGATATCCCCGTCTTGGGCGGCATGGGAAGCGGATCTAGGGGTCGCCTTGGACCCGGGACAATGTAAACGAATAGGGACACTTACCAGGAAGGTGTCGTGTAATGCACATTTCAAACCGATCCATTTAAATTTTGTACATCGCACTTACATTACCCCAGTTGCTTTACACCGCATCGCCGCGGATAAATTGGATGCCTGTCCTAGATGCGGTATAGTCAGAGACGGATTTCTCCATCTGGCTTGGGAGTGCCCGCTGGTCGGAGACTTCTGGAAGGCAGTGGTAGTCCACATCCGGAAGATCACGAGCCTGCGTATTGACCTGACCCCGCTTCACTGCTTGCTGGCCCTGGTCCCTAAACCTAGGAAGAGGAACCTATCATACAAAATGTTGCAGCTGCTCTTGGTGCTGGCTAGGAGATGAGTGGCTATTACCTGGATGGGACAGAGGGCACTGGACATGTCATTATGGCTTCGGGATGTTGGGGAATGGACATTGGCTGAGGAGACACACATGCAGCGTACGCGTATGGATGAGCAGCTGCACAGGCCTTGGGCATTGATTCTATTGAGGATAATATGTGACAGGCACTGGTGACTGGAGCTGGCTAGCAACAACGCTAGCCTCTGGTATTCATTACAGGCAGGGTAACAATACATGTCAATATTGACTGGAACTGGTTGGCAGCAGAGTTGACCTCTGGTTTTGAATATTTGCAGGATTTAAGGTACAGGGGTCACTACTGACTGGAGTTACTTAGCAGGATAATAGGTCTCAGGGGGCCAATACTGACTGAAGATTGTTATTATGATCACTAGTCCCAAGGTGCTAATCATGACTCAAGTTGGCTAGAATGATAACAGGTCCAAGGGGCCACTACCGACTGGAGCGAGCTAAAAGAATAACAGGCCCAAGGGTGGTGGGGTGCGGGTGGCACCAGTGACCGGAGTTGGCTAGAAGCATTGACAACATTTGGTATTGATTAAGTGCAGGATTCCAGGTCACAGGAGGCACTGCTGAATACAGCTGGATAGCAGCAGTGGTGGCCTCTAGGAAGACGGAATTGAGAAAGCATAACTGGATATACTGATTTCTTTAATACAGATAACTGGTTACACATGAATGCCACAATGTGCATTGATATATTACATTACCAAATTACAATATTCTTATATTAATTTGATGTGACTGTTCACCTTAATATGCCTGCAAAGTTACATGATTCTATTAGGGCCCAGAACCATTTTATTTAGTGATGTCCATCTGCACACTTTCCTGCATCTTGTAGTAAATTGAATATTGTCAAACAGAAGTGTTATTTTCAGAAACAGTGAATTCTGCAGCTTGTCTGTGTATCTTTTATCTGCACCTCACGGACTCATCACATTCCTCTCGAGAGAAGATCCTGCCTCCTACTCAATAGTGTTGTTTTAGTAACTGTTTCTATCACGTGTTCATGTTTCATTGACTTGTATTAGGAGAAAAGTGCATAAAAATACATGGGGAGCATTAGCATTATATACTCTAACTTGCTTTAGGGTGGATGCTCTCGTCCATTGCAAAGACAATTGTCACTTGTTAGTTTGCTTGGCCTTTTGCTATTTTTGCATTAAATTTATAATAGATTTGATGGCCTCCCAGTGTGTTGTGTTTTATTTTACATAGCACAAGAGAAGCTGAGGAAAATGACAGTCCAGTATACACATTCTTCATATAAATCAACTCACAGTATTACTGTTCTGGAGGTTCAGTCCTACAGACATTATCTCTAACTGAACGCAGGAACCCTAGGAAGTATGTGCTTTTCAAACCAGTTGCCCTCTGATGCGGCGTCCGTCCTCATTATTGGATAAATCAATATGTCCTGAATTTTAGGAGGGTTACCGTATCTAGTGCACTCTGTTAGACAGCGCTCACCTGTGGTAGTAAGAAGTTAATAGGTACCTTATCACCTATGCACGGTGCAGGGCTTTGAGTTACAGAGCTCCTCACGCGGTGGAGAAGATTAGGTCACATTTACCCATTTTCCCATATTTGGTCCTGGTGAAATTCCAACAGATTGCTCCATGACTACACAAGGCATAAAAAACGTTGACCTGAAGTATAGACCCCAGCTTACCAGCAGGTCCATAGGTGATCGACACTTTTACACAGTGATAGGGGCCATTAGTTCCTCAGTTTCTTTGCCACTGTTTTTAATATCAACATGGACCAGTATGATCACATTAATTATATTGCGGCAACTGGTCGATAGTTGATCTTATATTCAGACTTTCACCAATCTCACATCTTATGACACAACATCCTCTGTCCTACTATGCTCATCCGGCATACTTAATAAAAGATCTCCGACAAAGTGCCCTCTGGTGGTGCCCGCCAGGCATTGTAGCGCCGGCCTGGTGAGGAGTATAGCCCAATGATGAAGCATGTCACCTTCAGGTGAGTGAACGCAACTTGTCTTAAAAGCACCTGCTTCCTAGGGTGTCTGCATTCAGTTACAGATAATGACTCTGGGACTGAACCTCCGGAACAGTAGACTGTGATTTGATTGTGTTTTATTTTAACAAATGTACATAGCAGATATTGGCGCTTGCTTGTTTCACAAAAATGATCGGATACCTGCCTCAGAGCGCACTTCTTACAGACGAGTATGGGGTTATCATGTTGCTGCTACAAGCTCCTTACCTGAGCGAGTTATCGGGAACGATGCAGGGGGCAGAACCAAACCAGCCACACGTGGAGATCAATGACAAATACTGAAGAATGAACAGAGCTTCCAAGCTGGTGACCATTACTTAATTGATCCTGAAAATAAAAGAAGTTTTTAGTATTCTGGTGACTCATGACCATAAAAACAAAGGTTATAAATTCAATATTATGTCAAATACTTAAAAAATGGAACTGGATGTGCTGAATCGGATGTTGCCCCAGGTCATGCGTGACACCTTCCACCACTATTCCTTATGGGACTTGTTGTTTTGTTTTTCTCATTAAAAGGATGGGTTCTAAAGTCCCAGTGTTCTAAGCGATGTTGGTCAAAATCAGAGGCCTGAGTGAGGATGAAGCATGACACTGCTCTGTTTAGCAGTGAGATGAATGACAGTTCCCCAGCCCTTCTATTCTTTGACAGACAGAGGCTCGTCGGCCATTCATATTTTTTTGCAACAGCAAATAATCTTTTATTGCAGCTTGTGTCAACTGAAGAGATAAAACCCCTGGGCGTGTTTAATTAACTACTGACAAACATGAACAATCAAGAACATGAGTTTCTGGAAAACTATCAAGCACCCAATCAGAATCAGTCGTCCTTCACACCCAGGAATTCTTGAGGCTTTGGAGAGATAGAATTGCACGTGGTATAAGAGGAACACTACATCGACTCAAAGCTCACTTCTCAGGGATGTACTGAACTGCCAGCCTCATGGCACACTTAGCCAGCTCTTCACCTCCTCCTCCTCAAACTGTTGACCAGCTATCAGGGCAAATGAGCCTGCAGCAAAGCATCGCTGGCTTGATTCCACACCGGGACAGGCAAGGTGGTCAACTCCATACTCCTCGAAGTCAGCAAGCACTCTGGTCGAGCCAGTCCACACCCACATGAATGTTCCCCATCAAAACTATTTTAATGGTACAAAGTTATGTTTCTGCCAAATGATTAAGTCAAAAATTGAAAGGTTTTACTATGAAGTGCTGAAAGAGAAATCATGAAGTTTTTCAATATTTCAGAATCTGCCACAGTACACAGGAGCATTATTTCTCTACAGCAGCAAATCATGTATGTGCGCCCTGTAGAAAGCACGTTTGAATAAAACATGGAATGCATTGCAGCCAAAAATCCATGCAACAACATAGAGTGCAAGATAACTTGTCTTATTATTCCAGCAGAACGAAATGCCATTCCGAATGTGTACATCATTTTAAAAACAAATACAGAGAAATATATGGTCAGTGTTGTTCTTCTGCCTGTTAAAAGACAATCTCCATTAATGTGTCAGGAATTAAAACACTATGAGAAACCCTACTCTATGGCAGGGGGCTGCCTGCCACTATATTGCAGATTACTTCCAACATAATCTGATTTATACATACATACTCCAGGGTGCTGCCAGCTATCGGGTCTGCACACAGCAGACTGGAGCCACTCAGGAAGGAGGTAAGCTCTACATTTCATCTTAAGCCCTTAGGTTACATTCACAGCCTGATGGGTCCGTAGAACTTTATCTTAGCTCTAACTGCGCAGAGCAGATGGACTTAACCCAACATAGTCTGTGTTGTGTGATGCCTGGCATCTTATTATCGTTGGCGGGAGGATGAAGCTCTGATAGGAGCTGCTACAAGAAGAACAGAGAAACAGGACCACAGATCGCCACAGAGCGACAACAGCCCAGTTGCTGAAGAAAGAACTCTGGAACAGCAAACCTCCTACAACCTGGAGATTTTCCAGGATAAGCAAATAATGGTAATGAAATGCAAACTGCAGCATTAAGATCACACACTACAGCATTGTTCCCTTTAAACCAAAGGTAACAGCCTACAAGAAAAAAACTAAACAAAAAGCAACAAAACTAGAAAATGCATTTCAAAATGATGCAAAAGAGAAACAGTTAATACAAATGAACAATATTGAACGTTGTTGGTACCTTAGTAATGTGCTTACTTCTTGGCTTCACTCCATCTACAGCAATAACGCTCTGAAAGAAGAAATTACTGCTGTGAGTCTCAAGAGTCTACAGTATTACTGGTCTTAGTCACGAAGACTGCGGTGTCGGAAGATAACTTTCTCTTATTTGGCTTTACTGTTCCACCAGTCACGCCATCACTTTTAGCAGACACGCTACTGTCAGCAGCATAATAACTGCAGACAGATCAGCAAAGCGGATATCACCACTCACATTGGGTGAACAGACTCGTCTCTGCTACATACATCCACTCTGTTCTCAAATTTGCTTGGGGCTGTCAAAATGCAAAGAGCTGCAATATATTCGCCACACTTTCCTGACTACCTTGTTTTAAAAAGTTGTGACATTCAAGCGTGATTCTTGGTTCGTCTGCAAGATGAAGTTTTGAGGTCTCGACTATTCTATCCCGCAGGGATAAATAGACGAGAGTAATGTAGTTAAAACAAACTCTCTGACCAAGCAGATTCCATTCGGATTTCTCACAATGCATGTTAACTCTTGAAGCGTGGCGCTTCTCCAGTACGCGCTTCGCCTCGCACACCACCATCAAAGGCTTCTGATCCCCCTCACTCACACCCCATCCCCATATGCTCCTTTCCTCCCTCCCACTCGCTGGCTCCCCCGCCCCCCCCCACCCACCAGGCTCTTGAAACGTGACGCTTCACCAGTGCTTCCCTCCCACTCGCTCACTCCGCTTCTCCCCCACCCCCACCCCCATCCGACTTGTTTGCAACTATTCTTACCCCTTCTCCATTCTCAAACATTCCCTTCTTTAGCTTTCTATTCGAAACCGCTAGCATCAGCCTCCCATTCTGTGCTTTTACTCCTCCCGCCTCATTTGCTTCCAAGTCCGTTTTCACTTGATGTTTTCCTTTTTCTCAGTTTTCTATATAGTCTCTACCGGAAGCTATTGGACACCTTTAAAACTCATTTGCTCCAGAGTCCGTTTTTACGTGTTGGTTACTTTTTTTACCGTTTACAATGTAGCCAGATTTTTTACTTACGCTGGTTACTTTGATTAGTTTGCTTCAGAAACAAATGCGCTTCTCTGACATCATTTTTTTTAAATTACACACGGCATTCACGCTTTATTTTTTGTAAGAAACACTGTGATTACTTTGTCTAATCTCCTAAACAAACATGCTGCGTGACAGCATTCTTCCCGGAAACCAGAAAACGAGCCAGACAAACCTCAGTAGATGTTCATTTGGAGGCCCAAGTCAAGAGTCCTAGAAAGACCCTTGTGTGATGTGTCTGAACACTAAACCGGGTTAATCTGCGAACAAATATGGAGAAAACGGAGGAGCTACGCTCGCAACTAAGATGGCCGCATAGGCTCCCGGCTCCGCCGACCTCCGTCCTCCGCCGGACAATCCTGCTACAAATCCTGAATTTCCACCCTGCCTCCGGGTGTGTGAACGGCTACGTTATATTTTGGTGCAATCCCGGGATTTTTTCCAGCTTTGTGGACGAAGTTACGTCGAGTTTTAGTTTGGGGCCTACACCAGCTTGTGATCCGGGGACTTGAGTACTGGCCCAGCCGGGTTCCAGTTGAATAACATGGGTGACCATCAGGGTCCGGTCCTTGGACATGGGAAAAAATTTTAAGCCCGATTTTGACGGCGGTCGTTGTTCTAGCCTACAATCGATGGAGGGTTGACGAGGCACGACAGTGCGCTGCAGGTGTGGGTCCCTGGCCCGGAGACCCGGTCTGAACCCCGCCGGTGTTTGCCGGGTTGGGATCTACGCCTGTGGCCTCGGAACCTGGACCACAACCTTGGTAAGTCCTCGTTCTCCCTCCGCGACAGTCCGTCCCAAAATTAGCCGATTCCCCCGGGGTAGGCCGGGCCTCGGGAGGACGCGAACATGGGTGTCTCGGACCACGATTCGGTGGGACGGACTGAGTCTGAACCGTCGATACGATCTGTATTGGCAGCGATCGGGGCCTTACATTCCCATGTGGAGTTCATTGTCTGAAAAATGATTGTGGTTGCACACGGACTTGGACAAGTGGGACCGGACCCTACACCGTCTCAAAATCCTGATCAGCCTACATCACCCATGGCGGTCCCTGTAGCGGCAGTGTACCCTGTGCCACGAGAGGTGTCGGAGCTTCATGGCAATGTGATGGTAGATAATCGTGTACTCGACGTGCCCTATGGTCTGCCAAGCCCACCAACATCGTCTACCGAGTTTGGTTTAATTGTTGCTCCCCTTCCGGACTCTCTTGCTGGGATCTCTCTATGGAATGATTCAGCATTCTACCCCTCTTTGACGCTTTCAATTTCCTCACAGAGGCACAGACGTCGTGAGTGTGGAGTGTGGGGGTGTGCGGGCCGGAATAACAGGCGTGGAGGCCGGATGTAATGTGCTATGTTTAGCACGAGTTTTATTGTATACAGCAAAGTCAAGCTCTTGGGCACGGTGATTAGGTACAGTCCTTGTGGGTCGGGTTGGGGTTCCTAGCGAGGAGGGTCCGCAGGTGAGAACGCAGGCTGGTCTTCCGCTGCAGGGCTGGTGTTCTCCTTCCTGGTTGCGGGCGTTGGGGTGTCCCTCGGAGATAAAGGAAAGAGACACAGGGCAGTTAGTTCCAATAGTCACGGAACTCGGTCGACTGACACCGGCACCGGGAGTGTGAGGGCGGAAATAGACCGTGAGGGAGGGCGGTAGGGTAGGGGAAGAAGGGAAAGAAAAGTCGGGATGTAGGGATAGGGTGCAAAGTGGGGGGGTTGGGTGGAAGGTACTGTACAGTGGAGGGGTGAATATAATACACAGTGGTGTGCGCGTGACTTCTGTGCAGGATGTATACTAAAGATTTACACTATTTATACTATTTACACGGGGAGGGGGAAACACGGAGAATGGTAACAGTTTACTCACGTGCCCCGCCGTAACTCTCATCCGAGTTACGGCCGCTTTCCAGCCACCTCCTGAGGATGCCACCAATCCTCGCACCAAACGTCTTCCTCTTCCTCCTTCGCTCGCCTCGTCCTCTCTCCTACAGTCTCCGCTGTCGGTCCTTCGCGTCTCGCCAACTCCTGCCACGAGTCCACCGCTGGGAACCTTGTCTCCTCGGCGTCGCTGGCTTTTCTATCATCTGACCGGGTTCCTGAGGAAAGGCTTCCGGGGTCAGGCGGGGTCACTTCCGGTCCGGTAGTATCCGTCGCACTTCCGGGGTCATTCCAGGCCGCTTCCGGTCCGCTGGGTTCCCGTGGTGCTGTCGGCGCCTGCAGGGAGACAGAGAGAGGTGTAGCCGGTTTTGGCTGTGGGTTAGTGATGCCGCCCGTATGGGCGTTCCTACGGTTGCGCTGTGTCCGGGAGGTAAGGGGCGTCCCTTCACAGTGAGCTTATGTCGACGAGGGTCACCGTTGCTGCCGATAAAATTCCTAGGGACTCTATAACTTTGCCTCGCCTCATACGGAACTATACTGAACTGTTTTCACATTCCGACTATCCTGCGGAGGCGAAAGCCTGTCTGGAAGGGGCTTGCTCCACTGATCGGAAGGGTCAAGGATGAGACTGACTGTTGGGGTTTGGCACTATGGGTTTTCTGAAGTGGGATTCGTTACCATTGTATTTATAGGAGGTAGGGCGGTCGTTACTGTTTCCCCTGTTTAGTTTTTAAATTTGCTTTTCAATGGAGTTATGTGTTTATTATGGGGATTCTTGGTTCTGGCGGGGGGGAGGGAGGACCGGGGGTCCGTATTGAGATGTCCTCCTCCAAGTTTTACTACATTTAGTAATGCCGCGGGTCACATCAACAATCTTCTTTGCCGCCATCACGAGAGCCCTATGGCCACGCCACGCCCACTACCGCTAGGCCACGCCCCCGCCGAAGGCATTTAAGCAGCGCTGATCACTAGCGCAAGCCAGAGAATCCTACCTCCTGAGGCGGAAGCCGGGAGAGCGCTTGTTTGCATTTTTAAATAAAATTGACCGTGAGACTGTGTTTTTATGTACCTACTCCTCTCCCTGGGCACCTATTATTTACTTATCACACCCTTGGTTTCCCCGCGCAGCGGATTTTAGCGCTGCCACGAGTCATATCAACAATCTTCTTTGCCGCCATCACCGAGAGCCCTATGTCCACGCCCACTACCGCTAGGCCACGCCCCCCTTCTATAAACCATGTGCATTCCCCGGATGCGCAGCGGACGAGCGCAGCGGACCAGCGCAGCGGGCGCGCCGTCTGCGCGCCGAAGGCAAGCCCGTCTGCGCCCGTCATCGCCAAGACATCGCCTCTCGCCTGTCCCCCTGGCCAAGCTCTACGGGAAATTCGCCATTATGATAGGGAGCTTCTACTTGCCCTGAACCCTGGCCAGACCTGTGATGAGCTATCAGGCCACCTTGGACAGACATGCTTACAATGTAAGTCTTGTGAATTCACAACACCTAGTCCCTGCTTATCTGGGCACAGGTCAGACTCGTTTAAACAAACACCTATTACCGTCCTCCAACTGAATATTAGGTCTCTCGCAAAACACCACTTAGAGGTCAACACACTCCTCCTTGATGAGAACCCTGACATTCTTTTTTTATGTGACAACATGACCAGTCTACCGAACCTCACGTTGCTATTTGATCAAGACCTTAAATAGAGACGCAAGGGGCGGCGGCATAGCAGTCATTTATAAAAATCAATATATCTGCTCCTTTATTAAGGAAGATATTTATGGCTGTGAAAGCACTCGATTTAAGATCATTATGGGCCCACACTTTGCTCTGTCAGGGCTTTATATCTATCGACCCCCTGGACCTGCTTCTAATGTTCATCAAAGCTCTCCTTGAGGTGGCCAACTCCTTGGTTGTGGGTTCGGCTAACTTCACAATATTAGGAGATCTAAACCTCCATTTTGATTTGACTCATGACCCTACCATCAAAAATCTCCTGGCGGACCTTGCGGCCTTACAACTAGACTCTTTAATTCAGACTGCTACGCACTCGGCTGGGCATGTATTAGACCCTGTCTTTACTAATATCCCGGAGGTTAGGACAGATGTGCCTAAACCTACGGGATGGACAGATCACTATTTAATCAAAATTACTATGATGGTCAGGGAAATGTTCAACAAGGATGAGCCAACCCGGCGCTTCAAGAGGCCTTGGCATAAACTTACAACCAATGACCTCCACTCTACTCTAGGAGCATTCCATTATGAGACAAATATGGACATCAATATGGCAATATGGCATACGCCGCCTTCCATGACTGGATTACCAGAGGATTAGATGCCCTCATTCCAGCTAAATGGACTAAGGGGCGCAGATCCCCCTCCAACCCAAGGTATAATGACACTTTGAGATCCATGCGGAAAGATTGTAAAAAAGCCGAGCGAATCTGGAGAAGGGACTACAATGATAGGGATAAAGCATTTTATCTGGCCAAACAAAAACTCTATCACAAAGCTATTTGCTCCGCGCGTGCTTCTTTCTATGCAGAAGAAATCAACTCTAGCCCGAACCCCACCAAATGTATCTTTAAATTGGTGCAAGAACTGCAGAGTAGCAGAACCCCTGTCTCCAGTATCACCTCCGTGCAGCAGTGTGAGTACCTTGCCATTTTCTTTGTAGAAAAAGTGCAAAAAATATATAGGTCATTCCCGCAGCACTCTTTTGATCCACTTAACTCCACTAATTCCAATATTAAGTCTTTAGAATACTTTCTACCATCCCTGGCCTCTATACTTAATCTTTCCTTCTCTTCGGCCAATGTCCCGACTGTCTGGAAACAAGCATGGGTTTCCGCCATTATCAAGAAGCCTACTCTGGACCCCTCCAAACTAGAAAACTTCAGGCCCATTTCGTTGCTCCCATGGGTGTCTAAACTTGCGGAGGGTCATGTTAGCAACGTATTGTCCCAATATATGCATCAAAATAACATCCTAGACCCATCACAAAACGGGTTCAGGCCGGGCCACAGTACTGAGTCTGCCCTCCTGTCCACGACTGAACACCTCCGGACAATTCTTGATGCCGGTCAGAGCGCTGCGCTGATTCTGTTAGATCTCAGCGCAGCCTTTGATACGGTTTCACATGACATTCTGCTACATCGTCTGGCGACAGTAGGGATTACCGGTCTTGCCCTGGAATGGTTCCGCTCATTCTTGAAGGACAGATCCTTCCGGGTGTCGGCTCCCCCGTTTCTCTCCCAGTCCCATTCCATCGGCCAGGGAGTCCCTCAGGGCTCTGCACTTGGCCCATTCCTTTTTAATCTCTACGTGCAGCCACTTGCGGTACTGGCTAAGGAGTGGGATCTAACGCTGGTGTCATATGCAGATGACACGCAGCTGGTAATCACTCTCACCGAAGGACCATCTACTTCGGCCTCGAGATTCAGGAGTGGGCTGGCTGCAGTAGCCCAGTGGATGACGGACAATTGCCTGCAGCTCAATGCAGGTAAGACGGAGGTGCTGCTTGTTGGGAGGAATACCAGCTATTGCAACGAGCACTGGTGGCCCTCTTCTTTGGGCACCATTCCACCACCTAAATCATTAGTCAAAAACCTGGGAGTCTGGATAGACTCCTCGCTTAGCTTCCAGACCCACTCAAAAAGAGTGGCAGCTACCTGTGTGGGCCTGCTGAGGAGTCTTAACCCGATACTCAATTTTTTTTACTCTAAAGTCCGGCAACTCATTGTACAATCCACAATCCTCTCTTGATTGGACTATGCCAGTGTTTTATTTTTGGGTGCAAACAAAGCGGAGATAGCGCGATTGCAACGAGTTCAGAACTCGGCGGCAAGATCCTTGGTGGGTCTTCCCCGCAGATGCTCTGTCAGAGCTACCATTCGAAAGCTGCATTGGCTTCCCATTGAATCTCGTATTCAATTTAAAACCCTCACCCTGGCATTCAAGATCCTCAAATCCAGATGCCCAAAACTCCTGCGCCCGCTTCTAACACCTTATGTGCCACAGCGCAGTCTGCGCTCTTTAGGCCAACACCTAGTAATAGTACCCCGCACAAAGCTCTGCCGTATTGGTGGTCGCTCCTTCAGGGTTCTGGGAGCTAAGCTCTGGAACTCCTTGCCATTGAATATTCGCTCCTTGGAAAACCTGTCTGCCTTCCGGAAAGCCGTTAAGACCCATCTGTTCCCCTCTCCTTAGGACTTCCTGCCTCAGCTCTTTCTCCGCTATTGGTATGGTACTTGTGGATCCTCAGCGCCGGGACGCCTCTTTGCTGGGGCAGCTGTTGCGCCTAATCAAAATGTTAACATAACATAACATAACATTGTTTACTGAAGGCAGAAGCTTTAAGCCTCTATCTGCCTCAGGAGTGAACAAGGTGTAATTTACTGTGAATAAACCTCTACGGGTGGGACGAGTTATTAGAAGTACATTTCTGCATCACACCAATTGCAGCCTTATAACCCGATGTTCCTATTACCAGCTCAATGGCGACCAGTTTATCACCCTCTAAAGGATGAAAGGCTGAGCCTGCCCTACGAGTATTCAGATTTGGTAGAGGTCACACTCGGATGTCGGGTCAACTCAGTGAGTCATCTGGCTTAGTGAAGGCCAACAGCTTGTCTGTCTAGAAGTCTTTTATAATCGTGGTTGAGTTTACTTATATTTATTTCCATGTTTAGAAACATGTTTTGCTTGTGTGTGTAAAATAGGAACTTTGACGGTTATGGGTGGCATACGGGACACTCTGTGTGTGGGCTTGTTTAGTTTTACACAATAGCCCACGTCTAAGTATACCCCAGGTGTATATTAGTATCAAAGTGTGATTTTTGTTTATAGTAGAGCAGCAATAAGGTGCATGGTTTCGGCTACCAAATAAAACGTATTGAAGGGTACAGCGTTCATACTGATGAAGGGTCATGGCGAACACCCCCTTGCTGTGCTTTGAAAAACGCTCCTTTTCGGGTGGAAGGAATTACCCATAAACATGCGGGCGCATTGCTTGTAGCTGAATGGCGTTTGGCAGGTCTTGTGATTTTCATTCTGTTCCAAATATGCATTTTATATATTTGTTTAATTGTATTGCATCTATTGTAAAATCCAACGACTCTTTCAAGTCAGTAGGAATCTGTCTGGGGGCGATTTTAATGCTAAGCTAACTTACTCATGGTCAAGTGAATATTCACATAGCAGCAGACAAACATGCAATGGGGTAGAGAGCTAATGGACCATTTGAACACCCTTCACTTAATTAATGTTATGGAAATTGATGCAACTACAAAAGATAATGCCCCCCCGAACCGACATTCAGAGGGAGGGGCTGCTCATCTACAATTGATAATGTTTTTTATCTCCCCCGCTTGAGAAGCAAGCTTGCTTAAAGCCGAAATTATGGCCACAATCTTTGGGGACCATAACCCAATACAAATAACGTTACGGATGTCTCCAGTTCCAACGCCTCAGACAGAATGTGGTGCTAGGGACCGATCACCATCTACAGATAACCTCAGACTGGGCTGGCGAGGCATTAATAACACAGAACGATTCAGTTCTATGGTTAGGGGAAACATGAATCTTATTAACATCTGCTTAGAGGCCCTGTTCCACACCCAGTGGCTATCAGCGCCTTTACCGAACTCAGTGGACCATTAAATCCTTGCTGTCTAAACCCATTTGTACAGTACTGCGTGAACCTAGATGGTTCAATCAGGAGTGCTCAATTGCCAACAGAAAGCTCCGCAAGGTCCTATCTCAAAGCCCTAGGTGTAATGGGATGCGCTCATTAATGCCACCAGCTTAAATAATGGGAATATATTTTGGACTACCACTAAAGATCAATTGGACAACCGTTCACTCCCATCAGATGCAACATAATGAGCGCCACCTGGGAAAGTCACTTTTCCACTATTTACCAAGAGCCTGCTTTTTAATCCGACCCTTTTATTAACAGGGTGCCACCTGGAATCCCATTATCAATAAACAAGGTTGAGGAGGCTATACGTCAGAGTGCGGGCAATAAAACTCCAGGCCCTGATGGGTTGGCCATTGATCTTATTAAATATAAACCAGATTTTTGGGCCCCACTGTTGTTAAATATTTTTCATATTCTAACCAATGCCCCACTGTCTAAGACATGGTCTACTAGCACGATCGTTCCCATTTTTAAAAACGGCGATTGCACACAACCTTGTTGCTGTAGACCGATCTCCCTCATAGATAACAACCTTAAAATTTTAGGCAGAGTTTTATACACAAACATTTTAACCTGGACAGAGGACAATCAGTTTTAGAACAATGCCAACTACGTTTCAGGGTTAAAGTTGGCACAAACGAGCAAAGTCTTAATCTTAATTTGATCATAGGGAAGTACACTTTTGCACAGCACTTGCCACTTTACTTAGCTTTCTTTTATGGACCTGTCCTCAGCTTTCGATTTTGTCAATAGGTCCAGTCTATGGTCCATCCTTTTAGAATATGGACTGGATGAGGCCCTTGTTCATTATTTAGCCTATCTCCATACGGACCTGAAAGCGAGGTCAGGATTGGTGTTGGGGGAGAAGTTTCCAATTACATCAGTGTAGATAGAGAAGTCAGACAGGGGTGTGTTCTGGACCCTTTTCTATTTATCATATATATAAACAATTTACTGATCACACTAACTAATGATGTTCCCAGAATTCAAGGCAAACCTCTCCCAGTGCTTTTATACACAGATGATGCAGTTTTAATTGGTCGCACACCAAATGCACTACGCACTTTAGTTCGAGGTTTCACAGATTTTATGTCCGGCCTAGATTTATGCACAAATGTTAAGAAATCTTTTATAATGCCTTGTGGGCCAAGGAAATGTCTGTTAATATTTTATCTCTGTGGGCGACCAAAAATTAACTTGCACTGCTACTTCCCCTTATCTGGGAATGGTCTTCGCTGCGAACGGCACCTGGTGTGAACACTTGGCATATTGTAAAAGTAAGTTCTCGAGGGCTTTTAACTCAATCCTCGGTCTCCTCCGCCCTAGAAAATCTGGAACAATTCCAGCCTTTTTAAAGATTTTTAAGATCCTGTGTGTACCAATAGCTACCTATGAGGCAGAGGAATGGAGTGTTGCCAACTGCTCTTGCGTCCAATCAGAGGAAAGTAGATTTTGTAGAAAACTCTTGGGCGCTCCAATCTCCACCCCTCTGTACATATGTCACGGCAAACTGAAATTAGGATACATTGAAGACATCATAGGGCCCGCCCTGTACTATTTTGGCTAGCCATAATGGAGAATCCCGAGGCTTCTCTCACAAGGGACATAATAGATGATAGTCTTCGCTGTGAGAAAGGGATGGATATTCCATGGCTTCCTAGGGTAGTTAACGGTCTGGAAAGCGTTAACCTTGGTAGACTGTTTGCCAACTCAAACATAGCTGTAACAATGGACAAAAACGTTTTAAAGACAGCATTGTACGCACTTTATAGCGCGGATAAACTAGAAAGGGAATTGAATATAAAAACGGTCGCAAAATTTATATCCATTGAGCACCCTGAGCACTGTCTACCAAGTTATATTGCACTACCCATGTCCCAATGGGAGAGAGGCCTCCTATTCCGTCTAAGAGCTGGGAAAGTAAGATATTTGCTTTGTTTTCCCCATGGGTATAACGCAAAACGTGACTCCCTGCCATGTCCATGTGATGATCACAGCGGTCAAACACTTTTACACTTTTTAGTCTTTAGTAAATACTATATGAAAGTTGCACAATGGTTGCTAATTCCGTATTTTAAAAAATTGTCACCTATTGATTTAACAGACGCTCTTGACTGCAAATTTAAATTGGACAATGTTGAATTGATCTTGCGCATTGGCACCTTTGTGAGAGTGGCTACGGGTGCACGGAAATCTATGTGCGATCTGTGAAGTCATTCGTATTGTACTATTCACAATATGCACTTTACCTAGGTTTACTGTATTTTGCTACATTATGGATTGGACATTGCTTATCTATTTATTTTTCTATTTTTTTTTTTATCCTGTACATGTGTTACTTTTACTGGTCGATCTTCTCATCACAGGCTTTTCAGGCGAAACAAATGTCCCCGTTTGCTGAGGCCTTGAAAAGAGCAACCCAACTCCACCACTGAGGGCCAATGAACATTGTTGACACAAAATAATCATGTCTAAGGATCGATGCAACAACAACAACAACAACAACAACAAACAACAAATGAATCCCGGAGGAGGCTCGAGACCCTCCAGCAGCAGACAGTCTTTGTATCTCTGGGCCTCACCTGGGGTTTTATGTGGGGTCTGGGCTCCCTGCTGTGGGTCTGGCTGAGCTTTCTGAGGCCTTTGAGTAACCCCAGCACTGAACTATGAGCGTGGGTTAGAGAGGACCGTAGATGGACAACTGCGCATGCGCGGAGGGCAGACATCCCTCCCACCGCGAGGTCAGGAAGGCCTTGAATTCCAGTGTCCGCGCGGGGACACAATGAATGAGATACAACTGCCTCCCGCCGCGGAGCACGAGGCGCCTCGCGCCACAGCACAGGGTGAGATGTATTTAAATGCAAAGCTCCTCGGTCGACTCCTCTGGGAGAAGTGTCTTTCCTCTGCGCAGGCGTATGAGCGGGAAGTGTCTCTCTGCGCAGGCGCAGTGAGGCTACGCGTCGTCTGTCCAGGGCGGTTTACAGTCCGTACCCCGTGCAAGGTCCTAACTCGGCGATAGGACGTCGTGTCTTTGCTCCGCACGTGCGCAGCCGTGACGCGCGGTCCTGCGCGTGCCCAGAAGTGAGACGCCATGTTTTATTTTGTTGAGCTCGAGCGTCACTCCTGGGGGGAATAACACACCGGGCCCCACTCCTCACAGGCAGCCGGGCCCCCGGGGCTCGAGCAGAGGTGAGGGAGGCCTCTGACCCCAGGGTGACCCTCGAGCACGGGGGCATCTTCAGGACACTGAGAGTCCACACTCAGGGCAGGGGCTGCAGTGCTGTCCAGACTCTGAACTGCGTCATACATGTGTGACTTAAGAAAAGAAAGTGCATTCAAAGCAATAGTTCCACCATCTTTATAAAACAATGTACATATGCGAGCACAGAACAACTGTATATAGCGTTTTCCTACTATGCTTTCCCGAGTGTGTGTCTGTGTCTGTGTGTCTGTCTGTGTCTGTGTGTCTGTCTGTGTGTGTCTGTGTGTGTGTGTCTGTCTGTGTGTCTGTGTGTGTCTGTGTGTGTGTGTCTGTCTGTGTGTGTCTGTCTGTGTGTGTCTGTGTCTGTCTGTGTGTGTCTGTGTCTGTCTGTGTGTGTGTGTCTGTCTGTGTGTGTCTGTCTGTGTGTCTGTCTGTGTGTGTCTGTTGGTCTCTGTGTTTCTGTCTGCCATTCCCTGTAGGGAGAGTATGTAGCTCCCCGTTGTAGAAGAGTCGGTCAAGAGGGAGCACACTGCATTGAATAATTTCTTGGTATGCACTTTTTATTAGTATTGCAGGAAATCACAATGATTGATTGTCTCTTTTATATTCTTCTTTCCCACAGGGTCTTCCACTACAGTCCCTTAGGTGAGCCTCGGCCGCCGTCGTTCCTCGGACAGAAGGAAAAGACTCAGGTAAGTGTTTTTGCTTTATGGTTTAGTCAAGGGAGGATTTAAGGGATAAATAATAGCTATGCATAAATGTCAAGGGAGGGGGTAGAGGTTGGAGCAACCAAAAGAAAAAGAGTAGCCGATGATTTCTGCTCTTGTCTTTGTTTCCGTCTCACTTATTTCCTTTTCCCTGGGTCCCTTTCACCCCTCAGCCTCCCCTCCCGTCCCTCTCTAACTCAGCCCCTTTCCAAAAGCCCCGTAGACGCCCACGCACCTGTAAGAGCCACGTCACTCCGGGGCCGTGGCGTGGTGACTCCACGTCCTTCAGTGTGGTCTGGTCTCCTTCTGTTTCGACTTTCCCTCCTCGCCAACAAGCTGTGACCTCCCCAAGGCTCCAGTTCTCTCTCTCGGAAGGCTGTTCGGTGTTCTCCGTTTTTCCGGTCTTCCCTGCTGGTTTCTCTGCCTTAGGTTATGGCTCACTTGAGCTCGTGCAATGCCTTTCTGGCGGCTTGGGGAGGATTTACCAAGTCTTAGTTCCTTTTCTCTTTCTTCAGTAGGTCGGTTAGTGGTGCTGCTATTTCAGAATAATTGGGTTTAAACCGGCAGTAGTAGCCTTGTAAGCCCAAAAAGGATCTAATGCCTTTTTTGGTGGTAGGGAAGGGGGTGTCTAAGACTGCTCTCAATTTCTCTTGTTGCTGAGCGATAGCCCCATCTCCCAATAAATAGCCCAAATATTTGACTTTGGTGAAGGTTATCCTGGTCTTTTTGGAGTTCACGTGGAGCCCTGCAGTCCTAAGTGCATGGAATATCTTCCCACAATGGACGAGATGTAGTTCCAAGTTAGGGCTAAATATTATGATATCGTCTATGAAGGCTAAGGAGTACTCTTGATGTTGGGAGCAAACTTTGTTCATAAGTCTTTGGAACGTCGCTGGTGCTCTGTGTAACCCAAAAGGCAGTGCAGTAAACTCGTATAGCCCATTAGAGGTGCTAAAGGCGATTTTTTCTTGGTCTTCCTGTTTAAGTGGTACCTGCTAATAGTCTTTTGTAAGATCGAATGTGGTTATATATTGGGCTAAGCCTAATTTCTCGATTCATCGACTCTTGCTAATGGGTATGAGTGAAATTTCGAGATGGCATTGACTGCTCGGACGTTTATACAAAAACGGATGGAACCATCAGGTTTCAGAACTATGACAATGGTGGAGACCAGTTACTGCTGGAAGGTTTTATGACTCCTAGAAGTAACATGCTCTCTATTTCGGCAGGACCTGCGTCCCGCCTAACGCCTGGTATTCTGTAGGGGCGTTGTTTTATTACTTTATTTGGTGGGGTAACAATGGCATGCTCGAGTATTGTTGATTTTCCCAGGAGGTCGGAAAAGATGGAGAAGAAGAACTGTAAGAGGGTCTGAAGAGACACTTTTTGTTCCTCTGTTAGATGTTCGTTTATGAACAATTTATTCAATGTTGGAGGAATGGGTTTTGAGTCAGACAAAACGTAATGGGTGTCTTTGGGGAGTGGTCCCAACCATTTCTTTAGTAGATTTATGTGGTATATCTGGGTTTTGGTTGAGGAAAGGCGTAACCGGTAAGTAGTGAGTCCTATCCTTTCAGCACCTTCATATGGTCCCTTCCATTCTGCCCGTTTTTGGCGTACAGAGGAAGGTAGGAATAGGAACACCCAGTCATGGACCTGTAACTGTTGTCACCTCTTTCCTTTATTGTAAGACATCTGCTGGCTTCTTTGAGCTTTTTCTAGGTTTTTGTGAGAAAAATCTCGCAATTTCTGTATGCGGTTTCTTAGGCTTTGGGTGTATTCTAGATGGTGTTGTGTCTCTTCTTGTTTCTCTTGTTCCCACGCTTCTCTTGTAATTTCTAGCAAGGTTTGTGACTGTCTCCTCTAAAGAATTTCAAAGGGAGAACAACCCAAGCTTCTCTGAACCTGGCTTCAAATAACAAAGAGGGCGAGTGGCAACAACATGTCCCATTCTTTCCCTTTGGTGGTTAGCATTTTCTTCATGGTTAGATTGAAGGTGGCGTTATATCGCTAGCACAGACCATCTGTCTGAGGGTAATAAGCCGATGTTTTTATTTGGGTAATTTTCAAGGTTTTACAGACTTGTTTCATTAAATGAGAAACAAAGGGGGTACCCTGGTCTGTCAAAATCTCTCTTGGAAATCCTACCCTCGAAAACAATTCTAGTGACTTTTCACTGATGTGTTTTTCGTGCTTGGTGTTGTAGGGGAAATGCTTCTGGGTGTCGAGTTGCGTAATCGACAATAACCAGTATATAGATATATCATCTTTTTGATTTTGGGAGAGGACCCACTAAATCCATATTTATCCTCTTATAAGTAAAGCACTGGGTGTACAAGCGAGTCCGAACATTAGGGTGAATACTATTTTATCATGTCCGTGCACCATCCATTGATTACACCCACCAACTATTAAAACGACAAATCCATGCCAGGACTGTCCAACATGCATGGAAATTAAGAGTGCCCTGACAATGTACGCAGTCTAAAAAAAACGCAAGTTAAATTGTCAAAGCAGACTTGATACTCTCGTCATAAGGAAAGTTAAGTTACGAAAACATTAAACAAGGAAGGATTGCTTTTAATGGGACACGGCTCCATTGCGTATTATGTTGCACCGGGTAAACCGGTCAGTAGTAGGAATCTCGCTGGACACCGGCATGGTGAACAATGCCCTTCCAGGCTGCTCATTCCCCTGCGTGCTCGTCGTTCAGCACAGAGTCCACGTGGCCTTCAACTCTATCACACACACTCACAGCTCTTTCTGCACCGGGCATTCTGAATGTAACCAAAAGTTGAGTTCACTCACCGCCATGATGAGCTCTAAGGGATGGCTGTACACCCTCACCGGGGACTAGTACTTTAAAAGAACTAGTCCCCGTGGTGGGCCACCATGAACTCTAAGGCCGTGGCAGACATAGTTAGGTAAATAGCAGGCCCACGGGTCACCGCCCTCTTTCTTTTGTTAACAAATCAAAGCTCCCCTTCTGTTCTAGGCCTCTCCCCAGCCTTTACACCTGCAGCAGCAGGCAGTGCTGTGTGTTTAACCACATGGCAGGGTCACAACTGTCCACAGGCTGGGCACACCTTGAGTGACCCACACCTTTCTGTTCCCTTCAAATATTTATTTTCACTTATCCATGCAGCTTTCCCACACGGTGTTTGTGCCTCGCCGTCTTTGGAATTCAGCGGTCGGTAGACCCGAGCTTTTAATTATTAATTAAGTGGCCGCTAGGTGCCTCTCTGGGAATATTCTGCTCGCCCTGCTCATTAGCTGAATCCTGATCCTAGCAGCAGGGGCGAGGGAAGCCCAGGGGGGTGGCAGGCAGGAAAGCACTGTCTACTGCCCTTCTACAGATATCAGTTGTCACATAATGCAGCTCTGACAGGTGAGGGCGGCATTCTATGCAGCTGGCCCAGTGTCTGGACTCTACTTGGGGGCCATGAAGGCGCGTAGGGGGCTAGGGGGCCTGGCCTGGACGATGCACGGGGAAGGTACAGACAAATGCAGTGTAAATACCTACAACCTGTCCAAATTTCTGCATATCTTAAGACGTGTAAATGTCACACCCTGTACAACATTGTTTTTCATGGATACCGCGTTATCGCTTCAGATTCTTTATGCCTGCCTCCATGCTTGAGCCCCAGAGTGAATTACCATATTTAGTAGCTACAGCGTGGAGGGTTTCCTCACGGCCATTGTTGTTTAGTCACATTAAAGGACTTAATTATGATGTAAGGCCTTCTAGATTTACTGCCAGACGCGGCTGGCATGACGGGCGGGTGGGGGGGGGCGATGTAAATGGGGTCGTGGCGGAGGGGGGAGGGGTTCATTTAATAAAAACAAAATATTACATAAAACTTATTGTCCCGCTTCTGGATGGGTCCCGGCTCCGCTCCCGCCGTCCTGCGTTTTCTATGCCTGCAGCTCTCGTCATCAGCAAAGGCAGCGTCCCTCTCCTCCAGGCTCCACCAATCACAAGTGGTGAGGCGCATTGGAGCGCGCACCACCCGGGCCATTTTCTCCATTGTAGGCAACTGCAGCAGCCTAATAGAGAAAAAAGAGAGAGTGGGCGGTCCTGCTCCAGGGCAGGGGGATTGGCTTGCTCACTTTTGTACATACTGACCGTTTAGTCGGCCCTGGAGCCGACCAGTCAGTATGCACAAAAGTGGGCAAGCCACTTCCCCCTGCCCTGGAGCAGGACCGCCCACCCCCAACGAGGCACTTCTGCTTTCTCGCCGTGCGAGAAGTAAGAAACATAAAATGGTAGTTAATACCATTATGTTTCTGCCTTCTCGCACAGCGAGAAAGCAGGGGGGTGACACCCCCACGCCCCAGTGGGGGAGCCGCCATTGTCTACATGGCACACGTTCTTTATAGCAGTCACATTACCCATCTGGGGTTAAAAGTATATGGAGGTGGTCCAGAAAGTTGAAAATACATTTTTGCATACCCTCTTATCGGTCCCCCAATTAACTTCAATTTTTGTTATCGATCAAGATTTGGGGCTTAGTTATGTGTCAGATTTGATGAGGTTGGCCCCGGTGGTCTGTTGGCTCAAGACCTGGCTTAATCTAGACTTAACATTGTCCGTCAGATTATTAAGGACTGCGTCACTCTGGAGAAAGCTAGTAGTATCCCATGGCTTTATTGCATTATTCAGAAAATATGTAGGGGTTTACCCAAATGACCCTCCTCTACCTGGGCAAAGTACTACAAAAAGGTAAAGAAAAAACGTCTGGCAAGGAGGAAAAGATATGTGTATATCTACTTAAACATAGGGAACTTTATATTGCCCTATTAACAGTACATAGTCCTGTTGTTAGTTCATATTTCTTATTTAAAAAAAATAACATACTGCTGTTGTAGCCGCCATCGCCTGAGTCACTGGAGGAGGGAGAGGATGCAGTTCCCGCAATCCCGCATGGGAGGTCTACAACTCCCAACCCCCGTGCTGCCGGGGTCGCACATTTAAGCGTTAGGTGTTCCCACGGCGCGGTCCGCGCCCAGGTGCAGCCCAGGCCAAGGGCAGGCCCGTCCATGCCCGTCGGAGCCAAGAAGAGGCTGGGTGGAGGGACTGTAGACACGCTTGATGCATTCTTTAACTAGGGCAACGAGTGTACTCGTGCACGAAATTGAATTAACTGAGCGGTGTTTATCACTGGAGCCTCTTGTCTACCAGATGCAGTCCTCCTCAGGTGACACAAGTGTCGATAATATTACCACTCAGCCCCTGCAAGTACTACATCTGAGAACCCGGTACCAAGCCTCTTGGAAATTCTTCCCATTATACTTGCCCTCAACGATACACCTATTAGGGAGCTCGACCTTTGTACCCACCCTGATCTTAATAATGAATCGCCAGTTAAGAGGTGAAGGGGTGGGGGTCTCTAGTTGGCACAGGTAGGTACTTGTGACAAATAGGGACCCCCTCCTCTAATCAGGTTAAGGGGGATAACACACCTAAAATAACCCCTGCTCTCCCTCTAGGTTGCGTTGCAAGGCTTTACTTCAGAGGCGTTGTAAGTTAAGCAGTTGTGACCACATACAGTAACTCAGTGACAACACTACAAATGGACACCGCACAGGTTTTATATAAAAAATAAGTATACTTTATATAGAGTTACCACAAGACCATAAACAACAAAAATACACCCTATGATTACTTTAAGATAGTAGATTTAAGCTTAGTTCAGTTAAGTTCTTAGATGCGACACTTTGCGTCAATGTACCTTAAGTTGCGTTGTGCTTCCACAAGCAATGTCGCAGCGATGGGAAATGCAGCGAAGTTCAGGGGCAAAGAAATAAAGAGGTGAAGATCTTCCAGACGGGGCACGCTTCTCGGGGATGCGAGAAGCTCTTGGTTCGATGCGTGAACTGCAGCGGCGACACCCTTATGATGCGACGGCAACAGCTCCAGCGGCGACGCTCTTCTCCCACGATGCGTGAAGTTTCCGCTCGATGCGACAACTACAGCGGTGACATCCAAGATGCGACGGCAGCAGCTCCGACGGCGGCGCGCTTCTCGGGGATGCGAGGTGCTCTTCATCAATGCGGTGCAGTGCGACAGTTCCATCGGCGACACCCTGCTTTCTCCGGAGTTGCGACGGCAGCAGCAGCGACACGCTTCCGCTTCATTCGGGCACGCTTCTCTCCAATGCGGTGCAGTGCGACAGTTCCAGCGGCGACACCCTCCTTTCTCCGGAGTTGCGACGGCAGGTGCAGCGTCGGTGACACGCTTCTTCTCGTTGAGTCGCGCTTCCAGCCCCTTGCGACACGCAGTTCCTCAGAAGGCCCAAAACAGCAGCAGGCACTTCCCAAAGAACTCTGGGGAGCTGGGGTTGAATTCTGTTGTCCCTTAGACTTCAGATAATCAAAAAGGTCCAACCTCAAGTAGGTAACTGTGAGTCCAGATATTGTTGGCATAAACAGTGTTTGTTAAAATACCCCTCACACACCAAAAGGACCCTTGGTGTCATGCTTCATCATAGGGGTCTTCCCGTTCCGCTGTGGGACGGGGCATGCTACGACTAGCGACTACGCTGGAGCACCTTGAATAATGTGGGTGCTATGTGAGTTGGAGTGAGTGTAGGTAGGGTCAGGGGTGTTTGGAAAAATTAATCTAAAATGATACATGGCTTTGTGAAAGCAAAAAACTATGTATTAGTCACAAGCTGGTATCGTTAAAAAAGGTGTAGCGGAGACTGATAGGCTTGACAATGAGCTTAATCTCCTAGTGGCATCAACATGTTTCGAGGCAGAACGCCTCTTCGTCAGGACGGGGTCTGATCCCGTCCCGCAGCGGAACGGGAAGACCCCTATGATGAAGCATGACACCAAGGGTCCTTTTGGTGTGTGAGGGGTATTTTAACAAACACTGTGTATGCCAACAATATCTGGACTCACAGTTAACTACTTGAGGTTGGACCTTTTTGATTATCTGAACCATTTACTGGAGGAGGGTGCGCCCACCTTGGTGCTGATCAGCACCACCTCTTCACTCCGTAATTTTGATTTTTGTTGGTCCCTGAGACTTCAGCAGGAGGCAAGCTCTTTTCCAAGCCCTTGGAGATCCTTCACAAGTTGAAAGCAAAGTACAAAGTTCCTTTCTCCTCCTTTGGCAGTAAGGCAACCACTGCAGGCCATTCCCCCAAATAGCACTTCAGCTTGGGAATAGTCTCTCCTCAGTTTCTTCAGGTTCCTCTCCTCAGTAAAGGTTTCTTCTTGTAGTCCAAAGTGATCTAATTTCATGGGAGCAGGGTCCCAATATGTATACCCAGAAATCCTTTGTTCTCTGAGGGGAGAGGGGCCTTTGCCCAGTCCAAACCAGTTCTGAAGCACTCTGTTTACCAGACTTCTCGTTTCTTTTCACAGTGTAGGGCAAGCACATCAGACGCCCCACAGGAGGTGGAGCCAGCATTGTGGAAGGCAAGTACAGTCCTGGAGTACTCTGTTGACAGTCTTCCTTCTCTTCTTTCAGTGTGCAGGGCAGAGACATCAGCCTCTTCCCATGGGGTGGAGCCAGCATTGTGGAGTTCAGGTGCACTCCTCCCTCCCATCAAGATGCAGATCTCTCTATTCACCACTGGGTGACTCAGTCTGTCTCCTGGAATTCACCAGCCCTGTCACTCACAGAAACCAGACATAGGAATACACAAACTAGCAGGGACAGGTTTGAATGGTTAGACAAGCAAATACCTACTTTCTAAAAGTGGTATTTGCGAACACAGAATATTAAAATAAACTTTACTAAAAGATGTATTTTATTATTCTTAGTTCAGGCATACTAAACTCGAACTTCTTCCATGTTCTCTGAGCCTGTTAGGATTATAAAATGTAACAACTCTAACAGCCCATTCTGACCTATGGAGAACAGGTAGTCTTGTAATAGTGAAAAACGAAAATGGCTGTAGTTCACTATTTGGACATGCCACACACACCAGGGATTGTCCTACCCTATACTTACAATGCACCCTGCCCTTGGGCCTTCCATAGGGGGGACTAATATGAAGAAAAGGGAAGGCTTAGGGACTGGCAAGCGGGTGCACTTGTCCAGTCAGCATGACAGTACCAGACTGCACGCAGGCTCTGCAATGGCAGACCTTAGACACATTTTACAAGGCTGCTTCTGTGGGTGGCACAACCAGTGCTGCAGGCCCACCAGCAGCATTTGGATTACACGCCCTGGCACACTCAGTGCACTAGACTAGGGCCTGACAAGTAAAGCAAATAGCCAAACATGGAACCACTGATTAGTACATCAATTTACAATAGGGAGCACTTGCACGGTGGCACTGGATAGCAGTGGCACAGTGCCCAAAGCATCTAACACCAGAAAAAATACATGAGGCAACAGCAAAAATGGAAGGGAGACCCACACCAATGGTGCCAGGTCTCACAGGGGGCCACTAACATGGTAAACACAGGAATTAGTACACCTCAACCTTTGACTTTGACCACTTTGTCCACAACTCCTTTGCCATGGTTAACTGATGATGCCTTGTGGAAAAGTGTAGAAAAAATGATAGCTACCTTACTGGACCCTATTCTACAAAAAATGTACACAGATTGAAGAGTGGCTATCTCATATAGAGGGTCAGGGTGAAATAACTTTGTGTCCCACAGAGAGTCCATGCCCTGGGCCTGTGCGACCAGCCGTGGAACTCAACCAACTCTTCCCGCACAGTAATTTGAGCGTGGCCCCACCTTCCAATCTTTGTACTGTACCTGGACCTCCTACACGGTCAAGTATGATGCTTCCGCAAGTTAATGTACACTCTAAGACAATAGTGGAAGAAACAACCTCACCATTATCCGTGACCAGTATTTCGAATTGTTTGGCGGTTCCGTGACGGGGGAGAGGGCTGATCCTCGGTGGTTAGCAAGATCAGATAGCCCTAAGGTGGGACTAAATCATTACCCACAGCAGGTCCTCCCATTTCCACCAGCGGCCTCTATACTGGTTTTGGTTTTGGCAAACATACCAATCTTGAGAGAAATCACTATGCAGTGACTATAAGTCAGTTAGAAGGAAAAGAGAGAGGAATATGAGGGAGGTGGCCTAGGAAGGACTCGAGCAGGCGGCTAGGACATGCAATAGCAGAGATTTTTAGAAAGTAATAAACACTCCCTATTTAAAAAAATACTAAGGATCCGACACTGGACTCATATGTAGGTGAAGAAGCATGGGTGGCACACTGTGAATTTATTTTCACCTCAAACACTGCTCCTGTGATGCCCTCTAGTGACAGAGATCCTAAATTGCAGGGTTCTTTTTCACTCTCAGAAGTCAGAAAAGGGTTGGCGGGCTGTGTTGCTGGGAAAGCTCCAGGACCTGATAGGGTGCCGATAGATCTTTTTCAGGAAAACCAAGATTTGTGGGCTCCGCTGCTAATTAATGTTTTTAACAGCATAGCTATAGATGGGCCTCTACCTTCCTGGAAGCATAGTGTAATTGTTCTTATATACAAAAAAGGGGACTGGGAAAGCCCAAAGCACTATAGGCCCATCTCCTTATTGGACACAACTGCCAAACTTATGGGTTGGCTCCTTTTCTTCAGACTGGAAGAGTGGACCCAAGAAACATCTTAATGCAGGTGCAGTATGCCTTCCAGAGGGAAAAAGCCACTACAGAACAATGTCTAAACCTGTCACTATGTATAGACAAATATACCAGATCGAAAGACGGGAAAATCTACATGGCTTTTATAGACTTGTCAGCTGCATTTGACTGCTTGAGCCATCAAAAACTTTGGTATTTAATGGAGAAGATGGGATTGATCCACTTATAATAAACTTTATCCGCTAACTATATGTAAATGCCACTGCATGTGTCCTGTATGGCAAAAATGGGGAATGAACCCGCCCCTTTAAGATCGCTAGAGGAGTTAAGCTGGGATGTGTCCTCGTCCGTTTCTTTTTTTTTCCAGCTATACAAACAGGGTTGAGGCAGCCCTCTCGGGCTCATAACACGGACGTGCCCGTGTTTGACACCTACCCCCTACCAATGTTAGCTTATGCCGAGGATGCAGTGTTAATTGCAAGAACGGGGGAAGCTCTCCAATGGCTCATAACAACAAATGCATCATTCATGGCTTCGCTGGACCTTAAAGTAAATGAAACAAAATCTTCTGTCATTATTGCAGGATCTGGCAAAGTTGATAAATCCCCACACTTCCATTGCCAGAAAACAGAAGTGGTAGAGTCCTTCTCACACCTGGGAGTCTTATTTGATAAAAATCAAACTTGGAAGAACCTGGTATCAGCAAGAGCACCAGGAATGGAAAGGAGTCTGAAAGCTATTAAGGCCTTCTCCAAAAGTTAGACGCTAGCCCCCTTGACCCAATTAAAAACATTTCTCAGGCCAAGATGAAGGCAGTAGCCACATAAGGGGCAGGAGTCTGGGGTATGGCGCCTACCGGCTGTCTCCAAAAACCTGAAGATCATTTTTAAGTCCCTAGTGTCCGTACCATCCACTTATTCAAATGATATCCTACATATAGAATTGGGGTTACCTTATATGTTACATACCATCAGACTAGCACCAATTTAATACAAAACATATTTAAAGATTGTTTAAAATGGACCATTACAATAAGATCAGATGGCTGGGTTATGTGGAAACAGAATTAATGGCAATTTGGTTGGGAGAATTGTTTAAGGATTAAATGGCATGCAGGAAGATTTCAAAACAGAAATTAATTGAGATTTTTATGCGGAGGGCTCAGTATCTTCGCAGGGAAAGGAATTACAGAAAAATACGGTCCTTGCATATCATTTGATTCACCCGGGCCAGAGGGAGGATATTCCTATCTAGAATAAGATAGGAACTATTGAGATTTTGTCGGACTCTCCTCCCCTTGATGTTAGGTTATACGGAGAGAAGAGTCAAACACTCAGATTTGATGCTGTGCCACTGCGACAACCATTCCCCCCAATCTGACCTGCACCTAGTCTTGTTTTGTGTGTTTTATAATACAGGAAGAGAAGAATTTATCCTTTCGATGTTAAAGCGCCACAATTTTAAACAATGCCAGGTGGCACGTTACTTCTTTAAATCTCTGCCTGATCCCTTTGTCTGTGGTAGCCACCTTTTTGTGGGCCTGTATGAAAAGGAGAAAGGCGCGAGGTTGGTTTTAACTAATAATTATATGCAGAAATGAGTAATTTGATGTAAACTAACTGGATTCGGTCTATGAGGCACATGATGCACTTTATGGGATAAAATGTCCTGTAAAAATTATCTGATGTTCTTTTTAGATAATTCTACTTGCTATAGGATTTTAACTTGTTATGAACTGGGGCTGGTTGTTGATCACTGATTTAAATTGTGCTTTTATGATCTGTACTTAAGAGATCGAATACAGATTGTATTGATTGATTGTTTGCATGTGTGTCTCAGAGTCTCACCCCTCTGTGCTCCCTCTCCCTGCTGCTTGGAGCTGCTGCTGCAGTGTCCCTGGCATGGCAGTGAGGAGCTCATGGTAATCCAAGGCCCGGGAGCAGTGTCTGTCCTCAGCGCATGCGCAGCTGTTAATACAAGGCCCTCTTGAAGGTGTCTGTTCTCAGCGCATGCGCAGTTGTTAATCCAAGGCCCTTCTTAGCTCGTGCTCCGCTGCGGGACGCAGTGTCTGTCACCAGCGCATGCGCAGTTGTTAACCCATCAAGACCTCTTTAACCCGCGCTCTTAGTTAAGTCCTGGGGTTTTCCGTTTTTCTGAATGGAAGACAGTGTGGACGTTCCCAGTTGCTTCCCCTCTTGGTTGGACTCTCCAGGCCGTGCTTCCCTGCGGGCTGCTCAATTACACACTCTTTATGTTTCATGGGCTCCGCTATTCTCAGCGCATGCGCGGCCACAACAAGCAGACATCCTGCGCATGCGCACTTGTGACAAACTGAGTGTCCTGCGCATGCGCAGCTACAGATCAGGGCGGCCCTTGTCCAGCGTGCGCTTTGTTGTCACGTGGGGCCCTCGGTGTGTCCCCTCCACCAGGCCGACACTGCCCCCTCGAAACCAAGAGAGGTAAGGGGAGACAAGGACTCGAGGCAGTGGTGGAAGAGCATTAACGTATGATTCCTGAGAGGGGGCGGGGCCTGTGGGTGTCAAGGCGGGGCCTGTGGGGGCGGGGCCTGTGGGTGTGGATGCTCCTCCTCTGCCGGGGGCGGGGTCAGTGAATGTGGGGGCGGGGCCCGTGGTTGTGAATGCTCCTACTCGGGCGGGGGCAGTGAATGTGGGGGCGGGGCTTGTGTGTGTGGTGTGTGTGGGGGTGGGGCCTGTGGCAGTGGGGGCGGGGGTCTGTGCGTTGGGGGCGGGCACGTGGGCGTGGTCAGTGGCTGGGGGCGGGGTCAAAACAATACACCTACACAGCCTGGAGGCATTGACTGTTTC
The DNA here is from genome assembly GCF_964261635.1 of Lissotriton helveticus. NCBI lineage: Eukaryota > Metazoa > Chordata > Amphibia > Caudata > Salamandridae > Lissotriton > Lissotriton helveticus. The sequence continues at coordinate 1,852,547 of NW_027611651.1, read as the reverse complement.
GTGTTCCTCACTGGAGACTAGTTTGTCCTTACGCTTCAACTCTGGAATGTGTTTTTTTGGAACCCTAATCGCTCCAACTTTAGTTTGTATTGTGTAATTTTTGGTGGATTTATATATGTTACCATAATACCTAATCCTATATACTTCGCTCTATTGTAAAGCGCTCTGACTCCGCTGGGTAAAGTATGCGCTATAAAAAATGCCTAAATAAATCCAATGCCCTGCGACCAGGCTGTTGGAGGCTCGTCGTGGCTTTGGGGCTCCCAGTCACATGTCCTCAGGTCTGTAGACTAAAGACTGTTGCAGCTTGCAACTCAGAACTGGCAATTCCTCAGGCTCCGGCGGGCTGCTTTTGGAGGCTTCAGGCATGATTCTGAGTGCCGCCATAGTCCGCGAATCTCAAGTTGCACATTCTTACCTTTCTCCTGAGCCACCGCAACCACAGACTTTACCCACTTGCTGACCGCATCTATAAAATAAGTTTTTGACACAAGTGTGTCCACATGAGCATCTTTTGGTTCAGTGGGCTCCTAAATCAAGCTTTTGAACTCTTCATGAGTGGAAATGAGCCCATTCGCACCGGAATCCCACTGCTCTCACGGAACTTCAGCACAAGCCCCTGCCGCCTATCCCCTTGCACGGAAAGCATCAATCGATCTGGAAGACCAACAACGTAAAGCTCCAGCCCGACCTTCTGCGACACCTGGCCAGCTCTTTCTGCCATGTCCACCACCGCCATCAACTCTCTCCTTACTCCCTCCGACCCTCTCCAATGCGAACGGGGCTCTTGGCTCAAAACTTGAGAGGGTAAAACCTTCAGCTGAACTAATCTGGGGCTCTATCTAATTTGCGCTCCATCGTGATTAGCTTGAACTTTTACTTTAACCTGGTCCAGCAAGACCAGATTGCCTCGGTTGACGCTTTATGTTTTTAGGTGCTGTATAGAAGTTTATACTTTAAAAATTCATATCTCCGGTTATACTGATTGGATTTTTGTCTCTGGGTTTCGATTTGTTGATTAAATTGAGCTCTATTTTTCTAACCTGGTGTTGATTTTGTGTGCTGTTTACGCTGTTTTACTGTTTGAAGTGTTGCACAAATATTTACACATTGCCTCTAAATTAAGCCTGACTGCTCTGTGCCAAGCTACCAGGGGGTTGACCACAGTTTAAATATGGGGTTTGCTTGTGCCTTATACTGACTAGGATTGTCAAATTCTGAAAAGGAGCATACAGTTATTACTAGATTCCTAAATCCATTATGCTCAAGCATGTAATTAAACCTCATTTCCTTTGCAAACTATACAAAATATTATAAGTTCCACCAAATCAGAAAATACAGCGCAGAGTCTTGAGATTTCTTTTTTTCAATGTATTCTTTATTTGTACTCAAATGCATCAGCCCAGCCAACGTGTTTCGTCCAACATGGACTTCATCAGGGTTGGAATAGTCTTTTATAGAAGCTCACCAAGGTGCTATTTCTGTAATCAGATGTAGTATAGATATATAGGCAATCACCGTATCATTCATGATTGATTTAATTCCTTCGATCCATATTGAAATAGTTTTATTGAAGAACACCAAGTCGCTTATTCTTATTAAGAGATGCAATATCAATAAGCTGGTAATCACCATCGCATCCACTCAGCTAAAATCATGAAAAGATTATTGCCTTTGATAAGTCCTAGCATATAGTCTCGTCGGGTATGCAAAGCCATCTATCCGATCTGATAGACAGACGGTCTTGCATGCAGCGGTGATTGGCTATATATCTATCCTACATCTGATTACAGAAATTGCACCTTGGTGAGCTTCCTTGCACCTGCTTCACTAATGATTGCTGCTCCTGTGTGGGCGTAGGGTAGGCTTCAGTGAGCTCTTACCCCTTATTTTTTTTAAACTTTATTTTGCGTTTAGGTATGAGTAAAGAAGTACACTAGGACAAGTAAAATCCTTTGGCAAGTACAGGTAGACATAATACACACTGTCAAGGGTTTAATCAATGCCGCAGAGTGATCACATGTTACATAAAGCAAGTCCCTCGGCTGCTAACATATTTTCTGTTACAATCGTTCTTGACTCTAATTCACATAAATGGTGTTTACAAACATGACATAGGGATACATCAACTGTACCGACATCAAAAAAGGAGTTTAGCATCCGGTGTAGTTGATTATTGACATGTATCTCGGGACAGTCTAACCCACCCCTGTTGGGACTATGCCCTGTTCTTTCTGGGTAGGGGGTCTTGTCGCTGCGCCTCTAGGTATGTTCTGAAAGGTCCCCAGATATCTTTGGGCCTGGAGGGGGGGGGGGGGACCGTTATTGCGTATAGGTCGCTGTTTGTGGAACAGGACGCCATGCTCTTCAGCCATCCCTTTATCGATGGTGCTGTTCTGCCACCCCAATGAATGGATACCTCCCTTTTGGCCAGTAGTAAGCTTATGGCAACAAACCTGCAAATTGCCGGTGGGAACTGCTTTACATATCCCAATAGAGCAATCTCGGGCAAGGGGGTCATCGGTACCTTAACCAAGCCACTCACTATCTTATGTATTCCTACCCAGTATGAGCGTTTGCGTGGACAGGTCCAGGCGAGGTGGGCGAAGTCTGCATTTGGAGCGTTGCATCTTGCACAATGGTGCAGTCTGGCAGGGTCTATCCTGTGGAGTCTGGAGGGGGTAATGTATATCCTACGAAGAAACTTAAAGTGTATTAGTTTGTGTCGGCTATTAAGGGAGACATTTTTCGTAACTGCACAGCAGGCAGCCCACTGTTCGTCTGTGATCGGAATACCCAAGTCGGTCTCCCAGAGGATCCAAATTAGTCTGGGGGTTGCATACATATAAAATCGTGTCATCTGCATAAAATGATACTAACAATGGGCCGGTGGTGAAGTGTAAACACCAATGAAGGTGTTTCTCTTGGAAGTGCCGTATTAGTGGGTCCGTGGCTAAAATGAACAACAGAGGCGACAACGGGCCGCCCTGTCTCATTCCGCGTGAAAGTGAGAAGGGAGCCGTCAATGTACCATTTAGATGAGAAATAGCATGAGAGAATGAAATAGGGTAAGAACCAGAGCAAAAGAGAAACAAATTAACATGAAAGTGACTGCAAAATCAAGGGAATTATAGAATAGAGTGAAAAAGTCAAAGGTTAGCATTTAGAATTTGTGAGATGATGGATATCAGCCAGAGATTGTCAGATATGATGTCCCACTTATTCAGAGTGCTTAAAGGTGCACACTCTGCAAGTAGGGTGGAGGGAGAGAAAGATGAGAATGGAGAGCAAGAGGAAACCCAAAGGTATCAGAGAACAGAGTGAAAAAGAGGAAAGAAAGAGGGTGATGCAGACAATGGTTGAGAAGAAGAGCAAATAAGGCAAAAATAAAGAGAGAGATAAAAGGAGACAAAGATGAGGATGAGAGAAGAACAGAGGGAGAAAAAGAGCGGCAGAGCTAGAAGAGAACAAGATCAAGAGAGCGAAAATACAACAGTCAGTGAGACATAAAAAGTAAAAGCAAGAAAAAAAGTGAGAAAAAAACAAGATTGTTGTGGAAGAAAGAGGCTAAAGAGTCGCAGAGGTCTTGGGAGGGAGTGATGTCGTTGGTGCTGGCGGTGGGGTTGGTAAATTCATTGACGATGTTGAATAGTTCCTTGCTGTTGTGGGCGTTGTTGTTGAGTCGATCCTTGAATGCTGATTTCTTTGTGGATCGGATCAATTGGTGGTGTTTGCGGGTGGCGTCCTTGAAGGTGGTCATGTTATCAGTGGTTGGGTTTTTTCTCCAGCTTTTCGCGAGAGTACGACATAATTTCTTGGATTTCTTAAGGTCATCATTGAACCAGGGGGCCTTTTTGCTGCCTTGTTTGATCTGGAGGTTTTTCAAGGGTGCTAGTTCGTCAGCGCTGTGGGTGATCCAATGTGTGAGTTTGTTAGCAGCTAGGTTTGGGTCCGATGATATGGTAGGAGGGTTTTGGTTAAGTGATGTGAAGAGTTGGTCGGTGGTGATTTTGTTCCAGTTTCTTCGAGGAATAGGTTGTGGGGGATTGTGGGACGTGGTCTTTTTGTAGCTGAAGTGAACGCAGCTGTGGTCCGTCCAATGGAGAGCTGTGGTGAGATCGAAGGAGATGTGCTTGCTGGAGGTGAAGATGGGGTCGAGCGTGTGTCCGGCCAGGTGGGTGGGGATGTCAACGAGTTGTTTGAGTCCGAGATTGGCAAGATTGTCCAGAAGGTTGGTGGTGTTTCTGTCGTTATTCTTTTCCAGGTGGAAGTTGAGGTCTCCTAGTAGTATGTAGTTCTCGGAGGCAAGGGCAAGTGGGCTGATGAAGTCAATGATGTCTTCGCTGAATTGCGTGCGTGTTCCTGGTGGTCTGTATATGAGGGTGCCTCTAAGTGTGGTCCTGGGGTCGGGTGGATCTGGAAGTGAAGGTGTTCGGCGGTCGCGAGCTTGTCGTTAGAGCTGGTCGTGATTCGGATGGTGTTCTTATGGACGATGGCGATGCCTCCTCCTGTTTGGTTGGTGCGGTCTTTTCGGATGATCTTATAAGTGTCCGGGATGGCTATGGCGATGTCGGGCGCTGAAGAGGCGTTCATCCAGGTTTCTGTAAGGAAGGCGACGTCCGGCGAAGTGGTGTCGAGTAGGTTCCAGAGTTCAATGGCGTGTCTGTGGACCGAGCGGGTGTTGAGTAGGATGCACTTCAGGTGGTTAGTGTTGGAGCTCTGTTTGGAGGATGTGGATTTAGGGTTGGTCCTGATGCAGTCGAGTTTGCAGGAGTGGCAGGTGAAGGGTCCATGGGTGATTCCAGGGGCGGCTTGGTAGCAGTCGTGGAGTCGGCCGGGATTGAGTGTTGAGAGGGATGCGGAATCGTACGTAATGCGGGAGGAGTGGGTTTTGCGAGGACCAGGGGGTATGGCGCTGGGCGCGGTCCAGGCACGGACGGGCTTAGGCGGGCTTACCTTTGGCGCGCCTTCGGCGCGCATGGGGCGTGACCGCTGCGCGTAAACGCTGTGCGCAAAAGCATCTGTCATAAGTGAATAGTGGAGGGGGGGTGGGTGGGGCGGGGTAGGATCAGCTGGGAGGTGGGGGCGGGGTGGAGGGACGGGCTGGGGGCAAACAAACAACAAAATGGATGAGACAAAAGCGAAACCAGGCGAGTGACTAAGGCAATGCGATGTAGCGCTACGATATAGCGCTACGATGTGGCACACTTTAAATGCTACTAATGAAGCTGACCAGCACAGTGCTACGATAACAAAATGCTCACTATGTATGCAGGCAATTTACACAGTTCTGCGCAGTAGTACTAAAATAAATTGTCACAATTTTAAATGTGATCAGTGTCTGGCGCAGCAGCGCTACGATACCAATCTGCCTTGAGGGAAGAGCCCGCTGTGAAGGAAACCAGCACTGCGGTGGCGGGGATCGTGGGGAGCGACCTCCTCAACAGGAGTCAGGATGGTCACAGCGCGAATGCAGGCAGGGTGATTCCTATACTATCTGTGGGGGGAAGGATCAGCTGGGAGGCGGGGGCGGGGTGGAGGGGCGGGCTGGGGGCCAAACAAACAACAAAATGGCTGAGACAAAAGCGAAACCAGGCAAGTGACTAAGGCAATGCGATGTAGCGCTACGATATAGCGCTACGATGTGGCACACTTTAAATGCTACTAATGAAGCTGACCAGCGCAGTGCTACGATAACAAAATGCTCACTATGTAAGCAGGCAATGTACACAGTTCTGCGCAGTAGTACTAAAATAAATCGTCACAATTTTAAATGTGATCAGTGTCTGGCGCAGCAGCGCTAGGATGCCAATCTGCCTTGAGGGAAGAGCCCGCTGTGAAGGAAACCAGCACCCCGGGGGCCGACCCTCAATTTAGGGGGAGCCCCAATGCCCCCACGGTCCCTGCCGGCTCCTCGCCTCCTGCGGGAGCCATAATTGCTTTTGGGCAAGGGGAGCTGCTAACATGCAGCTCCCCTTGCCCAAAAGCAATTTTGCTTTGCTTCTTGAAAGCGAGAGCAGGTTTCCTGCTCTCGCTTCCAAGAAGCAAAGCAGAGTTTTCTATGGCATGGCAGGAGACATTGCAGCTGGCCCTAGGGGGTGATATTCCCCAGGCCATCAAGGTCTCTAGAATGGGGGTTGCGCGGCCCCCCCTCCCAACGAGTACAAAGCCCCTTGGAGGTGGTGGTCCCTGGGGCCCATGGTGTCACGAATTCACCCGCCTGTACTCCGGTTTGTTCCTTCCTTGATGCTTCTATTACCCAACTCACTCTGAACTCCACCAGAGAGGCAAGGATAGGATTCACTTGCTGCCCTGATCGAACACCGGGGGAGGGGGGAATAGGGACGCGAGAAAAGAGAAGACACACTGGATTCTTGTAGACCGACTTGACAATTCAGTCGTGTAGAATGTCTCTCGAGAAAGGCAAAGTGTTACTGGGCTTCAGTTTTCAGCTCGTGTATAATCTGATAAATGTACCCAATTAATCTGAACACCCTAAATCACTTTTTTAGGTCAAACATCTGCTTTGGAACTATTAATTAGGTATACCTGAATTACCCTTGACCTTTTCTCAAAAGGATTCTTGAAACTAAAAGAAAGAATAAACAAAAAAAACACTACAGGTGCACTAATAATCTGTGATTGCTCAAATTATCTCTACTGATTTCCTTTACAATATTTGCTCCGTAATTTCACATTAAATATATATAAATAATAACAACAATCGAGCTCTCTGTTTCCTTTCAGTCTTCTAATCAGACTCAAGGTATTTACACAAATGTCTGTTTTACTTTAACATTCTTCACTTACTCAATGTCCTTAAAGTCCTTGGATTGTTTCAGGAAGAGTTTCAAAACGTTCTCTTGATTTATAGAAGGTCAAGAGGTCTGCCACAGTTTTCATAAAGTTTAAATTCTTACTGGTATGTGTTCAAGCATGCTAACGCTTTACCATTCAGAGCGAGGTGTTGCTTGGCATCCCTTTGTTGATTCTCTTTTCTTTTCTCTTTTGCAGGAAATCGGAAACAGTGCCGGGAGTGGATCTGGAGCCGGAAATTCAGAAACAGGAAGGAATGTCTGAAATGTGCTCCGGGGAGCAAGAACACAGCCGAAGACACTGAGTGAAGACAGGGAAGGAAGCAGGGTGGAGCGCTAAAGAGCTTCGGAGTATTTGCCACCAAGGTCCGGAGTCAGGTGAGTGTTTAGGCACGAAGCGAAGCATCGGGAACCAAGTGGGTGGGGTTTAAATTGCTTTGGGTCTCAGGTTTTCTCACGTGTGCATGTGAAGGTGATTTGGGCCTTAGATCTTTCCCAAGTAATTCATGTGTAGATGCCAAGAACGTTTACACATGCAGGAAATGCCTCCTGCCCCCCCAAAGGTCTTCGTATGTGACAGGGTTTTTCCGGATGCAAGGCATGGAAAGATCTGACCAATCTTGTAGTATGTACATGTGTTCCTGTTTCCAGGATCTTTCTGATGCATCATAACCCTTCCAGTTAATTAAATACTGTAATCGACCATGTTTACGTTTTGCATCTATAATGCGATTTTCTTCATATGCAATATTGTCTCTAACTACAACAGGTGGAGGAGGGTTGTCTTTTCATGTGGACTGATGTAATGACTGATATTTTCCTACTTTTCTGGTGTTTCAGCTAGTTAGCTATAAAGTAATTACTCATCACAGTCCCTTCCCAGAATGCCTTACAACAAAACACCACATTCAGACTACCTATCTGAGAGAGGAGTAACATAAATAACTAAAGATACTATAGATCAAAGCTCAGAGGGTATGTATAGCAACGTCCTCCGACGAATCAGAATCAAATATCAAATCAGGTCAGCAACGTCTTCCGACGATCAACGCGCACTTACGCGAGCAACCCACCCTGGTGTGAATCGATATCAAATCAGCAACGTCTTCCGACGAATCAATATCAAATCAGCAACGTCCTCCGAATCAATATCAAATCAGCAACGTCTTCCGACGAATCAAATATCAAATCAAGTCAGCAACGTCTTCCGACGTTCAACGCGCACTTATGCGAGCAACGCACCCTGGTGCGAAACAGCAACACCTTCCGGTGAAAATCAGAACATACCTCTTACGCTATGTTGGGTTGGTCTACCAGCAATTTAGGTATTCCTGCTTAGGAGCCGATTTCCCTTCCGTATCTGCAAGTACTCATTAGAGGGGAACTAGCACATCCCTCTGTAAGCACTTGGTAAAAAAGGGGCCCGACAGAGAATAAGGACAAATTATATATTCTCCCATGTAGTCATCCCTAATTATGAGCAGCACACCTTTTCATCATCAGTTACCTGTAAGAAGGGAATCACCCCTCCTTCTATACTACATCACCTGGTTAAGAAGAACCCACACTCTCTCTTAGTGACAACAAACAAATGGAATTAATGCAAATTGGGGTCTTTTATTAGACAATGATGAAAGGACATAGAAAGAAATGACTTATTAATATACATACACACATATAGAACCTGAAAATAAAGGAATAATTAGATAAAATTAGTCATACATGGAACACCTCACCATATTATTAGACATCTGCAATCTGAAGACAGGTCCGTCTCTCTTTCCCTCTTCGGTTGGGTCAGGACTCTCTGTTCCACAAACACGACTGCACGTCTGCACTGTGATGCTTCACCAGACCGCCAAAACCACCAGACAATCCTCTCACCCTCACTTGGACCCGCTTTCACTAATATAGAATGTAGCTCTCTCTCGAAGCTTCTAGAAGAACCCGCCTACCGTTCTCATGAGATTCCTGTACCTTTCCGTTCCTGGCACACAACAGCAGCTGGCCAAGCTTTTGTTATGGCTCCAGCGCGAAGAGAGTACATTTCTCCGACAAGAACCGGTGCTTGCTGGTTCACTACTAGCGAACAACACATTGAAACTAAAACATTGCCTTTCACCTAAAGAGGCTTAGCAGGATGGTGTCAGAAAAGAACATAGCATCGCTCGAGCATAAGCCTTTAGGCCCGAAAAAGAGCAAAAAGCAGCATATAAGGGGACATAAAGCTGTCAAAGTCTATAGGCAAGCCCTACCAACTAGGTGAAATAAAGGTCGGGAATGGACAAAACACCATACATGTTCGTTTGACAGCAGCATATATTAACATCTTGATTCATAGCGCTCTAGGAAGGATTTGGTGCTCACAGCATATTACTGCAACTCTGCTCTGTTTAATTCTTTTTTAATCGTCCCGTTTTTGCCTATTTTGTTTTGCTTCTTAGTTTACCTTTTTCCCCTGTTTTTACCTGAGGCCATTCGCAGACTTGCACGGCTGTCACGCTTACCCCCACTCTAATTGTGAGAACACCGCGTTATCGCGGGTCCCTTGCCCACTGTCTCGTTTGTGGTGGCCATTTTGGGAGGGGGTACACTGCCGGCGGCGCGGTCAGCGCTCTAGTATATTGACGCTGGGCGAACATAAAGCCAGCCATGCTGACGCGCAGCGTCATTACGCAGCGTCATCGCCGGAACGTCGCCGGAGTCTCGCCAGAGTTAAGCCCGTCTGTGCCCGTCCGGGCCCAGACGGGCATAGGGCGCATTACTCTGCCCAGCTCGACCGGACTCACGGATCCTACTCGCAGGTACTCCAGTTACACTTTACTTTCGCTACGCGTTCCAAGAGACCCTAGTTGCGGCTACCAATGGGCAGAAGGTGTCCCCTTTAAGAACTGCTCCTTATGTTGCTCCGGTAGTTCGTCAAAAGATCACATTCAAATTTCTATGGCTCTGCTTAATTGCAGGTCATTGCCCTGTCACGCCACGGAAATTAATTCGTTGATTCTGGACCACAGCTTAGACGCCTTGCTCCTTACTGAAACTTGGCTGACCCCATGCTCAGGACCTGATATTGTCCAAGCCCTTCCTCCTGGATATCTTATGTTTCATTTAGATAGGCCAGTCGGGAGAGGGGGAGGAGTGGCCATTTTGTACAGAGATAAATTTACGTGTAAAGCCTTAGATAGCGGTATGGATAACTGTGAAGGCTGTCAATTCTCGCTACTTATCTCTCCTACCATTTCTATTGCGGGCCTTCTCGTCTATCGGCCTCCTGTAGCGATAGGGAATTTCACTGATTCTTTTCTTGAGTCGGTTATACAATTAGCCGCCGCGTCCTCCAACTTTATAGTCCTTGGGGACCTCAACCTGCATTTTGAAGATCCGAGTGATGCAGTGGCGAGAGACCTACGAGGCATGTTGGGAGCACTTGATCTGCAGCTCATTAACATCGGAGCTACCCACAACAAGGGTCACCAGTTGGATGTGGCTTTCTCTAATTCAGAGAAACTACAGGCCCTGGCGCCCCTGGCGCTTCCTTGGACAGACCATTGCCTAGTCCGCCTTAGGTGGCGGTTGGAGAAGGGGAGAGGTCCTGTACCCAGACGGTATACAGTTGAGCGGCTATGGTCTAGGCTGCCAGTGGACAGCTGGGCGGTTGAGTTGGCGAGAACCTGTCCTCCTCCTGTCTCTGACCCAATTACAGCTGACCAGCACGTGGAAAATTGGCTGACTAGTTCCCTTGATCTAATAATACCGAAAAAGAAAAGGCCTACCAGGGATAGAAGAACTGGTTCCGCTCCCTGGTACACTCCTGAACTTAGGTGTCTGAGAACAATCTGTAAAAGATTGGAATGGGCATGGAGGAGAGAGTGGAATGAAGAGAGCCGGCAAGACTATAAGGTAGCCATGAGGAAATACAAAGTTGCTTTGAAGGACGCGAAAATTAGCTACTTCAGTGACAGGATTGATAGGGCGAGTAACTCCTCAGGGGAATCCTTTAAAATCTTTAAGGATCTTCTGAAGGCTCCGGTCCCTCCAGTCGTGCATGGTAACCCTCAGGAAAAATGTGAGGAGTTGGCAGACTTCTTCCACTCTAAAATAGTGAAGATCTTGTCCTCTTTGCCGGTGACGTCACAGATTTTGGAGGTGGGTTTTGGCCCAGTAACATGCCCTTTTGAGCTGTCCTCCTTTGGCCCTTTTACGGAGGAAGAGGTTGTAAAGTCCTGAAAGTAATGAAGAGTGGGTCGCCTAGTGACCCGGTGCCTATGAAATGGCTCAAACAAGTGGCCAACATTCTTTCCACCCCGCTTACGGACCTTATCAATCTTTCCCTCTCTCAGGGTACGGTGCCCCAGAGTTGGAAAAAAGCAGTTGTTAAAGCACTGCTGAAAAAACCGGGCTTGGACCCTTCCAATTTGGCCAATTTTAGGCCCATTTCACTTTTGCCCGGGTTTTCTAAAATTGCAGAAAAATTGGTTAATCGCCAGCTCTCACACCATCTTGAATTCCATCGTTTGTTGGGAGACTCCCAGACTGGCTTTCGCCCTGGTCAGGGGACGGACACTGCCTTATTGGCAGTGGTGGAGGAAGCAAGGAGCATTCTTGATTCAGGGGGGTCAGTGGCAGTGATCCTCCTGGACTTGAGTGCTGCCTTCGACACCGTTAGTCATCAGGTGCTCCTCCAACGTCTGTCAGAGGTGGGCATTACGGGAATGGCCCTGAAGTGGCTTGAGTCCTTCCTCTCAGACCGTTTTTATCAAGTCTGGGAAGGGGCAGAGCAGTTGACCTCGTTCCCTCTTCAATGTGGAGTCCCCCAGGGCTCATCTTTGAGCCCTACTTTATTTAATGTTTATATGACTCCACTTGAAAGAGTGGTCTCCCCTTCAGGTGTGAAGATCATCAGCTATGCTGATGATACTCAGCTGGTAGTAGGTCTGACCCAGCTGGCGGAACGACCGGACGTTCTCCACGACTGTCTTGCCAATGTACATCGGTGGATGTCCCACTCTGCTTTGAAGCTCAATGGAGAAAAAACTGAGCTGATGTTGCTTGGTAAATCCAGGCCTTCACTCATAGCTAGTTGTTGGCCCCGGTCCTTGGGCGTTCCACCATCTCCTAAGAAGGAGATCAAGAGCTTAGGAGTATGGTTGGAAGAAGATCTGTCCTTCAGGACACACGCCAGGAAGACAGCGGGGATTTGTTTTGGCCTGCTGCGGTCAGCTCGCAAGGTGTTACCGTTGCTCCCTGATTCATCAAGGAAACTTCTGATCCGTGGTCTTGTTTTGTCTAGACTCGATTATGGGAATGCGTTGTTCCTCGGTGCCCCGGAGTCGACTCTTAAGACCCTCCAACAGGTTCAGAATGCAGCCGCTAGACTGCTGATGATGGTCCCTAGGAGACAATCAGCTGCTCCGGCCCTGAAAACTCTTCACTGGCTCCCTGTTAAGGAGCGGGTGAAATTCAAATCCTTATGCACTGCACACAAAATCCTGCATGGGAGGGGCCCCTCCATTTTGATTAATATGGCACGTCCATATAAGTCCACACGGGCTCTTCGCTCCGACCAAAAACACCTGCTTCAGTCAGCCAGAGTTAAAAGAGCTCGTTCGGGTGGCCGGCGTTTTTCGGTGCCAGTAGCGGCACTGTGGAACTCCCTGCCCCTTAAGATACGCTCAGAGCCTAACATCTTGCACTTTAGGAAACTCCTTAAGACCCATCTGTTTCCGGTGTAATGGCTGAGTTTGAGTCTTTTTTCCTTCGCTGTGTCCTGCGCCGGGATGCCCCTGGGTAACTGAGCGCGTTATAAATTTCACAATAATAATAATAATAATAATATTGAGATGGTGGTGGGCAACGGTCATAACCGAGCCAAAAAAGCACCAATACCTCAGTCACTACACCGGATCATGTGGTTTGAGCAAAGATACACGAAAAACTGGGTGATTTGCATATTCCGAGGGCAAAGTTAATCTCATTGAAACTGGATTCAAAATGTTATTTATGGGAAAGGGGCCAATGAACCTAGGTTTTAGTTTCTTGGGGCCTTCAATCTGGATATTTCTGGTTGATAACCAGACGAGATCCCCTACTTTATAGGGTGATGCTGGTGTTTTGTGTTTATCGACTGATAATTTGACCTTTTTGTTTATTGTTGGCTAAACTACGCTTGGCTTGTTCTTGAAATTCCCGTAATTTTGTTAAACTTTTGGTCACAGCAGGCATAAATCTGGAAGGATGGCAGGAATAGATCGTGGATGTAAGCCAGTTATAAAAAAGAAAGGGGAAAATCCTAAAGCTGCATGATAGCTATTGTTGTATGAAAACTCTGCCAATGGTAGGACCTCATCCCAATGAGCCGATATAATGGAGGTTAGGCACCGTAGACTTTGTTCAAGGTATTGATTAACTTTTTCTGTCTGGCCGTCAGTCTGTGGGTGAAAAGCGGAGGATAATGTTATTTCAGTTCCTAAATGTGTGCACAACTGACTCCAGAATTTTGAAACAAATTGAGGGCCCCTGTCGGAAATTATTTTACTGGGAAGGCCATGTAGTTTTCCAATATGGTTTCAAAACACTTCACTAAATTCTGTAGCTGTTGGTAGTTTTTGTAAGGGAATAAAGTGCCCCATTTTAGACAAAAGATCCACAACTACTAAAATTGCAGTGAAGTTGTGGGATTTAGGCAAATCTGTGATGAAGTCCAAACTGATAGTATGCCAGGGAAGCAGAGGTATGGGCAATGGTTGTAGAAGACCTTTAGGGGATGAATGGGAGGACTTTTGTCGTGCGCACACTGGGCAGGCTTTTATATATTTTTGGACGTCCTTGGTGTTTATTCCCTGTGTGTTAGCTTCTTTATTTGTCTGAATGCAGAGAACTGTTGTCTGAAGGCCAGTATTAAGGGCTACATAAAATAACTGGACCCTGCTGTAGCGCCTGGAAGCACCTAGATATGGGTGTGTAGGTGTGACCAGAATCACCTAACCCTCTGAAACTTTGTTTCTTTTAAATACCCAAGAAATTATTGGCATACCTTCCTGTACCATGTAGAAGCGATACAAAGCTTACCTTCAAGGGCCCCTTGGAATGACTGAAGGCATAAGTGACATAAGTGTACATTGAATGTGTGAATGAGTGTGCCTTACGGCTGAAAAGAACTGACTATAGTATCTAGCCTCTTGGGAGGACTTTCGATTTGCTTTTATCACAGTTTATCCCTTAAGCCTTATCGCCTGCTTCTGAGGGCATTAACAAACAAGATTAACGCCCTGCAAAGGATGTTAACTGCTGTTAAGTGAAAGAGCCAAAGGCGAGGGAATGCAACGAGGGGACAGACAATTAACAACTGTTAATGCCAGTCGGCATGTTAAAAACAAGTTTATATCCTTTCTCCCTCATCATACCACACCCAGATAGGCACACTCTTACTTTCCGGTCGATGTCCATACTTCTCACTCTCACAGGGCCTATAAGGCAGACAAATGACAGTATTAGTGGCAGCATTCTAAGCATGCTGATTGGTTGAGCCGATCTCTTCACAGTGATGGCTTAAGAGCACGTGCTGATTGGTTGAGCCGATCTCTTCACAGTGATGACTGAAGAGCACGTGCTGATTGGTTGAGCCGATCTCTTCACAGTGATAACTGAAGAGCACGTGCTGATTGGTTGAGCCGATCTATTCACAGTGATGACTGAAGAGCACGTGCTGATTGGTTGAGCCGATCTCTTCCCAGTGATGGTGATTGCTGAAGAGTGCGTGCACTCTGATCATGCTTCTAAGTGCAAGAGAATCGGGGATAAGTTATCAAGTGAAGTACAGGTGTTATTTCAGCTACGTTTTCATTATATAAAATGAAAATATAATTATGTAAAAAGAAGTTTTTCAGTAGGCTAGTTTTAGGGACCCCAAAGTTCTTTATTCTTCCCCAGAATCAGGACCTTAGTTTTCTCTCCACTGAGTTTGAGAAAATTGGCCTGCATCCAGTATGCAATTTTACTCAACCCCATCTGGAGAGCAGATGTCTCAGACACCCTCTCCATAGAGAGAGAGAAGACTATCTGGGTGTCGTCAGCATAGGAGAACAGGGTCAGCCCGCCTCCTTTGCAATGTCAGCCTGAGGTCTGACACTCATGTTAAATAACAAAGGGCTAAGAATGGAGCCATAGGGTTCCCCGCAGGGAGAGGAATGAGTAACAGAACTGGCCGTTGGGGCGAAGACCTGGAACGTTCAGTCGGTGAGAAAAGAGATAAGCCAGTTGAGTGCCGGCCTGGTAACACCCAAAGATCGTAAGGCTTTCACTAACACGGTGTCAGACACCGTGCCGAAAGCTGCTCTCAAATCAAGTAATATGAGGGCCATCGTGTCTCCAGAATCTAAACGATGTTGCAGCCTTTCCGTAACTCCAAGAAGGGTAGTTTCAGTTGAAAAGCTGGCTCTAAAGCCCGACTGAGATGAGTGTACAAAATGTTGTGACTCGACAAACTGAGATAGCTGTGAATTAATGTGTCTTTCTGGGATTTTCAAGAAGGCCAGGAGCAATGAAATAAAAAACAAAGACACACAATTGATGGACGGAATGCAGAACAAATCAAAACGTTCACCCCCAGTCAAGAGATCTGGGTTAAATCCATCATTCTTTTGCTCACCATGCCACCCCAGTTTAGACCTGGCCATATGCAAATCAGTCTTGACCCTGTGCCTCATGGGAACAGTCCAGTCTGAACTGCCAAGCCAGGTCCTCCCTGGACCGGAAACAAGCATCCTAGGACCGGTTTTGGACTTTTAACCCCCATCCGCCAGGATAGCTTGATTCCACTGCCACATTGAGCCTGGGACCCATGTCTAGGCATAGGCATACTACCAGCGCACTTAGGGCGAGAAAGCAAAAGACACACAATTGATGGACGGAATGCAGAACAAATCAAAACATTCACCCCCCAGTCAAGAGTTCTGGGTTAAATCCATCATTCTTTTGCTTACCATGCCACCCCAGTTTAGACCTGGCCATATGCAAATCAGTCTTGACCCTGTGCCTCATGGGAGGCCAAGTCATGTCCTCCCTGGACCAGAAACAAGCATCCTAGGACCGGTTTTGGGCTTTCAACCCCCATCAGCCAGGATAGCTTGATTCCAGTGGCACAGTGAGCCTGGACCCGCTTCTGGGCATACCCGGCGCACTTAGGGCGAGAAAGCAAAAGACACACAATTGATGGACGGAATTCAGAACGGGACTGTTCCCATTGTGTGCAGGGTCAAGACTGATTTGCATATGGCTGGATCTAAACTGGAATGGGATGGTGAGCAAAAAAAACGATGGATTTAGGCACAGATCGCTGTACTGGGGTGAATGTAAGACATTGTTATGCATTCTGTCCATCAATTGTTCTTTTTGCATTTGTCACCCCAAGTGGGACGGGTATGCCCAAACATTGGTCCCTTGCTCTCCATGCCACTGGAGTCAAGCTATCCTGGCTGATGGATGCTTGTTTCCAGTACAGGGAGGACCGGCCTGGCAGTTCGGGCTGGACTGTTCCCATTGGTTGCAGGGTCAGACAAATTTACATATGGCTGGGTCCAAACTGGAATGGCATGGTGAGCAAAAAAACTATGGATTTAGGCCCAGATCGCTGTACTGGGGTGAATGTATGCCATTGTTGTGCATTCTGTCCATCAATTGTTCTTTTTGCATTTGTCACCCCGAGTG
Organism: Lissotriton helveticus; assembly: GCF_964261635.1. Lineage (NCBI taxonomy): Eukaryota > Metazoa > Chordata > Amphibia > Caudata > Salamandridae > Lissotriton > Lissotriton helveticus. Next base: position 1,836,027 of record NW_027611651.1, on the reverse strand, counting down.
TGACAGGTATACCGAGACGTTGGTCCCGTGCTCTCCATGCCACTGGAGTCAAGCTATCCTGGCTGATGGGGGCTGAAAGCTGGACACCGGTCCTAGGATGCTTGTTTCCATTCCAGGGAGGACCTGTCCTGGCAGTTCGGGCTCGACTTTTCCCATTGGGTGCAGGTTCAAGACTGATTTCCATACGGCTGGGTCCAAACTGGAATGGGATAGTGAGGAATAAAACGATGGATTTAAGGCCAGATCGCTGTACTGGGGTGAATATATGACATTGTTCTGCATTCTGTCCATCCATTGTTCTTTTTGCAGGGAGCAATGAAAGAGGCCGGTAGTTAGCCTTCTTCAGAAGAGGAAGCACCATTGCGGGTTTCCACTCAGGTGGAACCATTACCTCCTGTAAGGAGGCATTCAAGAGTTCCATGATTATTGTGAGTGAAAGCGACTCAAGCTGCTGGTGCACCGAGATCGGAAGAGGGTCACAGGGTGAGCCAGATTTAATCCTGGCTATGAGTCGTATAAGGGAGTTCATATCTAATGGAGCCCACATTTCCAGTTTATTCGTGGATTCAGCGATCCTGTTGTCACTGTGAGAGATAGTTCTGGCTGCTTGAGGGGATGTAGGTGCTTGCTGATGGGGGGTACCTGGTTTTATGCCCTTCATTTCAGAGTATATTTTCTCCACTTTATGGAGGAAGAATTTCTCCACGTCTTCACATTGTAAACCATTCAGGGAAGGGGGAGTAGATTGAGTTTCAGATCCAGAAAGTTCTTTGACCATTTTAAATAATGTCTTGGAACAATTCAGCGCACTAGAGATGGTCGAGGAGACATATTCAGCACGAGCGCTGACTTACAGAGAGTGTGGTATTCTCTTTTTTCCCTTTTATATGCAAGTTTGTTGTCAGGCGCATAGTTCCTCCTTCAGCATCCTTCCAAAGCTTTGCATTTGATTTTCTCTGTTTTTAAATTCTCAGTGAACCAAGGGGCAGGGGGCGGTGGTTGTTCACCTTCTTAATAGAGGGTGGAAGACAGGGATCAATGGCATGTAAAAGCCACTTTTGGACGACACCCGAAAGAGTGACAGACATTTGTTTTGTGATAGGACATTGGAAGACAGAATCTTATTGAGAGCTTCAATGTCCAGTTTTCCCCAGTTCATAGTTGGTTTCCTGATGCTAGGTGCGGCTACAGGTGAGTTCACTGAGATCTCGAAACCAAGCCGATCGCAAAGTGATCAGACCAACATTAGGGAAGAGCTGGTGGGCTTTGAATGTTGGATAAACTGGAGAAAATAGGGTCGAGTAGGTGGTCGGCCACATGAATGGGACCGGAGTTGCAAAGTGCACTATTCAATGCTGCCAGATAAAAGTAGCGCTATTAGTACATGCAGAGTCATCCAAACGTAAGTTAAGGTCGCCAAGATGGAGAAGTTGGTGGCATTTAAGAGAAAAGGGGTTATTAGGTCAGGAAAGGATGAAGCCCATGGACCGGATGGCCCAGGGGGACGATAAACTAGTATGCCTGAGAAGGTGAACTTAGGGGTCAGGGCAAGCTTAAATAAAGCTGCCTCACAGCTCGTAAATGGCAGGTCTTCAAATTTGCACATGTAGGACATTTTATAAATTATAGCAATGCCACCATCTGTCTTGGAGTCCCTGCCTTTCCTGACTATAGCATAGTTAAACAGTAAAGCTGCAGCTACATCAGGGCGGGAGCTCATGTGCAGCCATGTTTCAGTAAGAAACATTGCGTAAAATAAATAGTAACTTGTAAATCCAGTATTTGTAAAGCACACAGCTACCTGGAGGCATCCCAGCGCTGGGGGCCATTGGGAAGATTAAGCGAGCTGCACGCGTCCGATCTAGGGCCTTGAGTAGGGGTTATGCAGGACGCTTGCAGCAACTAGAGCACTGCCCGGAGGGAGAATGTGGCCGAACAAAATGGCCACCCGGGCAGGAACATCCCCTCAAAGTACAAGTGCAGAAAAAAAATTTGTATAACACACTCAGTAAAGCAGAAAAATAATGCAACAGCAAGCAACAAAACTATAAGCATTCCTAAACCTAGAAAGGTAGAAAATGGTTTTGGCAGCCACTGAACATGACTACCCCGTCTCCATCTAGGAATTGTGGTAACAAATCTATAGCCCTTTTGCACAGTCACTCATGCTTTCTCTCAGAGAAATATATAAGGAATACACAGCGGGCCTTGCAGGCAAGTGAAAACAGAGCATTAGTACTTCTTAATACTTTTAAATTTAAAGACAAAAACTTGGCTGCTTCTGTTTTTATTGTATATACCATCTTTATGTTTTTTATGGACTGTGCTGTATCTTTTTGATATCCCGGTCTGCAGGAGGACTTCCCCGATTGAGCAGAGTAAGTCTTTCAAGCCCCACATCCAGAGCTGTAGGGGCAAATTAGCAGACTAGTTGTTTGGAACCTGACTATTTTATTTAGCGACTTATGTGTAGTCATCACAAACATTTCTCCTGCTTGGGGATTTTAATTATGGTGTAGAAGATTTTTTAGATATGGAAGTAGCAAAACTATTATCAGACTTAAAGACTTGAGGACTGCAACAAAAGATTACAGGCTCTACTCACTCGGCGCGCCACAATCTTGGACTTAATCTTCACCACGTCTACTGCACTGACTTGTGAAGCCCATGCCTTTGACGTGGACTGACCACTCAGTACTCTTCTTTCAAATACCTAAAGCAGGGTTGCCTGAGAAACAAGACCTGAGCAAAAGAGTCTCTTGAAAATGTCAGCGCATTACTCCTATCGCTGAAAAATTGAATTTCTCTGTAACCTCAAAGGAACACGACATAAACCACACCTTAGCGGACTGGTGTAAGGCTTTAAATTTTGCCTTTGATAACATTGCTCCTTTTAGAACGCATTCTAATAATAAACAAAGGACTGGCGCCCTTTGCTATCCTACAGAGCTGAGCCCGGAAAAGTCACTATGTAAAAATCTAGAGTGGCATTTAATTACCAACCCTTGTGACAGAGACCAGACACCTTTATTGCGCTCTTTTTTTAGGTGCTAGATTGTTGGCTACTGTGAGGCATTTCTGTTCCTTAACTCTGAGTCCTATAACTAATGTCAATCGACTGGGAGATGCGTCTGGTTAACTGAATAAAGTCCAGAAGGTCTTGGGTTCTTTTTGTTAAAAGGTAAGGATGTTTTATGGGATACAGCCATGGATTGTTGTATGCAGGCTGCATTTTATGTACTGCCTTGGTATGCAGAGTATAAAGCTGACAATTCTAAAACTAATCCCCATCCTGGAATAAAAGAAGACACGCCTAAAAATAGCTTATCCTAAAAACCCACCTTCCAAAAACAAGATACCAAACAAAAGGAGAATCTTAGGAGCTTCAGGTGATGTCCCTAGTGTCTGATTACTGGTGTTTGTTTAGGTTTACAGGAGTCCAGAGGTTGCATAGCAAACCTTGTCTATGCATGCCGTGTATTTTTCATTCATTATTGTAGTATTTATGTAATCCACTCATCGCGTGCCAGAAGGGAGATGTGTGTGGCTAGAGTTGTTTATATAGCCCAGACTAGATCTGGTCTGTGTCTCCTGCTCCACAGCTTGTACCCGTAAAAGTGCATCAATGTCTCCTTCCCTTGGAAGCAAATCCACCTGTATTCCAGTTTAAGCATATTTATTCTCATAGAATCAGTTTCAAAATCCACTGATCCTCAAGTAAATTCAAATTTAGTCTTCCCAATTCATTTTGGGGGTTCTCCCTTCATCAGGGGGCGCTTGTGAGGAATGTATGTTGTATGTTGTGTGCGGAAAATAGTGAAATAAGAATTAACCTGCAATGCAATCTAATCCTACATATACATAAATGAATAGTTTACTACAGATCCTAACCGCATGTCTGTGTTTGTGTTATACCAGGGTCTTACCCTTTTCAATAGTGAGAGCTACTTCTGATCGAAGAAAATCATCCTGATCTACTGCCTTTATCACGTGGCTTAGCTAAGGGTAGATAAATGCCAAGCAACTTAATTGCGCCCCTAGAACGCCCAGTCCTGCTGCAGTGAACACATAGCATTTGTAGCACTGGGTTAGGAAAGGTGTACCTGTAGGGCCCCTAAGCCTTTGTAGCACTGTTAGGTTTACCTGCGGGACCCCAAGCATTTATGGTACTTGTAGGAACGGTGTATCTGTGTGGTCCCCAGGGACGCATTATGTTAATTTTATTCTTATTAACGAATCACATCTGAGCAGTGAGTGTTTCACTGAGGGTTGTGGCCTCTTTCTCCTGCAATATATGGGATGACATTGTTCTCTCTGAGTACGTGTGAAGACAAAAGACTTCTGTTATCTGGTGAGTTGCCCTCCTGTTCATTGGCTCCTGTCCAGATCCTGGCCCTGCTTTAACAGTTCAAGGTTAATGTCCAGTAGTGGCAGTCACAGTATAAGGACTGTGAGCAAGACCTGCTGTAGAGTTTTCGCTGTCCTAGGAAATATGTCTCCATGTAGGAAAGGGCCTGTTTTGGACATGGTTAGCCTTCACTTTTTACCTGGAAAATGATATAGTATTTACTGGAAGTGCACAGGGTCCCTGCCAACCAGGTCCCCTGAGCCCGATCTCCTTCCCTTAAGTGTACCTGTCGTTTCCACGGTTGTCACCCCATTAGCTCATTTATAAGTCCCTTGTAAAAGATACCTCTGGTACCAAGGGCCTTGTTGTTTAAGAGGGTCTCTAAAGGCTGCAGCACAAATTATGCCATCCTAAGGGACTCCTCACCAAGCACATATATACATACACACACACACATACATACATACATACATACATACATACATACATACATACACACACACATACATACATTCATACATACATACATACACACACACACACATACATACATACATACATACATACATACATACATACATACATACATACTGCCTCTGCAGCTGTGTGTCTTGGTGCAGACAAAACTGAAGAGTCGACATGCCACACATCCCTGTATGCGATGCCCATAGGGACTGTCTGAGATATAGGTAGACACCCCTCTAGCAGGCCTTATAGTGCATGCTGCTTTAGGGATACCTCCTTCAATGTCCTTGTTGATTCCTGGATATTACAAGTGACCAGGCAAGCTATATAGTAAGCACATTGGCTGGACACTTGTCATTACGAGTTCACCAGCCTCATGAAGGTTTCTCTGAAATATGGGATATTTGATACCAAACATCTCAGCATATTAAAATTGCATTGATTGCAGTGTCCGATTTATTAAAAATTACACACAGAGTGCCCCTTAGATGGGTCCCCTAAGATCTACCAATCCTTAGTGTGATCATCGACTGGCCTGAGCCATCACCAAGCGTGCCTAGATCCCTCTCCCACACAGCTCTCCGCGTCCCCAAGGCATCCAGAGAATTGTAGTTCAACTTCCTATAGATGGTTGAGATTACTTTTTTGGTCAGGGGGTCAGTTAGTAGCTGGTCCTCCAGTAGGGATGCATCAGGCAACTGCCCCCCTTCCCGGATGTGACAGCGTGGCCACCTGCAAATGCCAGAACTGTTTTTAGTCGCCTAATTTATACTTTTGTTGTAGGAACGTGAAGGACACAAGCGCCTGTCCCCCCACACATCGCCCGGCTGCTCTAAGCTAATCAATCCCCATTTTGTGAAGCCCTGCAATACTCCAGCTGCACTTACGAGATCACCATCTTACAGTGGAGTCATTTCAGTCAGCTTACCTTCCCAGCCTAAATACCTGGTAGCCTCTTTCCACACCTTTACCAATGTTTGGGTATGAGTAGGCAGGTTGCACTCATACTTTCTTCGATACAGCACCAGGGTGGGGTAACCTCTCTTGTCCATGGCCAAACTATCTACCCGGTAAGCAGGATCCTCACGGTCCGCAAAAACCCAGTTGTTGACTGCCGCCAGCTGCGAGGCCCAGTAATACTTGTGAATGCTCCGGACCGCCAGTCCACCTTAATAAACTCCCCTCTGCAACTTACTCAGCGTGACGTGCCACCATCCCACAACAGGAGCCGAAGTTCTCAGACTATCTTTTGAAAAAAAATGTCTAGTGGGATCTTAAAGGACATTTTTTGCACAATCTCCAGGAGACCCTGGAGGGTCATCACTTTAAATAGGGCCACCCAGCCCAGTAAGGAGAGCGGGAGCGCCCGCAAGTGTGGGGCATCCCGGCGAAGAAGGTCTAATTTCGGGAGTATGTTCCTGCCTGTGCTCTCTTGTAATGACCACAACCAAATATTTAAAACTATGTAGTGCCACCCTAACTGTGCACCTAGAGTGCAGCCGCAGGGTCCCTGCCATCAGCAGGAATATTAAGGACTTCTTCCAGTTAATATTATATCCTGAATAATCTCCAAGTATGTGAAAAATGTGTAGGATTCGTTCACTCGAGAAGGCTGGCTACGTGTCATATAACAAAACGTCTGAGTAGACGGAGATTCTCACATCCCACTCCTGATCAACTGGAATACCCCATATGAGAGGTCCTGGTGAACCCAAACATGTGTGAAGAGCATAGGAGACAAGGAACATCCCTGTCGGATGGCAAAGACTCGGTAGACTGTATTATTGAGGCGCCTGCTCGCTAGAGGGGCCACATACAAGAGCTTAACAGCAGCGCCACTGGTTCAGCAAAGGAATCCCCTATTGCATATGGTACTCCATTAAGGTGTCGGAGATTTAAGCACGTTCCCTGGTGTGGTATAAAGCCCGATTGATCAGGATGAACCACTGTTGCAATTACTGTCCGCAGGCAGATCGCCAGGGCGTTCGCAAGGACCTTGGTCTCAATATTAAGCAGGGAGATAGGCCTATAAGACCCACACTCAGTTGCTGGTTCGTCCTTTTTAGGGCTCGGCCAACTGTCCCACTGCGTCAGCAGTGGGCGTGGCCTAAGAGTCCTTTTCTCAGGGCTTCCGAAAACGTACCTAAGAATTCCTGGCTGCTCGTGGTTTTTCGTGCTTTTTTTTGCTACGTGCATTGCTATTGTCCTTCGTGTGCGTGTGCTTTAGAAACAGAACACGCAATAGGCCATAGGCGGTCGAGTAGCTCCGCCTATGGCCTATTGGTGTCTGTTACGCGCACCAGAAGGCCATATATCTTCAATTATCTCAGCCGTCACGGCGGAGATAATTCGAGACATATGGTGGCAGTGGCGTGCGCGCGTGCACCACTCGCCGGCGGTTTACGATTATGTTTCTTTCTTTTTTTTTTGCGGCTTCTGTTTTTTGTTGCGAGTTGCTCTCGTATCGGGCATACTAATATCTGTTATGAGATCGAGTAGGCAGGGGTGCTGAGAGATAGACTCGTATATTATATTTAAATTATATTTAAAACTTTTAATTGAGAGACTGGATACATTTCATGCCCATGATTTATGTCAGCAAATAGGGCCGCTTAGCTGTCTATGAACTGAATAACAAAAGCACTTGGGGCCGGCGCTTGCTTTCCAGCTGGAGTTGGGAAACTGCAAAAATTCCAAATATGTATTTTGAGCAAGGAGCTCTCCCTGTCAGCCTCTTCTCTGTGTCTACGCTGGGCTTAGGCAGGGTCAGTCTGCTCCCAGGGCATGGTTCTTGCGACACAGAGGGGCGCTGGGCTGGGGCAGGGTCAGTCAGCTTCTAGGGCATGGTTCTTGCAGACACAGAGGGGCGCTGGGCTGGGGTGGGGTCAGAGAGTGTTTAGTGCAGAGAGTGTTGAGTGCAGAGAGTGTTGAGGGCAGAGTGTTGAGGGCAGAGTGTTGAGGGCAGAGTGTTGAGGGCAGAGTGTTGAGGGCAGAGGGCAGAGTGTTGAGGGCGGGCAGAGTGTTGAGGGCGTGCAGAGTGTTGAGGGCGTGCAGAGTGTTGAGGGCGTGCAGAGTGTTGAGGGCAGCGTGTTGAGGATAGCGTGTTGAGGGCAGCGTGTTGAGGGCGTGCAGAGGGCAGCGTGTTGAGGGCAGCGTGTTGAGGGCAGCGTGTTGAGGGCAGCGTGTTGAGGGCAGCGTGTTGAGGGCAGAGTGTTGAGGGCAGCGTGCATAGGGCAGCGTGTTTGAGGGCAGCGTGTTGAGGGCTGCGTGTTGACAGCAGCTTGTTGAGGGCGTGCAGAGTGTGTGTGAGTGCAGCGTGTTGAGGGCAGCGTGTTGAAGGCAGCGTGTTGAGGGCAGCGTGTTGAGGGCAGAGTGTTGAGGGCAGCGTGTTGAGGGCAGCATGTTGAGGGCATGCAGAGTGTGTGTGAGTGCAGAGTGTTGAGGGCGTGCAGAGGGCAGAGTGTTGAGGTCAGTGTTGAGGGCGTGCAGAGGGCAGAGTGTTGAGGGCGTGCAGAGGGCAGAGTGTTGAGGGCAGTGTTGAGGGCGTGCAGAGGGCAGCGTGTTGAGGGCAGCGTGTTGAGGGCAGCGTGTTGAGGGCAGCGTGTTGAGGGCCTGCAGAGGGCAGAGTGTTGAGGGCAGCGTGTTGAGGGCAGCGTGCTGAGGGCAGCGTGTTGAGGGCAGCGTGTTGAGGGCAGAGTGTTGAGGGCATCGTGCATAGGGCAGCGTGTTTGAGGGCAGCGTGTTGAGGGCAGCGTGTTGACAGCAGCTTGTTGAGGGCGTGCAGAGTGTGTGTGAGTGCAGCGTGTTGAGGGCAGCGTGTTGAGGGCAGCGTGTTGAGGGCAGCGTGTTGAGGGCAGAGTGTTGAGGGCAGCGTGTTGAGGGCAGCATGTTGAGGGCATGCAGAGTGTGTGTGAGTGCAGAGTGTTGAGGGCGTGCAGAGGGCAGAGTGTTGAGGTCAGTGTTGAAGGCGTGCAGAGGGCAGAGTGTTGAGGGCGTGCAGAGGGCAGAGTGTTGAGGGCAGTGTTGAGGGCGTGCAGAGGGCAGCGTGTTGAGGGCAGCATGTTGAGGGCAGCGTGTTGAGGGCAGCGTGTTGAGGGCAGCGTGTTGAGGGCAGCATGTTGAGGGCGTGCAGAGTGTGTGAGAGTGCAGAGTGTTGAGGGCGTGCATAGGGCAGAGTGTTGAGGGCAGAATGTTGAGGGCAGCGTGTTGAGGGCAGCGTGTTGAGGGCATGCAGAGGGAAGCGTGTTGAGGGCAGCGTGTTGAGGGCAGCGTGTTGAGGGCAGCGTGTTGAGGGCAGCGCGTGAGTGAGTGCGGCAGAGTGTGAGTGAGTGCGGCAGAGTGTGAGTGAGTGCAGCATGCCACCATTGCTACAATTCCAATCCAACCCACATAATTCCACTACACACCACCTGCATACACTCCATAACACATGGCTAAAAGACATTGCCATTTACAATGCCATTAGCTCTAACTCAAATAAATCCAAGACCTATTGCATTTCCAATGCTTGTTGGGATGACCGCCACCTCAGACGTTCTTTGGTGCTCCGGGAGACACCCTTACTTTCAGGCAGTCTGAAACCTACTCTGGAGGTACTCCCTGATTTTATCCATCATGCTTTTATATAATTCTAAGGGTAGCTCATCAGGCCCCATCGCTTGCCCTGTTTGCAAGGTTCCTATTGTCTTATTTATTTAGTCTACTGTCAGGTCTTGGTCTAGTGCGTCTCGGTTCTCATTCGTTAGCATTGGCAGGGTCAGGTCTTTCAGGAAGTCTCTCCCAGTATTTCCGTCCCCTTGTTGTCAATAACCTCAAGGATCCAGTTCCGTCCTTTGTCCTGTCTCGCTAACCATGTAAGCAACTCATTGGCTTTATCACCGACATCATAGAGACAATGCTGGGTAGCCAGCGCATGAGTGCACGCTATTTTCCATTAGTGCTCTTAATGTGTGCTGCTTCAGTTGATGGTGTAATGGGAGAGAAACTGATTCCACACTTGCCAAGCGAACCTCCAGGAAAGCACATTCCTTGTCCTGAGCCTCGCACTTCAATTTACGTTCCTTCGACATTCTCCCAATCAAGGCTTGTGTCTGGCCTCGAATCACTGCCTTGAATTCACCCTATAGCACGCAAGCTGATTCAACAGGCCGCCCATTCTCCTTAAAATAGAATTCTGCTCTATCTCTCATACAACCTTTGAACGTCTTGTCTTTTAAATATCACGGATCAACCCTTGGGGGTAGGATGAAGTCCACAACCGGACCATCGAGTTGCACCTCCACCAGCGAATGGTCTGAGATTCCCCCTGCTATGTGCGTAACAGCTCTAAAATCAACTTTATGGACAGTCTGGGTGAAAGGATGGTGCAGGCATGCCAGACTACCATGTGCTGCAGATAGGTGTGTCCGGTTCTGATACCCTCTTCCCCTCTAGGGGAAGAGGAGAAGTGTGGCTCACCGATTAGAGCGGCAGACCTTGAGGCAGAGGTCTGGCCTGGGACCAGGGTTCAATTCCCGACGCGGCAGGGTCTTGGGCTCAATGTCCACGGACTCGATAATTCTTGCCTAGGTGCCTACTCTAATCATGGGTCCCACTCTGCAACTCTGGGCAATAGCTTGCTTAATCTCCACAACAGACCCGAAAGCGCTAGGATGCCTGGCCTCACCGTGGAGGTGCCCAGTAAGGGGGCATCTCACAGGGAAAGCCAGGAAGGGTTCCACAGCGGTATACAGCGCCAAGATACCTTTCAGGTGATAGTGCGCTTTACAAGTATACCCAAATTTACATTTACATTTAGGAGTATCATGAATATAGTATAGGTGCAGTTCTGTCACTCCAGTCACCCCAATGCGTATATGCTCTGTCATAAGCGTTTTATCCTTCCACAGGATGAGTCAGTCTTGTCTGGGTCTCTTTCCTGCTTCCCGGCACTTGAATTGCACGCCCGAACACTCAAGAGAGCAGTGATCGACCAGCAGGCTTTTGTGGAGAGCTTTTGTCCTGGATGTAGGGCTGCATACAGTAGGGCACCCACTCTGTCTTTTCTTTGCCTTTGCCTGAGGATCAGCAGTCCCAAGGTAGCAGTCACACCTGGCCTGTCGGTAAGTGCAGCCCCCTCTGGAGGCCCGACCGTCAGCAATTAAGCCCACACTGTGGCCGGCTGGACCACAGGCGTAAGCTCAGACAGGGTGTTCGACACTGGAGTAGTTGTAGTCCCTCATGGGCCTCTGACACAGAGTAGTCAGAAATTCAGCAGCTAAAAGCCCAACACAGGCTCTCCAGGAAGCCAGTAGATTCAGAGCCTGTTGTGTTAGGAATTTGGCAAATTCATCCTTGAACGGGCAGTTGGCAGCACACAATCGTCCAACTGGGCCTCAACAATCACGTTGCCGTGGAGTTTTATTTTCTGCCTTGAACTGTTGGGAGAGTCTTGGCGGGGGAGCAGGTGGTCCCTCAGACTAGCTGGTCCTGCTGGATGGCTTTCCGGCCCGCCCTACAAATAACGAGGATGTGTCGGACCTTGCTTCTTCCAGGACAGCCTTGTCCTCCTGCTGGATAGTCAAACTCCCTTCCCTTTCCTACCAGACAGGCAGGCTTCTAGGCAGACTTCTAGGCTCTTCAGGACAGGTACACAGCTTCTCCATTAAGTAATTCAGCCTGCAGGTGATGTCCCTTCAACTTAGATAAACTGTCAGGCTGACACCATCCCTGGTGTCACAGCAGGCACCTGGGTACTTTGTAGAGGACATTATTCCTTGGTAACAGAGGACTTTGAACTAGGGTATAAAAGAGGGATAGATGGTCCCACTTGTATACACAACTGGCAGGCAGGAGATGCAGTTTACTCTGTCGCACTCTCACATTGCATTTATGCTACGCACACCAACACCCTAAACATGCACTTGATGTTAGTGCAAAGTCTGGGCACAGGTATAGAAATGGAGCATTACATGGGTGTGTCAGTAGAAAGTCACTCCACTGACCATGATGCAAAGATCGCATCAGGCTATTGATCCTTACAACAGGGTGCATTGCCATCACCGCTCTAGCTGTTAAACCCATGACAGTCCTCTGCCTTAAATGAGGGCACACTTGGTGTGACCCTCCAGGTCACAGGCCCGGTCCAATATCTCTCATAGTCCATTGTTAGAAGTTGCACAGTACTGGGGTGGCAGAAAAATCTCATGTAATTGTTTTATGGTAGATATATCCCAGTAACGTGCAGTTACAGGTTTGACGCCATGTACTGGGGAGTTGCCACGAGGAACAGATTCTTCTGCCTGTCAAACCACATGCCATTTACTATTTCATAGTGTTTTTCTGCTTTTATTTACCACTTGTTTTTAGCAGGTGGTAGATATATGCATGTGGTTGGTTGGGGGGGAGATGGGCGAAGCAGAGGAGGGAAGGGGAAAGATATTTCTAACAGAGGGAAGAATTGTGTGTTTCCCCCAGTTAGTAAAAAAAACAGCATAAGTCTTGGCGGCTTCTGCTGCACCCAGAGTCTTGTGGGTCTTTTCAGTCTAATTTTTCTGTCTGGAAAAAAACTGTGTCCTGTTTTTCTGCACCTGGTAAATCCAGGTGCAGAAAAGCCTAACGACTGATAATCAGGTGGAATAAAATGAACACATGAAAGTACTCCCTAATTTAATTGCCCTTGATTCCTACTCTGGACCATAGTTGAGGGATAGGTCTAGGCATAGTCCTCGCAACACACAATAGATTTGCTTGAGGCAGAGGCCAAAACTCAAAAGTCAGGTTACCAGATACAAGTAGGTGGTAACTCAGGGCAGGGGGCAACGCCTGTTGTCCGTGAAGGGGAAATTCCCATCCTAGAAATCTACATTAAATATTAATTAATAGTATTCTATTTTATCCCAGAGTCGTGGAAAGGGGCAGTGGTAGTCCCCATATACAAACAGGGAAGTAGAGACATTCCAGGGAATTATAGGCCAATAAGCCTGATTGATTCTACGCAAAAAGTAGCTGGGAAAGTCATTCTGGGGAGAATCCTCCAATGGGTGGACGAGAATCAAGTCCTATCGGACTTCCAAGCTGGCTTTCGCTCAGGAACAGGAACAATCGAGCAGGTCTTTAGGCTAACATTACTTTACTGGAAGGTGGTGGAACTGGGCAAGGGCAGTCTCTATTTGGCCTTCATTGACTTGAAGACTGCCTTTGATCTAGTTCCCAGGGAAGAACTTTGGAGGGTCCTCCACCGTTTGGGCCTGCCCCCGTATATTCTGTTTCTTCTTATGAAACTTCACACGAACAATTTCGCCCAGGTTCGCTGGGGGAGGAACGGTGAAACAACAGATAGGATCCCTGTTTGTAGGGGTGTCAGACAGGGTTGCGTGTTAGCTCCCACACTTTTTTCCCTGTATGTAAATGGTGTGGTGGAGCATCTGCTACAGGAACCTGCGGATGCACCCTGTCTGGGGGGTGTGCGGAACCCAACATTATTGTTCGCGGATGACACTCTGCTAATTTCAAAGACCCCCCAGGGGCTCCAGAAGTTGTTGACCCGTTTTCAGGACTTTTGCGTAACCAGAGGGCTGGTGATAAACGTAGAAAAAACGAAATATCTGATACTACGTCCACCAAGGAAATTAGGTCGCCCTCCCACCTTGAATTCAGTCCCTCTGGAGAAAGTGACCGAATTTGATTATTTGGGTTTACGCCTAAATGAGAAAATGAGCTGGCCTTCTCACATCGACAAGATGGTCCTTTGTCACAAAAGGGTAGGGGGTGCCTTGCTTAAGGAATATCATGCATCCCCCAGATCTTCAGTGGCGCCTGCAATCGAGATCTACAAGGCAAGGGGGGTTACTTCTGCCTTGTACGGCGCAGAACTATGGGGTCACTGCAACTTGGATTCCCTATCCAAGGCTGAAAATAAGTTCCTGAAGGACCTACTAGCTCTCCCCCTAAGCACCCCAACAGTCCCAGTGTTCTTGGACTTGGGCTGTAAAAGCATTAAAGACCAGGCCCGTCTACGCCCATTGCTCCTATGGTCCCGTATTTGGAGGGTCCCGGAACTAAAATCCTATGCCAATGGCCTATCAGAGATATTGAACATGGGGGGCTGGAATAAGATCAAGTGGCTGAGGGACACTAAAACTCTTCTGGGGGAACTGGGCCTAGGAGATTGTTGGACTTTAAGATCTGCTCCTTCTAAGGCAGTCCTCAAAAAACTATATTGGGACTGGGTCTCTCGCCAACTAATTGGGAACCCACATCATTGCAATTCGACTGCAGCGTTCCTTGAAATAAAGGATGTGGCATCATATGAACCCTACATGGACCTAATTACCATGCCAATGGACAGGGCCCTTTACTTCAAGTTTAGAGTTGGCACCCTGCCGCTAAGAACAACTGTAACGAAGTGGAAGTCTTGTGCCCATTTATCCCCCTTTTGAGCTTGTTGTCCAACCAGGCCTGAGACGGTGGCACATATACTCTTTGAGTGCCCAGACTATATTCACCCAAGGAGATACTGGTTGAAACCCCTCTTCAAACGTCTGGGAACACGAAAGCATTCGGTGGCTCTCCGAATTTTATTGACTGATACCTCATCTCTTATAGTCTGTGGTGTTTCCAAATTTTTAAAGCGTTTTTGGTTGATTCGTTGCAATAGATTGTCTATATCGATTTAATTCCTTTTTAGCTAATTTATTTTAGGCAATTCCCTAATCTTATCTTTTTTAATTGTATGACATACCTGTACTTCTTTTGCTAAATGTTGTTTTAATGTATGTTATGCTTGTAAGATATCTTTGCATATCGAATAAAGCTTTCAACCAATATTTTAAATATCTTTTTGGTGCCAGTCCATATGACTTTAATGTCTGCTTTTGGGATTCTATGTTACAAGTCCATCGGGTATATGTATCCTTTCTGAGCTTAATAAAATGTTGGAAATTCTACAAATCCTCACTCCTAGATCCAAGTACTCTCAGGCTACCATTCTACACTCTGCTCTGTCTGAAGAACAGCTCAACACTTTCAAAATTCTGCAATTCTGCTTTGATATGGCTTGTAAATTATTTTGGGGGATATTTACATGTATTAACTATTTAATTTTAATACTATAGGTGATTGAAATTACAGACGAAGAAAGCAAGATTTAGCACCAGCCAACTGAATGTTAGTGCTATAAGAAGGATCATTTTGAAAAACTGAAGGACATCCAGCATTCTAAGTTTAAACAATTTCCAAAATCTAGGTGTGGCGAGGAAGTGGGAGCTGAGGAAAGTACTATACCTGTAAGTGAAGTCTCTAATGTTGCATTTCATTAACCCAGAGCAAAGTCATATCTGTCCACACAGCATCCGAAATAGTGCCAGAAAGACCAATCACAACATCCTCATCTGAAATATTATCAGAAAGACAAATTGCCTCAGCATGACAGAATAACGTTCATCTAAAGCACGCATGATCTAAAGCATGTAATTCCAGAGAGGAAGCACACACTGCATAAAAGAAAGATATAACAAAAGGTTTCTTCTGCAAACCATCAAAGAAAAGACACTGAAAGAAGACTCCGAAGCTGACACGCTAACAACCAAAAGATTGGAAAATCACCTTTGTTCAACAACCGTTTTTAACCAGTTACGCAAGTTTGAGACTATCAGCCTCCGGATATAACACCTCGACCCACTCTGCTCACTCTGGCGAAAACGTTAAAAATTCACCACTTTATTGTGTTGTTCATGACCATCTCAGATTGTTTCCTTTTTATTGTGTACTGTTCTGTAATTCTATGTAAATCGCCTCAGTGATATTTAAAACTGTTAAATATCAAAATGGATTAAATGAGCACCGTTGCGCTAGCTAATGTAAATAAATCCTTGTCTTCAGAACTACAATCCTTAACCTTACACCAAACACAGAACGGGTAAAAAGAACTGTTGTTCTGCGACTGATGAGCCACAATATTACTGTGCATGTTCTAATGTTCTCAGTTACTGCCATTACGCCAGTGCAAAAAGGTACTTCTCAGTTTAATCATTGAATATCAGACTAACACCTTATCACTGCATTGCTAAGAACCTATACAAATAGATTTGAGAAAAACTTCAGTCACAAAATAAGTTGCTGCCGGAGAGGCTATAACCAAAAGACTATTATCTGCTACAAACATTTCGACCGGTGTTACAGGGCTGCATCCAGACATATTTTGCTCAATTCAAGTGTTAAGAAGATTACACACAATATCTTTTAGAGATAAATGCTGAACATTATCTAAACAAGCCCAACTCTAAAATAGGGTTCACTCTTACCGTGGCATATAAGCAAGAGAAAACTAAATGTAGAGATATTAACTCTAGGAATACACCTTTTAAAAACACGGGCTGTGAGAACAATTTCAGTGTTCAAACTCGCCTCAATCAAAGCAAAATAACCCAAGTTGGAGAAAAAGTTACCTGTGCCAAAAAAGATTCAGCCATAAATCTCATCTCACTGAATTTGAGAGAATGCACACTGGGAAAATCCTCTCTCGGTGCTCTGAATGCCAAAAAAGTTTCAGCGGTAAATCTTATCTCACTGCGCATATGAGAATCCACACTGGGGAAAAACCTTATCAGTGCTCTGAATGCCAGAAAAGGTTTACTTTCAAAACGCAACTTTACCAACATGCATTAACCCACTCTGTGGAAAACCCTTATCAGTGCTCTGAATGCCAAAAAAGTTTCAGCAGAAAATCTTATCTCACTGAACATATAAGAATCCACACTGGGGAAAACCCTTATCAGTGCTCTGAATGCCAAAAAAGTTTCAGCAGAAAATCTTATCTCACTGAACATATAAGAATCCACACTGGGGAAAACCCTTATCAGTGCTCTGAATGCCAAAAAAGTTTCAGCAGTAAATCTTATCTCACTGAACATATCAGAATCCACACTGGGGAAAAACCTTATAAGTGCTCTGAATGCCCAAAACATTTCAACCGTAAATCACTTCTAACTGCACATGTGAGATTCCACACTGAGGAAAAACCTTATCAGTGCTCTGAAAGCCAGGAAAGGTTTTGTAACCAACAAGGTCTTTCTCAACATTCAATAACCCATTCTGTCGAACATCCTTATCAGTGCTCTGAATGCCAAAAAAGTTTCAGCTGTAAATCTTATCTCACTGAACATATGAGAATCCACACTGGGGACAAACCTTACCAGTGCTCTGAATGCCAGAAAAGGTTTTATAACAAACAAAGTCTTTCTCGACACGTATTAACCCACTCTGTGGAAAAACCTTACCAGTGCTCTGAATGCCAGAAATATTTCATTGAAAAAAGAGACCTTACTGTACATACAAGGACCCACACTGGGGAAAAACCTTATCAGTGCTCTGAATGCCAGAAAAGGTTTTGTAAAAAACAAAGTCTTTCTCTACATGTATTAACCCACACTGGGGAAAAACCTTACCAGTGCTCTGAATGTCAGAAATATTTCAGTAAAAAAATAGGACTTATTATACATACAAGGACCCACACTGGGGAAAAACCTCATCAGTGCACGGATTGCCAGAGATGTTTCATTACCCAAACCGAGCTCACTCGGCATAGAAGAACCCACACTGGAGAGAAACCCTATCAGTGCCCGGAATGCCAGAAATGTTTCATTGACAAAAACGGTCTCACTCATCATATAAGAACCCACACTGGCGAGAAACCTTTTCAGTGCTCTGAATGCCAGAAATGTTTCAGTGTAAAAATCAGACTCACTCAACATACAAGAATCCACACTGGGGAAAAACCATATCAGTGCTCTGAATGCCAGAAAAGGTTTTGTAACAAACAAAGTCTTTCTAATCATGCAGTGACCCATTCTGTGGAACAACCTTATCAGTGCTCTGAATGCCAGAAATGTTTCAATGAAAAACGCAATCTCACGGTGCATATAAGAACCCACACTGGGGAAAAACCTTATCAGTGCTCTGAATGCCAGAAATGTTTCAGTAAAAAAAATAATCTCACACGGCACATAAGAATCCACACTGGGGAAAAACCTTATCAGTGCTCTGAATTCCAGAAAAGGGTTTGTAACCAACAAAGTCTTTCTCAACATTCAATAACCCATTCTGTGGAACATCCTTATCAGTGCTCTGAATGCCAGAAATGTTTCAATGAAAAACGCAATCTCACGGTGCATATAAGATCCCACACTGGGGAAAAACCTTATCAGTGCTCTGAATGCCAGAAATGTTTCAGTAAAAAAAGTAGTCTCACACGGCACATAAGAATCCACACTGGGGAAAAACCTTATCAGTGCATTGAATGCCACAAATGTTTCAGTGAAAAAATCAATCTCACTCACCATATAAGAACCCACACTGGGGAAAAACCTTATCAGTGCTCTGAATGCCAGAAATGTTTCAGTGAAAAAAGACATCTCACACTGCATATAAAAACCCACACTGGGGAAAAACCTTAGGAGTGCTCTGAATGCCCAACACATTTCAACCGTAAATCACTTCTAACTGCACATGTGAGATTCCACACTGGGGAAAAACCTTATCAGTGCTCTGAATGCCAGAAATGTTTCAGTGACAAAAGAAGTCTTTCTCGACATACAATAACCCTCACTGGGGAAAAACCTTATCCATGCTCTGAATGTCAGAAATGTTTCAAAAACATTCAAAAAACATGTGGATGTCATCTGCCAGCAATTCTTGACATCTCGGGCATTTTGGTGCGGTGAGGGGGCGAATTTCCCGATTTTATAAGGAGTGTAGTAAAGCCTATAGACCACGAAAAAATGGTTCTTTTTCAGACAGGCAGGCTTTATATGTTTGTATAGTGTCTTCAAAGATGGTTCAAGCATGCCCTCTGCCTGTGGTGCCATGGAGGAATTGTTCCATACCCCCTCTGCCGAAGCTATCCCAGTGTCTTCACCCTTTAGTAGATGTTGATACCATACCGAGATTTCTTTTATAATGGGTGTGAAGGATTGATTTAACCTTTCTATTTCCTCATTACTTTTTATCTCCTCACGTTCCGCTGTATGCCAAGACACCAATTGAAGATATTTAAATCTTGATAAATCTGTCCCTACCTTTGCACTCAAGTACTCCCATGGGTATATCCCTTCCTCATCCATTAACTCTTTCCATTTCGTAATCCCAGCCCTTTTTATAGGTACTGCCAAGGCATCGTTCAAGCAGTCCGGGGTACCAGGTGAATCCCAAACTGGAGCTGAGTCTGGATAGTACCCAATCCCACTGCTTACCATTACCCTGTACCATGTCTCTAGGGCGGTTTTTAGTATCTTCAAACGAACCCGCTTGAAGAATCTAGGAGATCCAAATTTATACATAAAGGCATCGCTTCCCCCTTCTGCTCTCACCATCTCTCCCAGCAATCTGCCCCAGGATGAGTCGTCTGGCTTAGTAAGTAGCATGCGTAGGCTCTTAAACTGGAATGCCACTACATATAGACTAATATCGGGGAGAGCTAACCCACCTTTTAATAACCTTCGTCTGAGTTTCTTCCAGGTCAGGAGCACCCCTTTGTCCCCCCACACAAAACTACCTATTTTGCTCTGTATCTTATTTATGTCTTTCTTAGGGAATGTTAGCGGTATTGTGGAAAACAGGTAGGAGAGCTTGGGGAGAATGACCATTTTCACTAGATTCACTTTCCCATAGATTGACAATGGGAGGTTCTTCCATCTGCTAAACAAACAGTCCATTTCCCTAGTTGTTCTGTCCAGATTTAACTTCCGATCCAATTCCCCCACAATATATATTCCCAGATATCTAAACTCCGACTCTCAGTGCCATACCATTGATCTACGTTCCAACACATGACGTCAGTCTTGGATTTGTTCACCTTGTATCCTGATAATGCCCCAAACTCTGCTGTCAGTTCCTCGATCCGAGGAATAGTTGTACCTGGATCACCCGTATATAAAATCAAGTTGTCCGCGTACAGGGCCAGCTTAGAGCTATACTGACCTGACCTGACCTGACTGAAATGTGAGATTCCACAGTGGGGAAAACACCTTATCAGTGCTCTGAATGCCAGAAATGTTTCAGTGAAAAAAGAATACTCACTACACATACAAGGACCCACACTGGGGAAAAACCTTATCCATGCTCTGCATGCCACACATGTTTCAGTGAAAAAATCATTCTCACTCACCATATAAGAACCCACATTGGGGAAAAACCTTATCAGTGCTCTGAATGCCAAAAATGTTTCAGCCGTAAATCTGATCTCACTGCACATTTGAGAATCCACACTGGGGGAAAAACATCAGTGTTCTAATTGTCAGGAAAGATTCAGAGGTAGTGATGGTTACATGCACCATAAGAAAACACACCATCAAAAATACTTCAGTGCTCCAAGTGCCAGAAAAGCATCCATTTTAAATGCGATCTCAACTACATGAGCAGACGCACACAGGGAAAAAACATTACCTATGCTGTGAATACCAGAAATTCCTATTTTGATAGGCACAGTCTCACTAACCATAATCCACTCCATACTGATGAAAACCTTATGAGTGCTCTGAATGACAGAAAAGCTGCAGAGAAAAACGCTATCTCACCATGAGAAACTCCACACTGAAGAAAATCCTTATGCCTTAAAAGCTTGAATCTGAAAGACAGAGTTATGCTTCATGAGAAATCCCACTCTGGGGAAAAACCTTATGAGTGCTCGAAATGCAAGCAAAGTTTTGGTCACAAATTACATCTCACTTGTCGTGAGCAACGGGAGAAAAAAGCCTTATGTGTTCTGAATGTCAGATAAGGTTTAATCACAAATACAATGTCACTTCACATGAGAGAATTCACACTGGACTAAAGCCTTATACAGGAGGGGAAAGCCAGAAACGTTATACTCAGAAAGGAGATCTCACTAAACATGAGAAATGCACCCGCACCAGGTAAGAAGTAACGCTTATCTTGAGTTGCAGAAAAGCTTCTAACAACCTGACTTTACATGAGAGAGCACATATTGTAGTTGCAATAGGATTAATCAGGAAATTCTTGCAGGATAACAGGCTGCCCGCATGCAACCTCCAAAGAAATTTTAGGCCTTGAAAATGTTTTAATTGCAACAAAATCCACAATTTGAGTATCTGAAAGTTACAAAACTATCAAGGTCTTTACTTGACACAGAGAAGTGTTAGTACTTGCAAACATCAGCTAATTAACAAAAAATTCATAATATTAATGTCTTACATTTTCTCCACCCAAAAGGTTTCTACTCACACTTGTTTCTTAACATATGACTGAAATCTAGATTTTCATGCTAAGATTAGGCCTAGGCGGTGTTCCTCAATAAAGAACTCGGCAAAGTGTCAAAAAACTCAACCGCTCAACGCGGAGTTCTGCGAGCAGCAGAGTGCTTTAGGGTCAATTTGAACCGCTTTTTCGGCGAGTAGATCCCAAAATGATTAGTGGTGAATTAGTGTAGGGAAATATAAAATGGATTTGAGAGCTGGACATGTTGGTCTGTTAGTTGGGTTGAAAAAGAGACTGGAGGGATAGAAGAGGGAAGGTTTTGCATTTATATAGCGCTTGCTACCCCTGATGAAGTGTTGAAGCGCTTTTCAGCGAGTAGCATGCTACTCCAGAACCCAAAAAGATGAATAGATAGATCAATTATTGTGGGTAGGTTGTTTTATTATATAAATACAACTGTACGAAAATTTATAAAATTCTCTTGTAAAGTTGTATCCAAGTGGCAAGTATAGTCTCTGATAATAATGTATACAAAGTTGGCCTGCCATCAAGACTGATGCCCCGTAATATTGATGCAAAGTCAATTGTGCTGAAGTATTTTAGACTCTTGTTGAATTGTAACATCCACCTTGTAGTGTTGTAGACGAATCTAGGACCCTAGTGTAATTTTTCCTGATTCATGCCCTTATATAGGTATAACTTATTATATCCTTACATAGGCATAAGAATCTTAACCATATATAGACATAGCCAATGCAGTCCAAATACGGCATGGCTACTTCCACAAGTTCCTAGAATCCACAACGAATTCTTGGAGAAACTAAACTTCAGCAGTCCGGGACTTCCCCCTGCTTAAGTATTGATTTGTCCAAGAACTCATGGATTTTTCAAAGAACTGCGAGTTCTTAGTGAGGTTATTATGTCCAATCTTACGTCAAACTCGGCACCTTCCAGGTATAAATATACCCACATCTGCCCTAGCAAACACACGGTGGTTTGGAGCAGATCGACTAACTACTTGCCCGATGCCCTGCTGTAGCGAGTGCCGAAGGAAGCCGACCCTCCAGCTGATGCACTGAGAAAGATGCTGTCTTTTCTTTTGCCGAGAAATCCAGCTCCAGTGTTTCCCTGCTACCCTTGCGGGTTACTGGGAGATCGAGTCCTGAGAGAGAGATACAAGACCTCCTTCATTCTAAAACCAAGGTATGGAGCTCCTTAGACCCTTAGAGAAATCACTTACTTCTTCCCTCGTACTAGACTTAGGTTAGGTACACCGGGGTAGGCGTATTTTAGAAGCACCAGTTGAGTACTTTTAGTCGTTATTTATCATTGCATGCATTTTATCAGTTTTATGTATCTTATGGCTTAGAAACCGTATCATGCTTTTACAGTATTAGTTCATAATACTCTTTTGCCATTGTAGCAATTCACTTCTCTTGCATGAGAAAGAAGACTGCTCAATAAATAACCTTTTTTATTGAAAACACCTGTCTCTCTATTTCTCTGCAAATCCTGGTGAAACGAAGCATGCACAATTGACTGAGTGAAATAGCAATCTATTGTTTCCGCGACTCTAGAGATATATTTCTTATTCTTGGGTAACAAAGCTGTCATGTTTATGCGGTTATCAGAAACTAATCCCTTCTTGTGAAGTCGAGAACGTTTCTAGTGACCTCTGAGCTAGCTGGCATTCACAATTAAGTCTAACATATTCAATAGAGACCTAGTCGACTTCAGTCCTACGTCTAAACTATTGTTTATGTTATTCCAATGCGCAGAGCCTATTGGGAATATAGGAACTACACTACAGTAGGTACTGTTGTTTGTATCATGTCCACATTGTAGGCAGACACAAACGCCAAAATTGTGCACTATTTATATTAAGCATAATGTAGGTGAACAGATCACAGTAACCACTGTACAAGCTGTAGTAGGTGCTTAGAAGTAGAGTGACATAGAGGGCAATAAACACTCCACTAACTCTGTCACTCGCTTAGTACAGACGAACGCCAAAGGCTTCGTACATGATGAAGCATCAGAGTGCACCCTCTTTCTTTGTCCCATGGGCATTTTGGCTTTTGTTCTACAGAAGAGGCTGCAGACACTTACAAAGCCCTTTATGTAGTGTGGATCACGTAGGAGAGATTCTCAGCGGGCATGCTTTCCTTTGTATTGGGCATGGCCACATTCAAATGTGGGAAAACCTTTTGTCTTGCGACTGCACTGTATTATTGACACGGGCGAAAGGGCAAACAAGCAGTTAGGAGGCGCATTGATTGTATACCACCACCTGACAGGATGGTGACAGACCCCCCCCACCTGCAGGGGAAACGTGCCACCTCACTTAATAGCTGCCGGACGCTTTACTTTGTAAGCAGACTGGTGGTTTACAACTGTACCTACGTTGGGGCACCACATGCTTTTTCCAGCATAATCTGGTGTACTCCCCCTGTGTGACATGACAGCACCCACTGAAGACTGCACCGTTGTGTAGTCTGGAACAGTGCACCTTCCCTGTAATTCTGAACTGGGCCTTTAAATATGGTACTATTTTGTGTGCCTATTTAATTCAGGTATACAAAGAATGTGGTACTACTTGTATACTAAGGTACATAATGAGATTACGTAGAATACACCTCTGCGTGCCTAATGCGTCCATTTGCATTTCAAGACCAGTGATTAATGTGGCTTTATGAAGTTCAACGCCATTGGGTGTTCCCGACCTGTCTTATACTTGCATATGGAAAAGATGTGCCATTTGGAACCTAAAGATAGATAAACATATTCAAAGGTCACGATTTAAGTCTGCATCTAAAATAAAACTGTAAATTAGGAGAGGTGATAAGTGAGATGTTAAAAGGCAGCCGCTTATCGAGCTGCATTTGTACACAGGCCTCCCTATATTATGAGATCTATTCCTGCTTCAGTCCTTAATTGCAATGAATACTTTAATACCCAGGCATGAAGTCATTGTCGAGCAGTTTAAATAGCCACTTGTCTCCCCCACCTCTTCCCCAATGCATCCTTAACCAGTTGCCTAGCCAGTGTGCCCTGGGCCCTAAGGCAAGAAAGGAAATGTGACCCCTGCCTTCTGTTTGGACTGTGGAAAACAGCAATAATCATTGTTCTGTGGGCCCCTCGGCCTCTGTTTGAACTGTGACAAACAGCAGTTATCAGGGTTCAGTGGGCCTTTAAGGCGTCTGGGACCTGGTGCCACTGCACCTGCTGCACCAATAGAAAGCTAAGCCCCTTCCCTTAACAGCTTCTATTCTAGCCCCACTGGTGAACTGAACCAGCCAAGTAATGATCTGGCCATATCTGCAGGCATGCAGCCGCCTCTTCGACTGAAGGGATTTAAGTCGCATGAAAGAAGCATGCGGGAAACAACTATTTTCTGAGGCAGTCAACCAACACCTTGTCTGTTCCAACCTGAATCCATTTAAAAGCAGGGACGAAAAAACGGTTCATCGTCATCTCTTGCTTATCAAAAGGGTAAAACAGATTCATCTAACATTACAGTGTACCACATAAAAAATTGTGATTCTGTGTACAAATTAAAACTAGCATGCATAAAGAAAGAGGAGCCTTTGGCCAAAATAGCCATTTCCCCTACCCATACTTCTAACACATCTTATACAAAGAAATGCTACCTACATTGTCATCCGGAAATAGTCATTAGCGCCTACTCATAAGCAAATGACATTTAGAATTCTCTTTCACTTCAAGCTTTCAAAAGTAAATTGATATAAAAGCAGTATTGAATTTTTTGACATTGTGTACTCTTACCAAAATTTAGAGCATCAATTTTATATGATACGCCATAGAAAAAAGGAGTTCTTTATATATACTAAACATCCAGAAACATCTGATAAACCAGTAATAAAGTCACTTCTAGCTTAGTTAGTTTATAGTCTTCTTTTTTAAGAGAAATTATTTCACATTGTTACTGGATCTGCATGGCTAAACACTTATAAGGTCCCAAAGGCGAGACCTATTGGCTATGCCAATCCTTGTTATTGATTGAGTACAATGAGCCGCAGCACTTTTGATTAGGTCCTGAAGAAAGCCGCAAACACCTCTTTGGAGGGTTAATAGGCTGAAACATGTTGACCTCTTATTACCTTTCACTCTGCTGCCCCCACAACCCTGAGCTCATTTTTGTGGTATTTCGTATACCATTCTCTATAACAAAACATGCCTGAACTCCTCCCTCTCAGTGAGGGGGCTGTACCCTGTACTGTAACTAGGTATAATGGTGGGAGGAGATTCCGAATGAGGAAGCATGCAACTATGGTGGGTGAGGGAAATCTTCCCTTTAAAGGGATATTTCATCTTAGCTAGGTCTTCATTTGCAGCTGTAATCCTCATAGACCCAAGGGTTTCTTTATTGGGGTAGAAATACATATTTACCCCTTCATTGTACGTTTAAGCACAGACCATTGCTTGAAATGTTGTGATCAATGTAGGAAAAATACTCTGTGCACTGAGAAAATGTGTTAAAATAACGGAAAGTTGATAATTGCATTTAATACCTTCTCATACCTGGATTTAGCTAGAAGAGAAGTCTGTTAATTTAAGTAGATTTTTGATACCAAAAGGTATAAGAAATTAGAGGATCTTTATCTGATATCTTTATCAGTAAATTATCTGAAATTATTGGACATAAACTTTTGCAAGTATTATTTCTAAAGATAAAGGTAGTTCTATATTTGTCTTTTCTAAACTAACCCCAGTGCGTATGACTACAACAACCACCTCTCTCAAATCAATATTGTGCTTGGTTTAGTGAGAAAGCTAAATGATCTAGGAGAAACCAGGACTGCGCGTCAGTATTTTTCTTAGGAAGCTTTAAGGTAGAGAGTGAAAACACTTTTTAGAATGCCCCAAAAATTGTGACATAGATATTTCAATATGTTTGACAAAAAGAATAGGTACATTTCATGACCATATTGAAATGGAAAATAAAATAATGGAAACAAATATTTACACCACATGACAAAAATATTAGAGACTACATTTCAGCAATATGTAGGAAATACTGAGGTTCATGTATTAATAATCCATTTGTTAAAAGTGGTTGCTTGTGGAGTCAGCACACTACTGTGTCTGTGATGGCTTTTAAATAAAGGCATTTTTAATGCACCCCATTTTACTTTCAGATTCACAAATGTCCCCTTAGGTTACTACCTCCTGTTACTGTTTTTCAGCCCACGTATGGTTTCAAAGCTCAATACATACCTTAAGGATGTATTACGTATTTAGAAGGGACACTATTAACATTCCCCTTCCAAATTCTTAATTGTTAAATGGGCTTAGTACATTTCAAAAAGGGTTTTAGCATTTGCAAACTCTGTGAATTACCGAATCAGTGGATTTTTGAATATTAAAACCCTTGGTACATGAGTCAATTTTTCTCAATTCCCTCCAAATTAAGTTTGCTAATAATGTTAGTTGAATGATAACCGGTGCACGTACCTATTTAGTGTTAGTGTTGCTTCAGATCAAATAAAAACCATCACACATAACTCTTACACAATGCTTAAAGACAGAATTTCTGACAACCAGCTTTAATGTTTTGTTAAATATATTTGCAAATGTTGTTACTTAAACAGGAAAGAATCTAAACCGGTCTCTGGACATACAATAGGTTGTAATCATAATCTTTCGATACATTTTCTGAGTTTCAGGAACAATGTGTGTCATCTGTGTTTACTCTAAACCACTATAATAAACATTTTCAATGCTTTTATATTTGATCTGTTTGTACTGGTTTCTATTGCAGACAATGATCTAGATTTAGACCAAGGATCAATTCCACCCATGGCTTTTAAAACCTATTTATCATTGATCTCTTTTAGTGTTATCGCAAATAAAACTGTAATAGAACTGATCTGAGAGATGGACCTTCAAGAATTAAAATCTGAATAGATTAGATCCACAAGCATTGCCTGACCACTGTATTTTACATCAATAGATTACTAATCAGCACATGTTGTCTAAGTACAATTCAATCATCTTCAATTTTTCGCGGAGCTCATGCTGGGACTGTGTGAATTCTTTTAAAATATGACATTTAAATGTCCAAAAGTTCAGGAATTCTAGTTTCAAGCCTGGTCAAACCTTAATGAATGCTATACCTAAAGATGCCCTTCTGTTCCTACATTTTATTGTGCACCATGATTCAGAAATGGCATGTTTTTGCTTTCAGAGGTAAAATTCTAAACATATTTATTGTTGTTGCCGTCTGACACATTATCACTAATTAGGAAGATAACAACAAGTGGTCCTGTGATGCTTGCTGGAATAGGAAGTGTTTAATCAAAAGGTGGATTGAATTCAAGTTTAGGTGACAATTTTACAAAAGTGTATGGCTTTTGTATATATTTAAAATTGTTGATCTCCAAAAAGGCCTAAATCAATAAATCGAATTGAAATTCAAGTTTATCATTTTAATCCTATTGTTGGAAAAGATGTGATTTTGAACCCCATGAGGTGGTTCCTTTCCAGAAAGCATTCAGGTTGTAATCATGAGTCAAATAATGCTGAGAAGGTTAAAATATTCAAATTGAATTCTAATTACACATGAAATGTTCATTGTTCAATATATTTCACTTAGTATTTTAATGTGAGGACTTTATTGCTTAAGGAAAATAATTAGTATTTGTTTTTCTATATGTAGGAAGCATTACATTAATTAAACCACTGAATCCCACCTTCTTTCTTTCCTTTCCTGTTCTTTATGAATGTTTCTATTGTTGAACTTTAAAGACTGCCCAAAATTAAGAATTGTGCTCTACATAACTTTGCTGTGTTACAGTTTGTTGATTTTTATGTACAGCTTTCGTCTCTTATGTGTATGGCAACTGATGTTCTGTTTTGCTTTAATAATCAGCTTATATTTATTAGGTTTTATTATTCAATAAAATGTTTCAAATACAACAAATGGTAGTTGATATGTATTTACAACTGCAGCATTTTTATTGTATGGGCACTTGCAAAGGGGCCAAAAATATGGTCTGCGGGATGACGGAGGACCACATTGGCATCAGGAAGGAGAGGTTTGGGCAGGTGATTGGGGGATACATGTAAAGTTGGAAGTAGGGGGAACAACGCATTTACATTGTGTGGACTGTGACTCCTGGAGTTATTGTGAGGGATACCGTGCTACCCTGTAAATGAATCCCCTAGTGATTATTATCAACAAACTTTATTCGGTTTTATAAAAGAAAACCATAAAAGTCATACATAAAATTATAAAACACTTTCCAAGGTACAGATTGACAAATATTATATGTACAAGTTAATCAAAACACAAGATAAAAATTCATGAATTACAGTACAGAAGTTAATCGCAGCTTGACCTGAGTCTAACAGCGAACCGTAAAACGTAAAGCGTATGAGGTTGAGCTGAAACCGGGTCATTGAAAATGATTATGGATGCTTTTAAGCCCTAGAAGATAAGGTTTGCTGGTTGGTACGGTTTTTAACACGATGTACATACGTACACTAGGCTTACACAGCTCATTAAACTATGGAGTGCCATAGCGGACTCGGTCGCCCCCACACTTCTAGGTATCTGGAACTCCTCCATCATGTCGGGCATATTCCCGGACATCTGGAAGCACGCTACTCTCCTACCCCTAAAGAAAAAACCTAATGGGGACCCAGATGACCTTACGAATCTCCGCCCTATATCTCTATTAGCTGCCCCGGGAAAAATGCTGGAAAAAGTTATACAGCGCCAACTGAGCAAATTTGTAGAAACCAACAACATTTTGCATGAAACTCAATCTGGCTTCCGCCCCGGCTTTAGCACAGAGACAGCGCTCATTGAAGTCGCCGAGTCTGTGAGGTGGTCGATGGATGCAGGAAACTCAGCAATGCTGATACTCCTGGATCTGTCGGCCGCCTTCGATACGGTGGACCACGCCAGACTACTCAGCCGGCTGGCTGAGATAGGTATTCAGGACAGAGCGCTGGGGTGGATAAACTCCTACCTATCTCAGAGAACGCAGAAGGTGGCACTTGGAACGATTTCTTCTACACCTAAAACCCTCAGCTGTGGAGTCCCGCAGGGGTCGGCCCTCAGCCCCCTTTTGTTCAACATCTACCTGGCTCCTCTCTTTACGCTTATTGCCAACTGGGGCGTCAAGGCAATATCATATGCCGATGACACCCAGTTGGTATTTCCTTACTCTGAGATGACGCAGGAGTCGTTCTCTAATCTTAAAGGGTGTCTCCAGGATATAGCATACTGGATGAACACTAATAAATTAAAACTTAATGCTAATAAAACCGAAGTCATCTTCTTCGGCAAGGGTCCCCCCCCCCCCCAGAATTCTGGTGGCCAACGGAGATGGGCCCGCCCCCTCCACCCAGTCACTCGGCAAAAAATCTTGGTGTGAGATGGGATGATAACATGTCCTTCTCATCCCATATCCAACAGGTCGCCGGATGCTGCCTGAGCAAGCTGAGAAATCTCCGAAAAATCCTAAGACTCCTACCGGTGAGCTGCAGAAAAACGGTTGTCCATGCGACCGTCACCTCCCGACTGGATTATGCCAATGGTTTATACCTTGGCCTTCCAAAATACCTGACTCACAAGCTTCAGGTAGTTCAAAATGCGGCTGCGAGACTACTACTGCGAATCCCGTTCAAGCAGTCAGTCTCTCCGCATCTCCGAACCCTGCACTGGTTGCCAGTAGCCAACAGAATAAAATTCAAAGCTCTGACGCTGGCGTTCAGATCTTTGCATGGCTCCTGCCCACAATACCTGAAAAATCGCCTCCCAAGATACCGTCAAAGTCGCGCACTACGGTCCAACGACCGTGTCCAGCTGGCCGTCCCGCGCGCAAAAAAGGCCCGTCTAGGCGGTCGGACCTTTTCAGCAAACGTCCCCGCTCTGTGGAACTCACTGCCTCAAGCAATCCAACAGGCCCCGTCTGAACCCTGTTTTAAGAAATTACTTAAGTCCTGGCTATTCACCCAGCCACGCTAGCTTCCCTATTCTTTAGCCCAGGTCATTTGTGTTCGACTAGCGCCGGGACACCTCCTTGTGAGGTAGCTGTTCGCGCTGTATAAAATCCAGTATTATTATTATTATTATTATTTCCCTCTCTATCACAGTGGCCCGAAGCCTTCGTCGCCCACTGCTAAACCCAGGCCCAGCGGATCCTCTGAGCAGGAGTCCCCGGCGCCGAGAGCTGAAGAACAGCAAAAGACGTTGAAAAACGTCCCCGAAAAGGAGCGTTCGATGCCGAGGGAAAAAGACCCGAAGAGATCTGTCAGCCGAAAAGACCGGCCGAACCATTCGACGCAGACCATGCTGCCGAAATGGAGAAACAGAAGAGACGGCTCGAGGCCGAGATGGAAAATATCCTGCAGCGGAAGAAGGAGTTCGACGCCAGGATGAAAGACTTCGTAATCCCTGTGAAGCCCAAGCAACAGGTGGTCGAGATAACGGAGGAGGAGGAGTACGACGTCGAAGGACAGTCGGAGAACGTCGAGATTTTCGACAATGCAGAAGATGAAGAGGCCTCTTACTACGACTATGAAGGGGAAGACGGCCGCAGGACGCTCCTCGGGTCTGCATCCTCGGAGACTTAGGAGATAGAATGACAAGACGTCGACACCGAGAGCCCTGAAGAAAGCGTCGACACGTATCCTTCGAGGCCTTCGCCGCCCGATGACATTGGGGCTTACAACACAGTCATCAGGAATACAGCTGCAGTTTTCAAGGTAAAACTCGATGAAGACAAGCAGAAGGCAGACTTCCTTCTAGAGACTATGCTCCCCACGCAAACCAGGAGCCAGTACCTGCCAATGCTCGAAAGCGTCATGGCACCGGGGAAGGAGGCTTTCAAGGAGCCTGCAACCTGCAAAGCAGTCACTCTCATGACGGAGAAAAAGTATAAACATTCATCAAAGGACCCACCCTACATCCAGGGCTCGGGCTCAGCAGACTCCATCATTGCAGCCACGGCAAGAAAGAGGGCCAATGTGCCTACTACTTCAGGGCCACCTCCAGACAAGGAGAGCAAGAGAATGGACCTCGTGGGGAGGAGTATTGAACAGAATGCCGCAATGCACTGGCGCATGGCAAATTCCAACGCGCTGCTCAACAGACACCAGTACCAGATCCTGGAAGAACTAAGCCAGTTAATTAAGGACATGCCTCAGGAATTCAAGGAGAGAGCTGAAAACCTGGTCGAGGAAGGGAAGAATGTGGCAAACTCCTGCATCAAGACAGTCCTGGACGCAGCAGACACCGCCAGCAGGCTCATGATTATGGGCATCACGGAGAGGAGACAAAGCCTGGCTCAAGATTTCAGGCTTCAAGCCAGAGGTACAACACAGCATCCTCAACACCCCGCTCAACAGAGAAACATTGTTCGGGGCCCGGGTGGATGAGAAGCTCAGCCAGCTGAAGAAGGACAACGAGACTGCAAGATCCATGGGGGCATTGCAGTTCAGGGGTACTAAAAGAGGCACCCCGTCACGGAGACCTAACGGGAGACCAGGCATTCCAACAGGCCCACCAGGCAGACACCCAGACACAGCATGGGCAACAAAAACAGTCCTGGCAGTACCAGCAGAGAGGCCAGTCCTTTCGCGGGGACGCCTCGCACTGCTCTCAGGTGCCCCCCTCTCCAGGTCCGGCGCGGACGCCGCAATGAAGTGCACCCGGATTAACAAAGCATCGTCCCCTTGAGTAACGTGACCTGGAGCCCTACGAGCCGTGGCTTGCAACGCAAAAGGAGGACACCGCCGCGTGAGGCGCTTGGTTCTTCACCGCATCATCCATGACGCATTCCCCCATTCAAGGTACTGTGTACGACTCGCACCTTGTATGCAGCGCATTGGACACAAAGCGTCCGCTGCTCATGTGAGACTCTGCTGGTTATTTCATCACCGTACGAGTCGAACTGAAGGAATACGACTCGCACAGCCTGTTTAAGATACGCATTTTTAAAGAACTGCAAATAGTATTGTGGATATTTTGGACGTTATTGGATCTTGTGTTAAGCCCTATATAAATACTTATTTTTGATATAAAAACCTAGTGTGGTATCCTTTTGTGGTGTTGTCACTGAGTTACTGTATGTGTTCACAAATGCTTAACCCATAACGCTCTTGAGATTAGCCTTGTCTGCTCGCGCCACACAACCTAGAGGGTGAGCAGGGGTTATTTTAAAGAGTAAGTCCCTTGCCCTGACTAGAGGAGAGGGTCCCTGCTTGTCACAAGTACTTACCTGTGCCAACGAGAAACCCAAAATTCTAACACTACTCATCCTCACTGATTGAAATAAGTTACTGGATCTGGTTCCCTCCTCCTTTGTCCACTAGGTGGGGGGGGTTCAGTCTCATACCTGTTTATCATTACTACTCATCCTCACTGATTGAAATAAGGGACTGGATCTGGTTCCCTCCTCCCTTGTCCACTAGTTGAGGAGGGTTCAGTCTCATACCTGTTTATCAATACTACTCATCCTCACTGATTGAAATAAGGGACTGGATCAGGTTCCCTCCTCCCTTGTCCACTAGCTGGGGGGGGGGGTTCAGTCTCATACCTGTTTATCAATACTACTCATCCTCACTGATTGAAATAAGGGACTGGATCTGGTTCCCTCCTCCTTTGTCCACTTGCTGCGGGGCTTCAGTACCATACCTGTTTATCATTACTACTCATCCTCACTGATTGAAATAAGTGACTGGGTCGGGTCACCTCCTCCATGGTCCACTAGACGGGGGGCTGGGTCAGTCTCATACCTGTTTATCAATACTACTCATCTTCACTGATTGGAATAAGGGACTGGATCTGGTTCCCTCCTCCCTGGTCCACTAGCTGGGTGGGTTCAGTCTCATACCTGTTTATCAATACTACTCATCCTCACTGATTGAAATAAGGGACTGGATCTGGTTCCCTCCTCCCTTGTCCCCTAGCTGGGTGGGTTCAGTCTCATACCTGTTTATCAATACTACTCATCCTCACTGATTGAAATAAGGGACTGGATCTGGTTCCCTCCTCCCTTGTCCCCTAGCTGGGTGGGTTCAGTCTCATACCTGTTTATCAATACTACTCATCCTCACTGATTGAAATAAGGGACTGGATCTGGTTCCCTCCTCCCTTGTCCCCTAGCTGGGTGGGTTCAGTCTCATACCTGTTTATCAATACTACTCATCCTCACTGATTGAAATAAGGGACTGGATCTGGTTCCCTCCTCCCTTGTCCACTAGTTGAGGGGGGTTCAGTCTCATACCTGTTTATCAATACTACTCATCTTCACTGATTGAAATAAGGGACTGGATCTGGTTCCCTCCTCCCTGGTCCACTAGCTGGGTGGGTTCAGTCTCATACCTGTTTATCAATACTACTCATCCTCACTGATTGAAATAAGGGACTGGATCTGGTTCCCTCCTCCCTTGTCCCCTAGCTGGGTGGGTTCAGTCTCATACCTGTTTATCAATACTACTCATCCTCACTGATTGAAATAAGGGACTGGATCTGGTTCCCTCCTCCCTTGTCCACTAGCTGGGTGGGTTCAGTCTCATACCTGTTTATCAATACTACTCATCCTCACTGATTGAAATAAGGGACTGGATCTGGTTCCCTCCTCCCTTGTCCACTAGCTGGGTGGGTTCAGTCTCATACCTGTTTATCAATACTACTCATCCTCACTGATTGAAATAAGGGACTGGATCTGTTTCCCTCCTCCCTTGTCCCCTAGCTGGGTGGGTTCAGTCTCATACCTGTTTATTAATACTACTCATCCTCACTGATTGAAATAAGGGACTGGATCTGGTTCCCTCCTCCCTTGTCCACTAGTTGAGGGGGGTTCAGTCTCATACCTGTTTATCAATACTACTCATCCTCACTGATTGAAATAAGGGACTGGATCTGGTTCCCTCCTCCCTTGTCCCCTAGCTGGGTGGGTTCAGTCTCATACCTGTTTATCAATACTACTCATCCTCACTGATTGAAATAAGGGACTGGATCTGGTTCCCTCCTCCCTTGTCCACTAGTTGAGGGGGGTTCAGTCTCATACCTGTTTATCAATACTACTCATCCTCACTGATTGAAATAAGGGACTGGATCTGGTTCCCTCCTCCCTTGTCCACTAGCTGGGTGGGTTCAGTCTCATACCTGTTTATCAATACTACTCATCCTCACTGATTGAAATAAGGGGCTGGATCTGGTTCCCTCCTCCCTTGTCCACTAGCTGGGTGGGTTCAGTCTCATACCTGTTTATCAATACTACTCATCCTCACTGATTGAAATAAGGGACTGGATCTGGTTCCCTCCTCCCTTGTCCACTAGCTGGGTGGGTTCAGTCTCATACCTGTTTATCAATACTACCCATCCTCACTGATTGAAATAAGGGACTGGATCTGGTTCCCTCCTCCCTTGTCCACTAGTTGAGGGGGGTTCAGTCTCATACCTGTTTATCAATACTACTCATCCTCACTGATTGAAATAAGGGACTGGATCTGGTTCCCTCCTCCCTTGTCCACTAGTTGAGGGGGGTTCAGTCTCATACCTGTTTATCATTACTACTCATCCTCACTGATTGAAATAAGGGACTGGATCTGGTTCCCTCCTCCCTTGTCCCCTAGCTGGGTGGGTTCAGTCTCATACCTGTTTATCAATACTACTCATCCTCACTGATTGAAATAAGGGACTGGATCTGGTTCCCTCCTCCCTGGTCCACTAGCTGGATGGGTTCAGTCTCATACCTGTTTGTCAATACTACTCATCCTCACTGATTGAAATAAGGGACTGGATCTGGTTCCCTCCTCCCTTGTCCCCTAGCTGGGTGGGTTCAGTCTCATACCTGTTTATCAATACTACTCATCCTCACTGATTGAAATAAGGGACTGGATCTGGTTCCCTCCTCCCTTGTCCACTAGCTGGGTGGGTTCAGTCTCATACCTGTTTATCAATACTACTCATCCTCCCTGATTGAAATAAGGGACTGGATCTGGTTCCCTCCTCCCTTGTCCACTAGTTGAGGGGGGTTCAGTCTCATACCTGTTTATTAATACTACTCATCCTCACTGATTGAAATAAGGGACTGGATCTGGTTCCCTCCTCCCTTGTCCACTAGTTGAGGGGGGTTCAGTCTCATACCTGTTTATTAATACTACTCATCCTCACTGATTGAAATAAGGGACTGGATCTGGTTCCCTCCTCCCTTGTCCACTAGCTGGGTGGGTTCAGTCTCATACCTGTTTATCAATACTACTCATCCTCACTGATTGAAATAAGGGACTGGATCTGGTTCCCTCCTCCCTTGTCCACTAGCTGGGTGGGTTCAGTCTCATACCTGTTTATCAATACTACTCATCCTCACTGATTGAAATAAGGGACTGGATCTGGTTCCCTCCTCCCTTGTCCACTAGTTGAGGGGGGTTCAGTCTCATACCTGTTTATCAATACTACTCATCTTCACTGATTGAAATAAGGGACTGGATCTGGTTCCCTCCTCCCTGGTCCACTAGCTGGGTGGGTTCAGTCTCATACCTGTTTGTCAATACTACTCATCCTCACTGATTGAAATAAGGGACTGGATCTGGTTCCCTCCTCCCTTGTCCCCTAGCTGGGTGGGTTCAGTCTCATACCTGTTTATCAATACTACTCATCCTCACTGGTTGAAATAAGGGACTGGATCTGGTTCCCTCCTCCCTTGTCCTCTAGCTGGGTGGGTTTAGTCTCATACCTGTTTATCAATACTACTCATCCTCACTGATTGAAATAAGGGACTGGATCTGGTTCCCTCCTCCCTTGTCCCCTAGCTGGGTGGGTTCAGTCTCATACCTGTTTATCAATACTACTCATCCTCCCTGATTGAAATAAGGGACTGGATCTGGTTCCCTCCTCCCTTGTCCACTAGTTGAGGGGGGTTCAGTCTCATACCTGTTTATTAATACTACTCATCCTCACTGATTGAAATAAGGGACTGGATCTGGTTCCCTCCTCCCTTGTCCACTAGTTGAGGGGGGTTCAGTCTCATACCTGTTTATCA